>NC_138165.1:55247573-55847573 GCF_964165515.1 Mesoplodon bidens
TAGATTCCATATATATGTGTTAGCATATGGTATTTGTTTTTCTCTTTCTGACTTACTTCACTCTGTATGACAGGCTCCAAGTCCATCCACCTCACTACAAATAACTCAATTTCGTTTCTTTTTATGGCTGAGTAATATTCCATTGTATATATGTGCCACGTGTTCTTTATCCATTCATCTGTTGATGGACACTTAGGTTCCTTTCATGTCCTGGCTATTGTAAATAGAGCTGCAATGAACATTTTGGTACATGACTCTCTTTGAATTATGGTTTTCTCAGGGTATATGCCCAGTAGTGGGATTGCTGAGTCATATGGTAATTCTATACTACAAAGCTACAGTAATCAAGACAGTATGGTACTGGCACAAAAACAGACATATAGATCAATGGAACAGGATAGAAAGCCCAGAGATAAACCCATGCACGTATGGACACCTTATCTTTGATAAAGGAGGCAAGAATATACAGTCAAGAAAAGACAGCCTCTTCAATAATTGGTGCTGGGAAAACTGGACAGGAACATGTAAAAGTATGAAATTAGAACACTCCCTAACACTATACACAAAAATAAACTCAAAATGGATTAAAGACCTAAATGTAAGGCCAGACACTATCAAACTCTTAGAGGAAAACATAGGCAGAACATTCTATGACAAATCACAGCAAGATCCTTTTTGACCCACCTCCTAGAGAAATGGAAATAAAAACAAAAATAAACAAATGGGACCTAATGAAACTTAAAATCTTTTGCACAACAAAGGAAACCATAAACAAGACCAAAAGAGAACCCTCAGAATGGGAGAAAATACTTGCAAATGAAGCAACTGACAAAGGATTAATCTCCAAAATTTACAAGCAGCTCTTGCAGCTCAATATCAAAAAAACAAACAACCCAATCCAAAAATGGGCAGAAGACCTAAATAGACATTTTTCCAAAGAAGATATACAGATTGCCATCAAACACATGCAAGAATGCTCAACATCATTAATCATTAGAGAAATGCAAATCAAAACTACAATGAGATATCATCTCTCACCAGTCAGAATGGCCATCATCAAAAAATCTAGAAATAATAAATGCTGGAGACGGTGTGGAGAAAAGGGAAACCTCTTGCACTGTTGGTGGGAATGCAAATTGATACAGCCACTATGGAGAACAGTATGGAGGTTCCTTAAAAAACTAAAAAATATACAAAGGATTTCTTCATCCTACTCTAAACAGTGTAAAGGTTAGGTGAGCTGGAATAGTTAGATAAGCTAAAAAGGGGCAGAAATGGGTGGATGAGGTCATAAAGTAAGGTTTAATTCAATGAAAAGAAGGACCTTGGAACTATAAAACTAGGTATAAAAATGAAAGGAAACTGTAATATCACAGAACAGCTCCACAAAGATGAATTAACATGGCTATATACCTAAAATGATAGAGAAAGAATATATACTATCTTATATTTGTTTGAGTTTCTTAAAAGAATTCTATTACAGTTTTTGTGTGCAATACATCATTTTGGTATCAACAAATAAAAAAAGAAGACACACAAAGAAGCTGAGTGAGAGAATAACAATATGGTGCTTCCCAGTAAACTGTTAGACTTTGTAAAATTGTCCTCAGATTTAAATACCTGAAAAAAATAGAGAAAGAAAAGTTTCCAGCTATTATAATTTTTTCTCCTGGAAAGAGGGAAAATGAGGGAAAGGAAAGGAGAAGAGAAAAAATAAAAGAGACAATTTATAAAATATCAGTAGCCTTGGGAAATAAAACACATAAATAATGTATACAAGTTTCTAAATTTGGTGAGATCACCAAGCTCTATTTCCTTTTACTACCAATTTTGGTCTTTTCTGTGCTACCACTTTTTTTTTTTTTTGCGGTACGCAGGCCTCTCACTGTTGTGGCCTCTCCCGTTGCGGAGCACAGGCTCCAGACGCGCAGGCTCAGTGGCCATGGCTCACGGGCCCAGCCACTCCGCGGCATGTGGGATCTTCCCAGACCTGGGCACGAACCCGTGTTCCCTGCACCGGCAGGCGGACTCTCAACCACTGTGCCACCAGGGAAGCCCCACCACGTTTATTTATGCTTTCATTTCATATTTTATGAACATTTTATTTGTTATCAGACTTTAAATGGAAAAATAATTTAACAAATAAAGAAATGTGCTTAATTTCCGACCTCCCTCTCTCCCCCCATCTCCTTCTCTCATTTCCTCTCCGCCAGTTACTTTCTGTTCTAAAACAATATTTTCATTCTGAAAGGAGCTAAGAATTTATGTATCACTTATAGAACTAATCCCAACTGAGACGTGCCATATCAAGCTTGCTAAATTTATAGGAAATGTATCTATTTCCCATTCAAACTTATTCTCTCTTTTATTTCAAATAGAAAAGCATTCAAGAAGATACCAGGGGAGAGCAAAAAGCAGTTTAAATAAATTGAAGCTAGAAAATTGGGAGGAAGATGTAGTTAGTTGCCTTTCTCCAAAATAAGTGAGAATTGTATAAAAGTGAACTGTTGGTTTGGAATATGTTTTTATTGACTAATAGAGCTATAACTTTTTATGAAAAAGGTAGTTTTAAGGGTCAATTTAGCATTTAGACAGAACTAACAAATTTGATACCTCACAAACAAAACGTGACTCAAAATTTGATCATTTCATGTTGTAATTCTGTATATCAGAGAGCTTGCTTAGAGTAATAGTTAACTACTCTTATATAACATAAGTTTGTTAACGTATATACATTAAATATATATATTCAGAGTATTTATTAACACATTTTTGACCGGAGACATATTATGGCCACAGGCACTCATTTCTGCAAAAATCCCCCGGTCAATAATGTGTTAATACTGTAACTTGAAACCAGATACAGAGATGATAAAGCATTTGAAATAGTTAAGGATGCTCTCAATTATATATGTGTATTTAACAGTTCACTTCTTAAAAGGCCAAAGCTAGTACTTTAAAAGTTACTAAAGAAGACACACTCACCATCTGGTGACAAGGCAAAAAGCAACTGTTATGTTAAGGTACTTACTTTCTCTGACTGTACTCTCATCATAAATTGTCAAGTGATATAATCTTTCCCGAGGCTGAGGTTTGGATGGGGTGATGTTATAAATCCCTCAGATGTGGTCTACTGTGATATCTCTGAATTATCGGATTTTAAATGGGATTTATAGATACTTCTAAACAAGGTATAGTTTAACATTCACATGGATTATTGCATTTAAATTTGACAATAGCTCTGTGAAATTTTATTGTTCATGTTTCCATTACACAGATGAGGAAACTGAGGTTTACAGAGATTTAATACCTTGCCAATACCTCATAGCTGCTAAATGGCACTATTAGGATAGGATTCCAAACAACTCTGTCTTTTCCAAGGACCTGTGCTCTCTAAAATACATACATTGCTTAACTCAGAAGCTAACCCTGAAAAAGTACCAATAAAGCCATTAATATTATGTTTTCATTATTGTTAAAAGCTATTAGAGCAGAATTCCAGTGTACAATTCATGGTGGACTCTATAAGGTGAAGTTGAATTGAGGGGCATGTTAATTAATACCTGATGTTTTCTGACTACAACTTCTTGTTATGAAGTCCTGTCAGGATTCTTATGACTGAGTCTAGACAATGAAGTAGAATAAGTAAAATAAAATAAAGCAATCATTCCCTGTCTTAAGGAATTGCCTTGGTTTTACACTTTCTTCATTTCAGACCCAAGAGCAAAATGATGAGCCCACTTTAGAACACAAAATCACAAAACTTTAGATTTAAAAGTAAAAATACCAGAAACTTTCCAGAGATTATGACTATTTACATGAAAGTTTTATCTTATTTTACTTTATATCCGATAGCCATTTATAATTTACAAAATATTTTCACAAAAGTTTCCATTTGATATAATCATACTATATGGTATCTGAGAGAGGAAAATTGGTTGATATATTGTCCTTTGTATAGGTTAAAAATGATCAAACATTGTTAATTTCATATTCTTCAACCTAAATATAATACTCATTTTAGAGATGATCAAACCTAGGCATTAAAAAAAATTGTGGATAGTATATGGTCATCAAATTCACTTTCAAAAGGAATGGACTAAAAGTCCCATCCCAAAGCCTTTTCTATTAGCTTCTTAACAGAGAAAAACAAACAAACAAAAAAAACACGCTTTCCTTGAGGGTTTGGTTACACTACAAGAAACCAGTATTTTGACTGGTGTAAAGTAAACTGCTTTAATCCATGCATCATTTTCTTTTAAAAAAATGGAAAATTTCAATTGTGGAATTTATTCATCATCAGAGAGTTAAATGCTTATTCTTCTTCTAGAACTTCTGTTACTTATGGAGAGCTGTAATAAGTGAAAGGTGCCAGAACTGCAGCATGTTTCTAAATAATTGAGTATTTCCTGCCTTCTCTCTCTCTCTCTCTCTCTCTCTCTCTCTTTATTTTTATTTATTTTTTACTAAGTGACAATTTTCCCCCTCAAAATCATGAGAAGTATTTTTGGCGATCTTTTGCTAGAATGCAAAGTTATGATTATTATAGACCTTCAGTATGATAGATGTTCATTTGCTTGTTGAAAGCAATATGGAAGACCCTCCTTAGGCCAGGATTGGAGACCATATTCATCTTAGTATCTCCTACTCTGTGAGCACAGTTCTTTATACATGACACTTAATGGCTTTCCTGAATTGAATTGAAAAAAAAAAGTGAAAGGTCTCTTGGGTTTAACATTGAACAGTGTTTTTGGTCTTTAAAATCTTAACAGGACATGCATAAATTACTTTTTGATTTATTGCTTTAGTTTTCTCCAGGACAGTGTACTTTCTCTTTGCAATTAAAGTACTTTGATGCAGTAATCTTGAGACCGTAATAGAGTATATTCATGAAAATGGCTTACTTTATTCAGTCCTTTGGGAAGAGGATGTAATCATCTCCCAAGTGTCAGTGTGAAGCTACACTCTCCTCTCTCACTCTTTAAAAAGAATATGTCTGCCACCTAATTTTTAATTTGAAAACTCCTAGAATATTTAACAAATGTTTTGAAAGATTATGCATAGAGACCTTTAAATAAAATGTAGGGAAAGAGACTGTAGTGGGGGAGAATCTGTTGGGAGTATTTGGAAAGGCCCTCAGTCTATCCTTTTCTTATTCTTTTTCAGTGTAGAGGACCTAGGTTTCCTTTTAGAACAAATGAGTCCAAGAACATTCAGATGACTTTAAGTGTTCACAAATGTGTTGCCTGGTTTTGAGGAAGGCGTCTGTAATATCTCAAAACTATGTTAAAGATGTAGCATTTAGCAACCCAGGAAGGCAATAACTATAAAACACAAAATTAACTCATCAAGTTACTGTAAATTTCTCTCCCTTTGTCTCCAGCTGATTAGTGGAAATTAACCACCTGAGCAGTTAGTATGCAATACAGAAATCTCTGATACCTGCTGAGAAGGCAGGTTTTTTTTCTTTTAAGTGCATCCATGTAGTATTTCAGAATTCCCTACAGACATTGCTTTACTGTAGTTACTAATATTGTTTTGAACTTTAAAGACAAGTTTGTATGTTTGTCTTGAGCTTTGAGGATTTCTAACCTTAATATTAATAGAGTTGTAATTTTTATAAGTTCCTATACAAGAATTCCCAAAAAAGGAAACTAGGTACTTAGGTACCTCCTCTCTTACATGGAGATAATAAAGTATCACATTGGATTGTTGTGAGAGCTAAAAATTAAATAATGTATATTAAAAATATTATAACAGAGTTTGATCCAGACTGTGCAAAATATGTGTTTTTAAATTATTTTGTTAAGTACTTAGAATTGGAGTCAGTGAAATATATGTAATATATATATATATATATATATATATATATATATATATATATATATATATATATATATATATATATAATATATAGTTCTCTTTACTCCCAGAAAAGGAGATATTTAGGAAATTTCTGTTACGTTCCATATAGTCCTAAAGAGAGCTTTATAAACACGTGAACTGCTGTAAAAAAGTCAACTTTTTGACCAGCTATTTGAAAGAAAACGGTGTGTTCTGTTAAAAAGAGTTCGAAAAGGCAATCAGTCATGGAAAGGGAACAAATAGTATACCTGGTTGGAAGTCAACTGATTTTGGGGGTGCATCTAGAAGACATAATAGTTATTTGGTAGTGGGATATGATCTTTGGAAGTACCTGAAATTGAAAATCAGGAGGCTTTTTTCCCTCTTTATCTATGGAATAGTTGGTAGCTATTTCCAGGGGACAAAAATATTTAATACAAACTGTGCATTTAGGATATTTGAATCTTCAAATTCTTAATTTTTTTATCTCTGAATAAACTAAAATATTCCCTCATACAAGTAATTTCTGTACATAGTAATTAATACATTCACTAATTTAGCAAAAAGTTTGATCAAAGATGATGCAAAAGTTTCTGGACTTTGGTATTGGGAGTTAAGCTCTAAATAAAGGCAGTCTAGTTCCTGTGCTCAAGTAACTTAATGCAGACAGGAAGACATACAAAAGGATGGATTTTACAAATGATACATTCAAGAAAAATCTGAACTTAATTTTTAATTCAAACCAAATCCTTATTTTTACTTTAAAATATATTGACTGTCAAATTCAGAATTACAAACAAATAATATACCTCAAGACCATGACCCATGCCAGCAACTGACCCTTTGTCTCAGTGTTTCTCATACTTGCCTGATTTGGGGACTTGATTAAAAATGATTATACCTTAGTACTATTCACTCCTGTTGGTTTACTATCTCCAGAGATGGTCTAGGAATCCGTATGTTGAACAAGAACCCAGAAATTTTTTTTTTTTTTTTTTTTTTTTTTTTTTTTTGCGGTACGCTGGCCTCTCACTGCCGCGGCCCCTCCTGCCATGGAGCACAGGCTCCGGACGCGCAGGCTCAGCGGCCATGGCCCACGGGCCCAGCCGCTCTGCAGCATGCAGGATCCTCCCAGACCAGGGCGTGAACCCGCGTCCCCTGCATCAGCAGGTGGACTCCCAAACACTGTACCACCAGGGAAGCCCAGCACTTCTTTTTAAATTAGTAAATCTGCGAAACACTGGTATATTTCAGAGATTAGTGATTTGTTTAGCTATTTATGTTTTTGTCTGTTTATTTGATTGGGTTACATTGAAAGTTAATTAAGTCAGTTTAATTCATCTTGAAGTCAACAAATTGAATTTCTGAGACTGACATATACAGAAATTCATCATTTCCTATTCTTTGGAAAAAACATATTGCATGCTTATTTGGAACCATACTATAGGACTGTTCTTCAGTTTTATCTTTTTGAAATAACTTTTCTGCTAATATTCAGAAGTTTTAAATTTATATTATTTGCCCCAATCCCATGTCAATACTTCTTTAAAGTTAGGAATCACTATATAATTCGGAAAAGAAAGCAGTGTAGTCTAATATGTTAGTCTCTCATGGTAAGATCAATCCAAGGTATTTCTAAGCCTTCCAATTTTTGTGGGTTTTTTTTCTTATTTTCTTTTTCTTTCTCCACTTCCTATTCAATTGCTTGGAGTTAAAACTACTTACCATCTGTCTCTTAGTATCTGGTGCAACTTGATTCTGAAACATTTTAAAAAGACCACAATACAAGTATTTTAAAACAAACTCCACTAAAAGTAGCACAAAGCACCAAGAATGAACTCCAAGAGCAGTAGTATTCAATATTTAAGTTCAACCATGTCTAAAATGTTACTTTTGAATTACCAAAAAAAAAGTGAAATAAACAAATATATAATTCTTATCCTACAGAGAGCACATTATCTTCCTGTTCATAAAATAGATGAAATTACTTTCATTGAATTGATTTGGAGAAGGAAAAATGACAGCAGGATAAGGTCAATGATAAATGAAAAGGTACTTAAGTCATTCCTAGGCTTGCTTGTAATCTTTATTAATAATCACAAAAAAGGATTAAGTAAAATTTTAATAAAATCTGTTGGAAGTATGAAACTGAAAGATATAAACATGATCAGACAGCTTAATGTTATATACTAGCTAACAAGGTTTTGTAAGTGGTCAGGGAATAGCAAAATGAGCTGCAAGACTAAGAACAGAACCTCATAAAATATGCAATCAAAGGAAAATCAGAATGTGTGATCAGTGTGTGGTAAGAAGATGGAAATGTCATCTTGTGGAAATAACAGTGCATACGTAATACAAAATTGCCATTCTTTGTTGAACAAAGTGATTTTTTGTCAAGGTGGAATATTAAAAAAGGTACTGAATTTGTGAAAAAAATCATTGTCATGGTCCCAGTTCTGTTCCTCCTCTGTTACACTGAGGAAATTACATAAACTTTTCAGGCTTCAGTTTACTCTACAGTAAAAATGAAGATTATACTGGTTTACCTGTTACTTTCCAAGAAGTCCCTGGGATTTGGTAGAAGTTCTTTAGGAGCTGTCAGGGAGATGGTGGACCTACTGAATTACTGATTAAAATTGAGGGACCTAAGTATATGACACATAACTGAAAACACTTTAAAAATTTAGTGAAAGGTGTGGATTATATTGCAATTAGGAGAAACATAAAAGTGATTATCTAGGTAACTTACACATCATATTTACATAAATTGCCTAGGAATGTTAGCAAAAACAATTTTTAAAAAAGACAAAAATAACCACTGAATATTTGTTTCAAGTATTTGTAAATATAAAGAACTCATTTTAATTCAATTTCCATATTTAATGTGATAAATTCATATTATATTCTATAGTGAATACATACATTTCTATAATATTCATATTTCAAAATCAAAATGATGAGGTTTCCTCTTACAACTGTAACAGTTTTAAATACACTAATGACAAATCACAGTAATAGGACAGATGTATATGTGTGCAATACATAGTTCTTTTGCTTAGGAATCAAAAATGATTGTTACATTTAACATCATATTGTCAAGATAAACACATTGCTATTTACAGAACTAGTCCTTAAACATAGTTTCAAAGGAAAAAAAGAAAACTCTTCATTACTTTTATTTAGAATAAAATTGCATTTTAGTGTCATGATCAGAATCATTAATATTAGTACCCTAATACAGACAAAACATGGAGAATACATATATATTCTACTTAATCATTCCCTTTCATAATGTCTTTATGTTATTTCAGAATGTAGGAGACTTGTCAGTTAACCCATTTAATTAGGTTTTATTAAAACCCCATAAATATTATTTATTTTTTTCTGACTCCCAAAGACCTGAACTAAGGTAATATCCTTGCAAATGACCTCCAGGCCTCTAGTTTCCTTCTTCTTGAACTCATCTGCAACCCATCCTCTATACTTCTTCGAGAAGTCATCCTAGAACCTTTCCAACCATGTGATTCTCATTACTGACATCTTCAGTTGGCATTTCATTGCTTATATTGAGTACAATGACTAGTAAGATTATTTTCAGCTTTTCACAGGCTGCATCCAACCTGGATGCTGTGGACTAAGTGTTTGTGTCCTCTCAGAACTCGTGTTAGGTTTAATCCCCAACGTGATGATATTTGGAGGTGGTGCCTTTAGGAGGTAATTAGATTTAGATGAGGTCATGGAGGTGGAGCCCCCATGATGATATTGGTGCTCTTATAAAGGGATGAAGAGCCCAGAACTCGCTCTCTCTCTCTCTCTCTCTCCACTATGTGAGGACACAGTGAGAAGACAGTCATCTAAGCATCAGACATTGAATCTGCTGATGCCTTGATCTCGAACTTCCCAGCCTCCAGAACTGTGAGAAATACATGTTTGCTATTTAAGCCATTTAGTCTATAGTATCTTTGTTATCACAGCCCAAACTGCAATAATAATAACTTCTTCATATACTTGGAGTAGGATATGTCTCTATTAAAACACTTCTAACAGCTAAGTATATCTGTGTAGTAATACCTTGAAACCATAGTCAAGAGATGCTAAATAATTGAGGATAGCTATCTATGTTTGTGGTTATCCTTAAAGGTCACCTCATTCCTTAGCCCTACCTCTCCCCTCTTTTGCTTCATTATACTTTCATTTCATAGTCGTATTTATATTTTTTTCATCTCAGACACCAAACATTTTGAGGATAGAAAGGTTAGTATAATACTCCCAATATGTCGATCTAACCACTCACCATTTGTCTGTTACAACTATCACTAGAGGATGATAGGGGTGAAAAATGGAGATTCATCCCTTGTAAATTTCACAAATCTTTCCCATGTACCTTAGGATCCAGCTTGTGACACATGCCACCTCTTTTGAGTATCTTCTCTTGCTTCTTGGTTTTTCTTCTTCTGTTTCTAACCCAACATCCTATTAATGTTAGATCATAGCCCTCTTCTGCTTTGAATTTGCCAGTGGCTTCACATATCCCTCAAAATAAGAGCCAAAGTCTTCTCAATAGTTAAAGTTCTTATTTCTTTTCTTTTTTCTTCTTTTTTTCTTTTTTTTGCGGTATGCAGGCCTCTCAATGTTGTGGCCTCTCTTGTTGCGGAGCACAGGCTCCGGACGCGCAGGCTCAGCGGCCATGACTCACGGGCCCAGCCGCTCCGCGGCATGTGGGATCTTCCTGAACCGGGGCATGAACCCGTGTCCCCTACATTGGCAGGCGGACTCTCAACCACTGCGTCACCAGGGAAGCCCCTAAGTCCTTATTTCTTTACCTCTTTAACCTCATGACTCACAGCTTTCCTCCTCCTCCCTCCACTCCGCAGCTCACACTGCCATGCTGCTGTTCTTGGATATTAACTGGATATATTTATCTAAGGACCTTGCTATTCTCTTTATCTGGAATGCTTCTTCCTTAATAATACACCTCCTTACTATTTGTTTCTCAGTAAGGTCTTCCCTGACTACCTGACTCAAATCAAACCCCCCTCCCAGTGTTACCCAACTCATTTTCTGCTATACTTTTTCCATAGCATTATTAGTATATAAGATTCTAAGTATTTTACTTATTTATTTTTTGACTCTGCTCACCTCACTAGAATTTAAGCTCTAAAGTTCTAGTTATGTTGTATG
This sequence comes from Mesoplodon bidens, assembly GCF_964165515.1. Lineage (NCBI taxonomy): Eukaryota > Metazoa > Chordata > Mammalia > Artiodactyla > Ziphiidae > Mesoplodon > Mesoplodon bidens. Next base: position 55,258,599 of record NC_138165.1, read on the forward strand.
TTGTGTTCACTGCTATATATTCAGCTCTTAGAACAGAACCTGTTCCAATAAGTAGCTATTGAAAAAATGCCTTTGGTGAAAAATTAATATTTATAATTTTAATGTAATTGCTAGATTAATTTATAGATTCCATCCTTTCAGTTGCTGAAACTATATGATGAAAATAAATATCAAAAGAAGCTGAAATGCTTTAGATGGAAAGAGATAGAAGTGCAGTGTCATTGACAAGACCTGAATAGTTCATAAATTTGAATAGGATATTTTTGTTGCAAATACCTTACTTTTATACAAAGGCTACTCATGTTTACACTCTCAGTCATACAGTAGAGACATAAAACTGCCTTGTAAAAGATGGCCTTTAACATGTACAAAATGACACCCTGACTGAAATGAAATATCTAAAAGGAAAGAATTCTGAATAAAATACAACTTAACATTAACAGTGCTACCAATGGCTTCTTTATTAATGACAGAAAAAATTCAAGCCCTTCCTATGATGGCCTGGTACTTAGAAGTAGGGATGCAAAGATGCATAGCATCCAGGTTCTATTGCCTGACATTTAAAGTCACTGTCTAGTGGGAAAAACAGACCTTAAAAACAATAGCAATTGAATAAGTGTTTTAGGAGAGATGTATTTAACTTTGTCTTACAAGTCAGGCTAACTTCCTAGAAGCAATAATCTGAACTGAGTCTTGAACAATGAGTAGGAATTGGAAGAGAAGACAGAAGGAAGGGAGATATTTTAGGTAAAGGGAACAATATGATTTTTTTTAGAGAAAATATAACAATAAGTCAGGGAAATGAAGTAGTTTGGCAGGGACAACATCTTGGGTATGGGCTAGGAGTAGGGTAAAAAGTCTAGACAGATCATAAGGTAAGGTGATGTTGCCAAAGGTAAAAACAAATTTTTAGTACATATGCCTTACTAGACAGATACACTGTATTGTGGGGAAGGAAAACGTTTCCCTCAACCTTCTTAGGATCCCTGGCTGGGTGTGAAAATTAAAGTGATGAAGACAGATTAACAGGATAAAAGCATACTGATTTTATTGTGTTTCATTTTGTACATCATGGGACCCTTCACAAGAGAATGAAGACCTGAAGAAGTGACCAGACCAGAAAACTTTTATACCTTTTACACACACACACACACACACACACACACACACACACACACACACAAGACAATAAATTAGTGAGGAACTGACAAGGCAGCAAAATCTAGGCTTGGGTAGTAAATGGTGAAAAGTAACTAGGAAGATAAGCGTTAGTTTAACAAAGTTTGTTTGTACAGATTTCTCGGTCCCAAATTTCCCATCCATGATAATCAGAATGTCTTCCTTTCTTCTGGTTCATGGAGGGTACCTTTCACATGGGAGTTTTATGACCTGTTTCAGAGAAGAAGGTTGAGGGGATTGAAGGTTAGAGTGACTTTCCTATTTCTGCTATTTTCTCAAATTCTTTCAGCTTAAGATATTCAATATATTGAATATCAAGTTGCCATACTTTGGAGTATTGTGTCCTGAACCCCATCAGTATCATTAAATTGATGTTTTTATTTCTTTCATCTTACATTTATTTAAGTCTAAAACTGGTTTGGTCTTGGGTCACATCCAGTAAAACACATTACACACAGAACACAGTTTTTATACATAGAAAATCTCTGAAAGATTACATGAGAACATGATAATAACTAGTTATCTCTGGGAAGGAGAGCTAAAAGCCAAAAACTGTCATAGTCTTTGTGTTGAGAACATGTGTTCTATAATGATTTAAGTAGTTGAGACAGAGTGTTTCTTATGGTAATGAATATTTCTCATGCTAATGAGTCACTACCTTCATCACATTGTCAGTCCTGAAACCTGTCATTTGAGCCATAGAAGCAGAATTTTTAAGATTGACAGAGAAGGTAATAATCTGGTCAAGAGAGATTAAGTGACCAGCCCACAACCTCAGGAAATTAGTAGCAACAGAATCCATAATATGATCTTTTTTTTTTTGAATCCTATTCCATTCTTATGACACATGAGTGCCAAGCTGATAAGTTTGCTTATCTTTAGCCTATTCTCGGACTACATAGTAAAAACTGTCTGGGATAAAGAAAAAGTGTGGTCAAATCACAAGGTAAAATGCTTAAAATATTACTTCAAATGAATGTAATCCTTGAAAGTTTACATTCTTTTATGAGAGGAAAAATAATAGAAGAAAGAGTATTCATAGTTACTGATTATGAATATATCATAATTTTGTTTCTAAATAGGTGAGAGTTCTATAAAATTTGTATTTTTGCTTCATTGATTTTTACTCTCCATCATGTTTATAGTATAAATTCAAGATGGAATGAACATTGCTACAAATGTATTAAAGAGATAACTACCTTCAAGTGGGCCATTTTAATAGAATGAAGTATAGCTGTGGGATACGCCCTCATTTAGAAACAGAACATTTCCGGTGAGTCCAGATCAAGGTGACAGAGTACTGAGCTCACTTTCTGTTGCAGACTTGATTTAACAATGCTCTGCTCAACGCTGATGCACTTTTTTTCTTTCCTAAAAAAAAAAAAAAATTCCAAATCTGATAGGTTAAAATTATGCAGCTTAATATTATTTAATTTGGCTTTCCCTGATTATTAATCAGAGTTTCAATTTTTCAAATATAGTCGATTTTCATTACTCATTATAGTTATATTCTGTAAAGTTGCAGTGAACACTGAATTAACCAGTATTGAACCATTGCTTCTGGGAAATTCCATGGTTGTGCTCTTGAGAGCCTCTGGTCACAATATTTTCATCAACAGATCAATACATAAACTTATATTATGTGTGCTTCTGTTTAAAGACGCCTATTAAATATAAATTGTTGACTCATTAACATTGAACTCATGGCCAATTGTGCTGTAACTCATGCATGAATAAAGCTTACTTAACACACATTTTTTCCATAAGGCACATCACAGTGTTCTTGAGATTAGGAATACGAGACAGCACTTCAGCAAGACACGTGGGGGCCATTTTAAACAGCCAAATCACCAACAGAAAGCACAAATATGAGAAAAATGTAGTACTAAAAAGACCAGGAAAAGGAAATTTGTATACAGTATTAAAGTGGAAACAAAAAGACAGAGCATTGCCTTGTTTGACCTCAGCTGGGAAGGTGCATGTCAGGCAACTCAATTATTTTGCTGCTCTGATCATGTCCATGAATGACCACAAAAAATACTAAGAGTATTGATTTGGAATTACAAATAAATTTTAACAAGTAGGTGAATTCACAAATACAGAATCCGCAAATAAGGAGGACTAACGGTGCCTGTTTGTTGTTTGCATTTGTTTTCCTGCTTGCCTTTGTTTTTCTGTTGTGGTTTTAGAATTATTCTTACTAATTTGTACAAGCTCAGTATACATTAAATATCTTTACTCTGTCATCTTTGTTACATGCTTCTATTTCAATTTATTTACCTTTTCATTTTTTCAGAATTTTTTTATTTTTTAGATATTTAATATATTACTTTGATATTAGTTTTATTGCATTATGGTCAGACAATGCAGTCTCCAGAATATAAAGGCTTTTTGACTGTGGTATCTGTTACCCAGGGATCACTAGGATGAATTCAGCTTATTTCACTGGATGATTGGCTGACCTTTCTCCTTGACAATTCTCTTAAGTGAAGATGCCTGTCTTTGACTCAACAGACTATTTTGTATGAAAAGTCTCTAAATAGGGCTGTATATTTAGTGTGTCTGCTCACTTGGAACCCCAGATTTTGTATGAAGATTATTTTAAATTGCAAACATTTAAGATTCAACAGATGCAGAAAAAAGTGTTCTCAAACTTCCCTTTTCTGACTAGATGCAGAAACTTCTGGGAAATGATGCTGCCTTAAATCCTCTCTGTGGGGTGACTGCACTCCCAGGGAGACCAAGAATGAAGCTATCATGATACTCTCTCAGGAAAGACCACCTGCAAAAACAAACATTATCCCAAATTTTCTCATCTCATACTTGTTCTCCAAGAAACCTATTTTCTTTCTTAAGGAAACCCATAATGAAACTGCTAGGTGGCATTTCGGGGGCCTCTGGGAGGCTCCAGTTCTTTATGTCTCAGTGCAGAAAGAATTCAGCAAGAGGCAAAGTGATAGATAAGAAGTGATTTATTAGAATAGGACGCTTGTGAGGCTTACAAGCAGGCAGGGAAGTGAGCATTGCGCTGCCCTGAGTACTTAGTGCATTACATTTTTATAATCAAAAGAAAAGAGGGGAGGGGGAAAAAGACTACCTTCTTTCTCATTCTTCAAGTCATCCATCATTAACTCCTCCTACCTGTTGGGTGGGGGAGGTTTTTGACCCTATATGGCTCATCTGGGACTGTCATGGTGCTATGGAAAACTTATTTCAACTCTCAATATAATGAGTGTCTTTCACTTTGAAATGTGACCTTTTCCTAAATTATTGTTTTTTTGTGTGTGCAGAGAGCATGTCCTAAGGGTCATTAATTTGTTGACATCACTAGGAAGGATTTAGGCCTTATTTTTCTACTATTGTTTTATTGTCTTGAGTCATGACTTATGCCTCCATTGCGTGATTTTGTTGCTAAGCATGTTAGCTTGGTTTAGTTGTTAGGCAAGCCTGTCTGGCTTTGATGCTGAACAACTTGCTTTGCTTCATGAGTCAAGCAAGCCCACATTATTTCAGGGTTTTCCCACTGCTTTCTTGAGTGATGATTAACTTACTGCAGACTCCCAAAGCCCCCTAAAATTCCCTCTCTATCTACAATCCCCTAGTGGGATTTCTGAATTAACTATTTGATTATGCTACTCTATCACTATCAGTAAGAGCCTTTTCTCCTCCCTTCCTTTTCCTAATTAAATTAAGTATATCAGCCCCTAACTTTAGCCATTTAATGGGCTACTTCTTTTGTGAACTCCCATATGAACATTAATAAACTTTTATTTTTTCTTTTTAATCTGTCATTTGTTAGTTTAATTTAAAAGCTCCCAGAGGAAGTAAACCTAAAAGGATGGAGGAAAAGTTTTTCCTTCCCAACATTAGTTTTGTGAGAATTTATTGAGTATTATTTATGGCTTAATAAAATAATATTTCTGTGAATATTCCAGTGTTACTTAAAATTTTTAAAAAATAAAAATGTAATTTATATCATATGGTTTTATGTGTAGACAAATCCAAACTAAATCCTTATGTCACTATACTCTTGTTTGTTTGGTATATGTGTTCAGTTAAAGACAGACTTTTGCAGTTTCACCTTGTTTGTCTATCATTTTGTTGTTTTATGTCTTTGCTGTGTGATATAAACATGCTGTTTTGTTCAGAAAGTTTCAAGGATACTATATATTTATGTAGGTAGTTTCCCCCACTCTGCAGTTTCTCTCTGGAGCTTCCCCTTCCATATCACCATCATAGCCCCTCTTTCAGTTTAGGCTTCTGTGGACTATAGGGATTCCCATTCAGGGTACCTTTAATCATCCTGCTTGGTTAAGTCTTGAGCAATATGCAGTCAATTATTGATGAAGACCCTCAGGTACTACCAAAGCTGACAAGGTTAATTTGTATTTTTAATGTGACCCCAAATGCTCCCTTTCAAGGCAAGGGAAACGTAGGCTCTGGTTAGCCACCTTACCTCGTTTCTTTGACTACCTGTTAGCTTTCTCTAGACAAAATCTTCTTTTTCCTCCCTTCCTGATACCCCAGTTCCCAACCAGTTCTGATATTTTATCTTATTCCTCAGGCCTTTTATGCAAAGCTGTAGTCCCTTTCTCTCCCTTTCCCCAACCAAGTGACTAATCTCTTCTCCAAGAGGTAGGGTTGCAGGATCTTCCTTCTTTCCCTCTAGTCTTTCAAGTTCTTTGTTATGGTATGTTTGAGTCTTCCTTTTGAATCCTCTCCAGGAATTTTTAATTAATTCTTGTTTGGCACTCAAATAACTGTAGATTAACTTTTCTTACTTTTTGCATTCCTACTGTAACTATGTGATTTTTTTCCTTCATCCCTTGGGACTTCTTTGAAAGACTGGAAAAGGGTGGAGAAATGCAGAAAAGAAGGAAAAGTTTATTTTTCTGCATTTATTTTCTTTAAAAAGGAATCTACTTCACCCTTTAAATTTGTTTTTGACATTTAAATCTGCTTTGCCCAAAGTAGCTCAACTATACCTATTTTCTCTATTTTGTAAATCTTGTTCTTTAAAAAATATTTTTTTTAATCTTCATGTGTATTTATATTTCGAGTTCATCACATGTAAAATTATAAAGTTATCTGTGAGATTTTGCTTTCCTTTAGAAGCTTTTTGAAATGTTCTTATCTTTTATGCTTTTAGATTTTTTGTTTGTTTGCTGTTTTTAACACTTTCTTTTGTCTTTTATCTGTTATTATAGGAGCTCTGTTTTATTTAGTTTTTCAGTGTTTACAAAAGTATGATTTCTATTTTTTCATTTGATAGTTTACGTTTTTCAAATAATTGAATTTTAAATTTCTTATTAAAATCAAAAATATAAAATGAAGATTTACTGTTTAGATATTAGACTTATTACTGTAACTGTAGGCAGGTTTGGCTGCTTACCGCTCAACAGCCAATAAATTGAGGGGCAAGCTTCGGTAGAGAAGAAGTGTGCTTATTCAGAAAAGCTGGCAATCTGAGGAGTTGGTGGACTTGTGTCCAGAGACCACCTCCAGAGTTTCTGCTCAGCTATGACAGTTTTTAAAAGGAAAAAGGGGAAACAATCTCAGTTAATCATTAAGGCAAGAGGTCAGATTCTTTGTTATCTTTCCACTGCATGCAGACCTGCTGACTTCTCCTGATCTTTCTTCAGATGCTGTCTTGCTCACATGGTCTGTCTGCGATTGGATGTTCTCTTGCCCATGTGGTATGCCTGTGCTCACAAGGTCCACTTACACATTTACTAAGGGGAAGCTAGGGGTAGAAGGTCAATCATTCTTTACTTAATTCTTCATGCTTACTCATTCTCATCTAGGAAAGGAATCGACAGGTTAGGTAAGGTGTTATGTATATTTAGTAAAGCAGAAATCAGTAGCTAAGTTAACTGTTGCCTAATGATCTCATCTTTATGATTACAAAGGTCTAAAGAAAACAGGATGATCAAACAGAGAAGAGGCAAAGGAGATGCTTACAAATCCCCACTGTCAGACATCATTCCATTTCTATGGGATTAGGAGCGAAGGTCCATCTTCTGTAACTGATTCCTGCTGACATAGGGTGCCATATTCTCAGAGTGGAAGATGTCAACATGGGTCTGTGGCATCTCTTTGCTGACAGTTTTAGTTACCCACATATATATATAGCAGAGCAAGCTACAATTATTTTGATGCCCACAAAGATATAGATTATTATGAGCAATAACATTAATCCATTCTCTTGAGGCCAGTTCTTAGAATTGTGCTAGTCATAGATTAGTACTGCTCAAGATGGAGCAGCTTATGTCATGGCTACAGTCTAGTCATCATGCAGTTAGCTTCCCCCGCACCCCCCAGCGTCAGTTATATTATCTGTAAAACAACTCAGGAATGTGAATCAGACACTGAGTCTGTGACTCTATTTTTCTGATCATTAACTGCTTGATTTTATACTGGCGGGTGGTGGTGGTGGGGAAGCCCTGCAGGGTTCTGCTCAGTTCCATTACTGTTGTTTAGATTTATTTCACTCTTTAATATTTTCCTATATTTTCCTATTTTTATTTAACAACTTTTCCAGAACTCTTAAATTTGATTGATCTCTTGTTATAGTGGTATAGCTTTTCAAGGATATTTTTTTTCAATAGTTGTATGAGGTAGCATGCTTTTAAAATCTTTCTGTATCTGATCATTACTTCTGATACCTTTATACATGAAGAACATCTGGTCAGGTTGTAGCATTCTTGATTCAGAAAATAACTAACTTCAAACTTGGTAGTGCTCTAGTATATAGTCATGCAAAAATTCTGAAGGCTGACCTAAGTTTATCACTTATAAACATCTTTTTATCTGGGTGATTCAAATATCTTTGATATTAAAATGTTAAAATTCCACCTTGTACCTCAATCTATCACTTATTTAATGCCTTTTCCTAGTTATTAGCCCTGCCCCACCACCACCACCCAATATCTATAGTTCTCATACTAGAAGTTCTAAAGGAGGCATTCAGTGACATGGATTCCATGGGAGGAAAGTAAATTGCAATTCCTTTTTCAGTGTTTACTTAAGTGTCAGTGTTATCTTGCTGAGGGATAGTCAGAAAATCCAGTACCCCCTGATCATATTTTATTTGATTATTTTCTGTTTAAATAAAATAAAATGAACATTTGTCACTTTTCAAGCTGATATAATGAGTACTCAGTAATACTGTACTTTTCTTCCAACTGCGTATTTAAAACATGTGATTTACCAATTCTAAAAAGCAAACTTCACTTAGTTATGCATTGTAGAGAAAATAATAATGTTTTACTATTCTAATGATAAAAATGTGTTTAATAGACTTGGAACATCATAATAATCAATTATGAGCATAATTAAAGGTTATATATTTTCTACCAATATCTTCTTTCAATAAATAATTTCAATAAAATCATATAAAATGAATCTTTTAATATAAAAAGTCATGCAAATCTAATGATTTCTATAATCAAATGAAGCTTAAATATCTTTCAAAGTTATAGTTTTTAAAAAATTATCTTTCAAACATCGATAGTTAAATGTTCTATGATAAAAATTATATAAAGCATAAAATCACCCTAGAAATAATAACTACAGAGTGTGTTTTTATCCCCATAATTTGAAACACCACATGAAAAAAGTTTTCAATGATATATTATCATCTACTAAGTCTTCCAAGGTATAAAGAGAAACTGTTGCTATTTCACCTATCCTTTAATTTTTATTATAAATACTATAAAGAACACAACATTGTAAATCAACTATACTTCAATAAAAAAATAAATAAATAAATACATAAATACATACTATGGGGAAAAATAAAAAATTAAATAAATACATAAATTCCTTCCTTCCTTTTTTGTCTTATAACAGTAACACAACTAAGGATCTCTGGACTAAGTCTAAATGCTCTATTATTTTGAGCTACAGATCCTAAAAAAAAATTCTTAAAAAGTTAAGCAAGGGCTTCCCTGGTGGCGCAGTGGTTGAGAGTCCGCCTGCCGATGCAGGGGACACGGGTTCGTGCCCCGGTCCGGGAGGATCCCACATGCCGCGGAGCGGCTGGGCCTGTGAGTCATGGCCGCTGAGCCTGTGCGTCCGGAGCCTGTGCTCCACAATGGGAGAGGCCACAACAGTGAGAGGCCTGCGTACTGCAAAAAAAAAAAAAAAAAAAAAGTTAAGCAAGAGATGGAAAACAACAACAAAAGTAAATATACCACAAAGATTTAAAAGTAGTTGAATTATTAGAAAAAAGTTTAGAAATTTAAAAAATTATATTTAAGTGATATATGCCTTCTCCAAAGCATCAAAAACTCATATACCTAAATTGATTGAAATCAGACACTATCTGGGTGTATGAAATGCAGATAATCTGAGGAGGTCTTTTAGTCTCCCCACATTATGAAGAGCCACAGGGATGTAAGTTATCTACAAAAACTAATGTTTATCCTCAGCTGTGTGAACAATTCCGATATGACAGACATTCTGCTATGATTGTTAACACTACTAATAGATTACTTATTGAATATTACTACAATCCAGGCACCATGCTATGCCATTTTATTCATTTCTTATTTATTCATCATAATATCCTTGTGTGGTACTGCTATTACTATGTCTCCACTTTACAGATAAGGAAACTGAGGTTTAGAGAGATTCAAATTTGTGGCTTTGTTCCATAAATTGATACCTTAATCATACATTTTAGTGCTAATAGAAAGATCATAAATTCAATATCCTACTAGGAGTAAGCAAATATTGTTAATGAGTGAGGTAAATTAGCCATAAGAAAATCCAAAGAGGGAGGAGTGTGCCCAAACTGGATAAAGTCATTCTCATCCAAAGTGAGATAAACAACAGCTCGAGTATAGCTGATTATTGTTTTGTAAATAATTCACTTCCTTGGTTTCCAGAAGTTTTAAGGACAAAACATAAATCTCGATTTTTATGCTGTTGCTTAATTTTTAAATTTAAAAAACCAATTAAAAATAACTGCAAACCAAATAAACCTTATCAGTAGGCTGAATGCAGCAGCTAGAAAGAGACATAATAAATTAGATTATACCATGCGTTTCATTTTGAATAATTCTACTGAAATGAAGTAATTTTTAAAACTTGTTGCTATTGTAGAAGTAAAATGACAAAGCTAGGTCACCCTCTTTCTTATATTGACAGTTCTACAAGTCACCAGTGTTAATAGTGTTTGGTCAACATACCCCAGAGTCTTTCTAAAACATTTACATTACATTTTGTAAGCATATCTTGTTCTTAGTTGTATCTCTTTTCTCAAACAGGTGTCTGTCTGCCTGCCTGCCTGTCTGTCTGTCTGTCTCTCTCGGCTTTTCTCGAAGGCCATAGCAAATTGAGAGGCCATTTGCTATAATAAGCCCCTTTAAAAACTGACATTTATTGCTTCCTAAGAGATTCTGAAGATGCAAAGGACTTAATTACTAGTTAATTGAACTTTTTGCTGCATTATTTTTTATAAAAGTTTTGTCATGACTAAGGGACACCAGTTAACAAGCTAACCAGTTAAGAACCAGTTTAGGAGCTAATACTTCATACATTCCAGAACAAACGATTGTTGTCAACTAATCTTAAACAATGCATGAAGCATTACAATCCTTAAACTATTGCAAGAAATTAAGGGGATCATAAATGTTATGCTGACAACGAAAAGAATGAAGGAATCCTTCTCAATGGAATTGACAGCTTCTATGTCAATGCTGAATGTAGCTGGTACAAAATGATTTGCTTATCAAAATGCCCCTTTGAAAAAAGATTTTGCTGTAAGTGAAAAAAGAGAAACCAATAGCAATTTTGTGCAGTTTAAAAATAGTGTTTTATAACACATCTATTATATATCACTTATTTAGACCATTTCTATTGGTAAATATATATTTTTTTTAAAAAGTGTTTCCTCTAAAGGAAAGCTTCCAATTCAGTTCGCTTTCTTTCACAACTGTATTGTCAAGAATTGAATAGACTTACTGCCTTAAAAATGTTGTCTCTTGGCAAAGAGGACAAACTTACTGGTGCAGAAGTACACATTTAAGGAAAATTTTTATTCCTTCTTTTCAGTCAGCTGCTGAACTTTCAAAGAGAGAGAGTGTATGTGTGTGTGATGGCCCAGCCTCTGTGAGCGCATTTTTATCCCAATTTAATTAGTCAATTTGTGAATGAAGCCAAGATTGAATTCTGTTACTGCCACAAGTGAGACAAGCCTATCTGATGAACCACACTGAATGAGCAGCCAAGAAGTGACATTGCATAAAACAAGTCGTTTAAATAATTTCCCTCTTATTGACAGCAAACCAACTATGTTCATTACCTTTACTTTAATGTTTATCATAAAGAAAGAGAGGCCTCTTTTTTTCTTGCTGTTAGATTGCGACTCTACTCTTTAGATAATTTTCAGAGAATTCAATTTGCTTTGAAGTGTTCAAGTCATATAACTTGCAGATTAGTGCATAATGCATTATAAGCCTTTAAAAAGATATTTAGAGTCGCATTTTCTGCATGACAGGGATGAGGCAGCCTCTCAAATACCAGAGACTGTTGACATTTACTTCAGCATAGATCATTAAAAATCAAGGTTAAAAAATGTTTTTAAAATGTGTTTTTAATAAATATTGCAATAAATTAAAATGGTAAAAATAGCATTGCCTTTAGTTTGCTGTTTCATAAGATGTGATCATAATCTATCATAAGCGTGATAATATCGTCATAAAATTAGCAATAATATATCAAAATATGGTTGGCATTCAAAATTTCTGCTGATAATTAGGAAGAAAAACACTCCACCTTTGGGTATATCTACCAGTACATAGAAAAAGGTTTTTTATCGTCGTCATGATTTTCAAATAATCTTGAAAAAGAGCTGAACTGGGTAACTGTAACCATTTAAATGGCTCTGGTATTCAAAAACCTAAGTTTTATATCAACTTGCTAGAACTCATTTGGATTAACTGATGTTTTGTATTATGCTCATGCATTCCTTTCCATTTTCCTGAACTTTTGGACCAGAGATGGTTTGCCTTTTTTCATACTTTTCCGATGAATATGTACCAACCACACATAATTCATCCCATTTGGCCATATTTGCAACAATTGTGGGCAACAGAGAGACACTGAGAATTCTAGGATTTCAGAGCTCGTCCCATTACTGTTATGGTGGCAAGAGGGATATGAGGACAGTGTTTTTTTTTAGCGAGATAATCCCTTTGCTCCCTAGTTTGCTCTGTTCCTCCGTGATAGTAGTGGTTGTGCAAATGAGGGTTGATTTCCAGCAAACCTTTCAGTATCAGGCTCATGGTATGATCTGTGTGGTATAAACTCTAGAGTCTGGATAAAGTTTATTTTAGAAATGTATCTCCTCTGTTGTTTTACGACCATGATCATAGCTATATGAAATTTATAGGCCAACTAATAATATATATCCTGCTTTGACGAATTCATAAAGCTCTACTACCACTGAGGTGACCAAGGGAGAAGAATAGAGACATGCTTGGGAGTAAAGAGGCTTGGCTTCTTGATCAAGCCCTACATTAAGTCATTGTGAATCTTGGCATCTCATTTAACCTGTTTGAAATGTAGTCTTCTATACCTTAAAAAAGTGGATTAGATTCCTACATACATTATTCCCTCATAAATTTTTTTGATACTGGATTGCAGCAACATTAAAAAATTGCATAACTTTGTGATTTTTAATTTGTCCTTGGTTATAGCTATTGTGTATGCTATCTCATACATCTCCTGATTCGGTGAAATGCATTTAAAATCATGGCTAGAGAAGTTTTTAGCCTGGTGAAACTATTTTTATGTGTTCTATCACATTTACCATGTGAAAGCATCATTCTCCTTATTGTTGAGATGCCGAGGCAAAGAATTATCCTCATACATCACTGATGCCAGGATTTCACTTTGGGGATCACAGCCCTTTGGGGAATTTGGGATAAATTAAATTAATACTGGTTTAGAGAATAGAGGAGCATTTATTAATGCAAGGGGGCTCACAGAACTGTAATAACTAGCATACTGTTGCTTCCTAATAACTTCTAAAATAGAGATCCTGAAATATAAGAAAAGATGCCTTCCTCCATGTTGTCATTCACTTATCCATGAATTTGTACATTCACATTTAACTCATTTACTCAAATACGTAATCAGTTTATTAAGCAGTCTCACCTTAGTGAGATATCTATATCTATAGATATTTATCAGTTTTGTTATTTTATGATCATGGAATTCAACTGTGCTCTGTCAAATATGCCTTTATATTATCTTATTAACATCCTAGGAAGATTTCATGCTTTTTTTCAGTTACCTTACATTATTAAAGTTTAGCCCTATCTCAAACTACTATTTCATATCATATTGATATCTCTTATTCCTTTCCCCTTCTCCCAGCATATTACAGGCATGTGGCTTTAGGGAATTGACATAAAGATGGGCATAGTCTGTGAAGTTATTTCCTCTCCTACATTAGTACATTGTAAAGGTGATAGTGGTTTTGTTGCAGGATCGTTTCTCCCAGGCTTTTCTTCCCTGGTTGTGGTGTGGGGAGTGGGAATGGGTGGGAGGACAAAGAATGGGTGAGAAGGCAGAGGGGTGTTATATGACTAGCCATCTATTGATGGTGTGGCATCTTCTAAGGTCCTGCTCTGTCTTGACCTAGGTTCATCTTCTGCTAGTTGTCTCTAACAACGTGCTGGTCTCATCAGAGTAGTATTTGTTTGTTTGGTTGGTTTTTTTGCCTTTGATGTATGTGGTCCTCTAAGTCAGTGAGGGCTCCTTTAAAGATGAGTAACAACATTGCTTGGTTCCATGATGGTCCAATACTCACTACCTTGCCTGGCATCTCCAAAGCTTCTGTCTACACCATTTACTTCCAAGCCTCTTCACAAAGAGTCACAGGAACTAATGAAGACCCTTATGTACTCTAGGCAGGTCTTCATAAAGAATTATATGTAGGAGGGTGGTTCTCCCTATCATTTTCCCAGGCACACTATTCACAGAAGCCTCAGCAAGCCTCTTATGTTTGTCTAGACTCCCACACTCAAGGGGACACCACTTCATGCTTTATAAGAGCTCTCCCACTGTGCTCCACTCTATTCTGCCAGAAACCTCAGAGTGTAACTGCAGGTTTTCAGTTCAACAAGCATTTAGTCAGGGTATAAGAAGCCAGGTTGCCTTTCTAGGTGTTCTCAGTCTTGCAAGTGATTCTATTGACTTGCCTCTCTGTCTCACACTTGTCTTGAGAAAGAAATACACACCCTTATTCTCCCCTACGGAGTCAGAGAGAATAACTTCTAACCACCAACATGATGGTTTCAGTGATTTCTGTTGTCACCTAGTGACCTATCTAGTGTAGGGAAGGGGGAAAAGGTGTTCAAGGGAAACAGTGATTTTTTTGGGAACCTCTTAGGATGCCTTCTGTTAGACATCTATCCCAGACGTTTCTTGTACTTTTAAGAATTTGCTTTCAGCTTTAGTTTCTAATTTCACATTCAAGGAAAAGTTCCATTCCCTGTCCTGTTACCTGAGTTTATTGAGCACTTACTCTGTGCTAGGCTCTGTGCTTGCCATTGCAGTGTTTACTCTTAACTTAGCAGTGTTGGTCCTGAAAGGTTCATTTCTATTTCTCCTTGTGAGCTTTTAGAGTCTGAGAATATTTGGGTTTATATCTTGGCGTTCAGCTTTCTTTCGGGAAGTTTAGTATTAAAAGATCTAATATCTATGATAAGGGATCATTCGATCGGCCCCCAGAGTAGATGCCTCCTGTCAGAAAATAAAGGAAAGATACTAATTATAGTTCAGACAGCCATATAGGTGGGAGGCAATAGATCTTATTGGTAAAAGGGAATAGCGATGTTACCTATTTAGGGTTGAGAGTATGAAAATTAATTAGGTAATCCATGCAATATTTAAGTTTCAAAAAATGTTATCTAAAACCATTGAAAGCTTCAGAAAATATAGGTGAGACTCACCCTCCATCCAACTTTAGTCACTAGGATATTTTTTTCATTTCACCTTCTTATAGTGCAAAACACTTGCAGCCTCCTAGTTCTAAATTCATGGCTTCTTAAGGAATATAACTACACACTAAGAAATAATTATGCATACTTCATCAACAGCTGGTGAATTTCTCCTTGCATCAGGTACAATTATCTCAAACAATAACAGTTTTTTTAAAACCTCATACATTCCAAAGAGGTTCCGACCTAAAAATTTGGAGTTCAGATAGATATGAGTTTAAAGTCCTTCTTCTTTATTTATTAGTAATAATGATTTCTAGTAATATGATTTCAGGCAAGTTAACTGATCTTGTGAATCCTCAAGTTATTTGTAAAATGGTGGCTTCTGATACCCATTCCCCAGTTTGTTTGTTTCTTTGAGGAAATTAAATACACAGAGATGTGTACCACTCACTACACCCAGAATTTGGCTACTGAAATATTCCCAAAGGAGGGACTCTTACTATTAGTAACAGAATAATATGGTACTTGGTATATAAATGCAACCATTAGTCTTTTGTATTTTGATTCTGTAAACTACTTTAGCCACTTCCCAAAGTTTTCTTCCATCTACATCTCTATTATCTCTATAATTTTAGAATTTCTGAACCTATTATAGACTTCTGATGGCTTATATAATATACCAGATTGTTTACATTCAGCCCTCTGCCCTCGGCAACTACACACGTGGGATAGTTTATAAGGTTCTACCTGGTTGTAAAGATCTCAGTTGGTATTTGTTGTTGGAATCTTACTGTGAGCAGCTAAGGTAATTTCTTTTTTAGTAGAGGAGATCTGTGAATGTGTATGTGCATAGGTGTGTGACATGTATGTGTGCACACATGAGTATGTACATGCATGTCCAAATGCTTGTGTTGTGCACATGCACTCCTTGGCAGGCTTCCTGCAGAAAGCTATGAAATCTATCCCAATTGCTCCATAAAAGCCAGAAGATAACAGATGTCCAATCCCCATGTGCATTTGGAGTTGAACTGTTAGAGGAAGTTCCTCTTCATGCTGTATCTGCATTAGACAGATTTCTCTAGTGCAATTAAAATGCATTTTTTTTACTTTTTAACAAAAGGTTAAAGAAGACTTCACTAGAAAGAAATTAATGTGCTGGTATAAATTGCTTGATCTACTCGTGCTTTTCTTGCATTCTAAAGAGCTAGAAGGAAAACGAATATATTAAGAGCTTTTTCCGTCAAAGAATAAGTTACAGATATTTAGTGGGCACTGATTATGGGTGAGACACTGTGTTAAATGCTGTACATAGGCAAGTCCTTTGGCACTAAATTTTTTAAAGTGAGTTTTAGAATATTAATATTTGTAAAATTGTGGTATATTTGGAGAGATTACTATTTTCACTGTCCCCTGGATTTATGTTTTCAGCCCAAATCAAATGATCTTTAATTTTTTAAATGGCCTTTGAACATTTAGGAACCGAGCAGCTAAATAAGCTCTTAATGAGACCTATTTTAAGGGATATTGAAAATATCTATTAGTAGCCTTATTGAATTTGTAGGTGAGGAGGATATCATATTAAACATGATAGATTATTTTTTCTTAATTCACATGGAGTGCTGAGGTCTGAGGTCATCATGCTAGCTAAGATGCCATTTCATTACAGAGTTGGAGTTAATAGCCTGAACAAAAACAGTTGAGAAATCTGAGGATCAGGTATAGGTAAACAGTAGTTGTAAAAGTACTCTAGGATATATTTAATGTGTCTGTAACCATATTTTTTTATAATGCCTAGTATTTTATAAATAAAATAGTACCACTTGACACTGTACAATAATTAAATAGAAATTCACATTAGCCGATTTCAAAGAAGCTCTTTAGCATCTACAAGGATGAATGCAGGATATAATTGAATATCGGTATTTAAATAATAATAAATAATCATTTTCCTTCTTTGAATCCGTGTATGATATTTTATTTTCCTGTCATACCAAAATATTTTTACAGTTGGTTTTAAAGATAAGTACTATGAATTAGAAATCTAAGAATAGAGAGATATTTCAGTTTCTAATCTCCTACTACATTTGAATATGGATTTATAATTCTCAAGAGCTTTCATGTTTATCTCACTTGATCTTCACAAAAATCATATGAAGTACAAAGCATGTTTTTATTATGACCATTTCAAGATAGAGCAAGGAAGGCTCAAGGAAGTTGTATTGTCTGCTCAAGTTCAGACAACGAATTATTGTCATTATTCCCCATGGATTTTCAACTTAAAATGTTCAGGAGAGGGCAACTATTATTCATTGAGAATTTATTATTTCACAACCATAGTTCTAGGCTCATTTAATTTGTTAATTTAATTGACAATCACAAATATATTTTAGCTTTTTCATTTTATAAATTAAAAAAATAGTTTGAGAGCCTCAGTACTTTATTCTTATTTGAACCAACTTATTTATATTGAGAAAACATTAAAAGTATCCATTTTACCTTTAGTATTTCTCAGGAAAAAAATATTATTTGAAATTCAGCCTATCATGTAATGGAGAAAAAATAAATTCTTCTATTTTTAAATAATTTTGAAATTTTATTATAAAAAGGCAAATTATTGCCACCATTTTAAATTTAAGTTTGTAAAATGTGGGCAAGATGAATGGGACATTGCTATATAATGTTTCTAAAATTAACTATAAGCTACCTACCAATTCAGTTAAATTTAATTTTCTTTTTCTTTCTCTTTCTCCTTGTTCTTCCTTTTCTTCCTCCTCTTTCTTTTCCTTTTTGGAGCACTGTCAATTGACTGATATTTGCTTAAGAGATTTTGATAATGGGTAAAGAAAATGATTAGCATTTGAAAATTATTATTTTGTTAATGCATGGAGTTTTTTATTTTAAAAATTTCATGGAAGCATAAAATCTTCTGAACAAATAAATCACTGTAGACATATTCTCCATTTTCTGTTGAAAGATTGCCTTTGAACAGAATTCAGTGGTTAACTCTGTAATCATATAATAAGCTTAGAAAGTTAAGAAATACGTGTTATATAACAAACTGACAGCTTTTAATTATCTTACAAATATTGACTGAGAGCCCATTGTGTGTCAGCTGCTATACCTAGGAAGTACAGGATTTTAATAATGTACCAAAGTACCTATCATCAAGAATTGATGGGCTTCCCTGGTGGCGCAGTGGTTGAGAGTCCACCTGCCGATGCAGGGGACACGGGTTCGTGCCCCGGTCTGGGAAGATCCCACATGCCGCGGAGCGGCTGGGCCCATGAACCATGGCCGCTGAGCCTGCGTGTCCGGAGCCTGTGTTCCGCAACGGGAGAGGCCACAACAGTGAGAGGCCCGCGTACCGCAAAAAAAAAAAAAAGATAGCAAGGAATGGCTTGCCCCTTTCAGGGGCATGTATTTATGCCCCTGAAATATGTATTTTTTTCAGGAGCCTATATTTAAGGAGACCATCTGTTGGACTCTTCTCAGTGAAGGGCCAACTTTAACTTCTCACTTCATGTGATCTGTCATTTACTATAATGTTGTCATCTAAAGGCCTCTAGAGGTGTATTTCTTGCTATAGGCCTTATTTCACAAGACAAAATATATACCAGGATCACTTAACTCAGAATGAACTTCAGTATTGACCTATTAACCTTAGGGTATGTTATCAAAAACAAAGTCTAAGTTTTCTACATTTGATGTGTTACTTGATTATTCAGGTAATCTTACTCCTAAGGACTTACTTTCTCTAAAAAAGGATTTTTGGCAAAAAAAAATGTAGCACGCTCTGTTTTGTATGGGCATTCTCTCTAGAAAATATTTGCTGGTGTGAATGCCTTTGTTCTCATAAAAGGTTTCATAACTGTAATCTGAACCTAATTTGATTGAGCATATTTGATATGAGCAGGTATAATAGGAAAGAGAGATTTATTCTTCAAGGTCCAAGTGTAAATTAAACCCTCAGCTTTAAACGGCACAGGAAATACTCAGCAAATAAATTTCTCCCAGTTACTGACACCTGAAAATAAATCATGAAGAAATAAGAAGACTGTGGTCGAATTATTTGGGGAGGGGAGGGTGTAGAATTGTTTTTTATCTCTCTTTGACCGAATGGTGCTCCTCAGTCTGGGAAAAGTATCCTGATGAACTTGCAGGCCTTTTTGTGAGGAGTGCACACAGAACATGAGATGAGGGTGGGAACCAGCAAGGGAGCACCTACCTAGATAGTAACACCCGCTGAAACTGTGAGATCAACGGGCAGCTGGATGGCGCAGACAAATCAGTCACATTGAGAACAGATGCTCTTGTCATTACTTGAAAGTCTGCCAAAGACACTTCTTAACTGTACCATAATGTATTTAAGATGTAAAGAAAACGGTATGGTTTGGGTTAAGAATTGAAATAGAATAGAACTAAGTGTGATTAAGATGAGAAAAGAATAAGAAAGAAATGGAGGACCCTAGTGAAAGTACATCACAGGCAGAATTCTTCAAGTTCTCATTTAAAAGAATTTGAATACTGGGAGAATTTAGTCTAGGTTATGTGTTTGATCTATAATTTTCAAATATGACAATATCTAAATTGTGAGCTTTGTTTCAGTTAGTACCACATGCAAAAGCTTGTAGTTTGGTAACCAACATTGTTTCTCTAGTGCCCATAGTTATCATATGCCCCTACTTTTACAACTGATATCCTAACACATTTCAGCACTTACAGATTATACCTGACAATCTGATCAAAGCTTTTCCTTCAGAAGACTGTCTCTTTGGGCTTCCCTGGTGGCGCAGAGGATGAGGGTCCACCTGCCGATGCAAGGGACACGGGTTCGTGCCCCGGTCCGGGAAGATCCCACATGCCGCGGAGCGGCTAGGCCCGTGAGCCATGGCCGCTGAGCCTGAGTGTCCAGAGCCTGTGCTCCGCAAAGGGAGAGGCCACAACAGTGAGAGGCCCGCGTACAGAAAAAAAAAAAAAAAAAAAAAAAAAAGACTGCCTCTTTGTAGTACAGTAGTTGTGGCTGATTCTTTGCTATAGCTGTTTTGCAGGTGTCTACAACTTTGTTGAATCCATTGAAGCTGAGTTTGCCTTTGTCCTTAGAGTGTGTCTCTATCCTTTCCAATTTAAAAATCTTTTCTTGAGTTCCCAGACAAGAATTGTATGGGCCGAAATGCTGGCCCTATTATAATGAATATCTTTCTCATCATGGCCTAGAACAACAGGGAAATAGATGCTATGCATAAACTAGCAAGTCCCCAACAGAATGCTCTTTAGCCCCAAAAGGTCAGTTGGAAAGATTTAATGGTATTTGTTGTTTTGTTCTTAGGAACACAGATGAACAACTCATAGTAAGGTCTAGTCTCTGGTCTGCCTTAATGATGTCACTTAACTTTATTTGTGTCCTACTTCATTTCAAACATCTGGAAGCCAGATGTGAATGCAATTGGTCTTTAAGATGCCCTTAAACACTAAAATGAGGTGATTTAAACATTTTGTCCCATGAACATATTTTTAGGTATAATTTCATTGTTATAAGGCTTGGGCAAGGTCATTTTGTTCTAAAATTAATTTTTAAGTTTAAAATAGTTAAATATGGTATTTTTCATATTTAATACCGTTTAATATTTTAGACATAATAGTAAACATAATGACAATTTAAAACTTGTTTAAATAATTGAAGTGAGTACTTATAAGACTCTCAGTCTATCATACAGGTACCAGAATGTGTGTAAGTAATTTTAGACCTCAATAATGCATTTTAATGCTCTGTCTTTATGTCTCTCACCCTTTGGTGGTACTACTACATTTAGTTGTTGCTGTTTGTGTGATTTGATCTGAAGAAGATATCACAATGAAACTTTTCAAATATTAATAATAAACTGATTTTTTCAGTTACAAATTTAAAACTCTCCACAGCTTCACACTTGCACTGAGGCAGTTAATTGTAGACAGAAGCAGCAAATAATCCATAAGCATAAAAACAGCAAACAAAACACAAACAATAATGTTCATTATTCTAATTAGAAATTCTTAAACACTGTCCTCTGAGTGGACAATATTATAACCCAGAAATTCTACTATGTATTTCCTTCCAATCTGTTACTCCTCCTAAACTACGTTATTCCACACTGTCCCTTCTCTTTTCAACTTCCACCTTCTCCCGACTTTTTTCTCCTCTGATGTCTTTCCCTCCTATTTCAGTGAGAAAATACACACAGCAGAAGAGAACTTCCATATGAAACTATCTCCTATCCACCATGTCTATAGGACCTAAACTATCTGCTTCTCTTCCTGGTACCTTGAGAACACTGTCTATGCTCTTACCTCAAGCCAGTTTCTTCCCTTCTTTACTAGTGTCCTTCTACTCTTGGCTACCCAAAAGCATCATTCCCTCTTTTTATTGCATCATATTTGCTCCTTTTTCATTCCTATAGGTTACTAGCTTGCCATAATTCCCCCTAATATGCTACCAAATAAAAAAAGAATCTTGACACCCGTTACTCTTTTCTTCTTCGCCTCACAGAAAAAAATCGTCATGAGAGTTGTCTCTCCTGCATGCCAATTCCTCTCATCCATTTCTGTCTTAAACCACTTCTGTCAGGATTTCTCCCTTGCTTCTATACTGACACCACTCTTACCAAGGTCAACGATCAGCCAAATATGTCTAAATTTAATAATCAATTTTCATTTCATATCTTACTTGAACTCTCATCAACATTCGTCACAGTTGAATGTCTCTCCTCCTTGAAAAATTGTCTTCACTTAACATCAAGGATCCCACTAGCTCCTGGTTCTGCTTCTACCTCACAGACTTCACTTTTTCAGCCTCCTGTATGTTCTTTCCTTGTATCCCTGAACTGCAAACGTAGGAGCAGCCCATGTTCACTCTTCATTCCGTCTTCTTTGTTTACACTAATTCCTTAGGGGGAACCCATCGAGCCTCATGGCTTTAAATAGCATTTATACACTAATTACTCCCAAGTTATATCTTCTACCTGACCTCTCCCTTGAACTTCAGACTCGAATATCCAACTATCTAGACATTTCCTCTCGGATATCTTTTAGCTGTAATAAACTTAATAAGTCCAAATTTGAACTGTTCAAATATTGTAACTCAGTTTCTCACGATGTTTGAGTCAAAATCCTTGATCCCTATTGGTCTCTCACATCTACATCCAATAAATCAGCAAAGGTTGCCAGTTATAACTTCAAAATATTAAGAATCCAGCTACTCTTACCATCACCTGCAACTCTCGTTGAAGCCGTCATTGTCTTTTTGCCTACTTTTTGGTTATTATCATAGCTTCTAAATTCATCTCCTAAACCCAACCCTTGTCCTGCTATTCTCCTCACAATGGTCAGAGTGATTTTTTTTTTAACATAAGTAGGTCATTTATGTTTAAGTTTTGGTTCTCTGCTCAAACTCTTCCAGTGGCTTTCCATTTCATCCAGAGTAAAAGCCAAAGTTTTTCAAGTGGCCTAAAAATCTCTACGTTATCTGGCTCTGACCACTCTCCCTCTCTGTGTCTGTCAGTGTTTATTTCATACTCATCTGTTCTACCTGAACTATGTTGGAGACACAAACAAATTGAGGTTCTGGATTTGAAAAGAAAACGATGATTGACCAAGCCTGACTGATCCAGCAGCTCCAACATGCATACTATCCTCCAAACGTAATTGGGTAATTTTCCTTCCCCCCACCCCGCCGAAAATTAGCATTATCAGAGACTAGAAATGCAATCGAAGGAACTGTATATACAGTCTTTTATCATTTCTTCTTATTTTCAATCTTTATTTTTCTATAATCAGTCTTTGCCGTCAAATCTTATTTATCAACACAAGTCGTTCATACGTCTAATATGTATCATGACAGAATGAATAATTCAAAGTTCCCCCCAACCCAAGGTATACATTCAAACCTAACCAACGTTTAAAAAAGTGACTGGGAGGCAGCTTCATAACATCTCATTTAATTCTTTAGTAAAGTATGAACTTCATTAGAGTGAATTAAAATGTCTTTCTTGGAGGTACAGATCACTTTGCCTCTAAAGAGTTCTAACCTGGCATAAAACAGAAGCTGGATTTGAATCTATTTTGTGCCAGGATTCATCAAATCTATAAACTTTACATAAAAGAAATGTAGAATATTGAAACCATTGAATAAAGGCTTTTGACATTTCTATACTGGATATTTCTAAAAATCTACCATTTGTCACAATTTTAGCTAGTTGGTAACAGTAAATAATGCAACTTAGAGCAAGGAAAAGTTCACTGCCTACAAGTTTTATAATTAATTCAAATTTATACTTTCACAAAACTTTTAATTTATTTATGGACTAAGTTTCTCAACACAAGAAAAAGGGTAGGAATTTCCAAATTTGTTCACGAGTTTGTCTTGTAGTCAGTATTCACAGCTCTTCTAGCTAGATGAAGCAATCTTCTTGCTTTTGTTTTCAGTATTTTTCTATCAACACTAAACTGATGGATTATTCTTCTTGATAAGCTAACCACATAAGGATTTGGGAGATTTTCTAAACAAAGAATAGGACATACATAGTGAATGAATCACTACTAACCATTGTTGGGCTCATGGCCAACATTTCTAATCCAGTATTTTCTGCTGACCCTGTATAAGGGCTCAGGAGCCTTCTTAGCATAGAGCTCTAGCACTGTGAAGGGCACTACCAGTTGATTTGACTTGGCATTTAATTTATATCCTTATTCTGAATTATTTCTTAGGATATCCTGATTACAAGAATCTAACCTCTTTTCACTACTATTGCAGACACTGTAACGGACCCCACATGTCCCTTTGCTGTTATCACTTCAGTGAACAATGGCTCAACTTTCAATCACCAGCACTTGTACTTCTTCACCTGGGGGTTTTCTCCCACAGCTCTGACTCCCTTGCTGCCTTGTGGTTGGCCAGACATGGCAGGGAATTAAGCCTAAGATCTCTAGCCTCAACCATAATGGATGGGTGGTATCAATACTATAAAAATATCCCAGCTCCCTTTCCCTTTAACTGAGATAACTCTGAGTTGTGTGTTTTACCCCAGTTTCCAAGGTTTCTTCAGTGGGAGTCAACTCTAGTCTCCTACTGTGGCAACTGGCTTCACAGCACACTCTTCAATGGCTGTCTTCCTTTCCTTGTTCACTTCTTCACTCTCCTACTGGTGTTTTCCTTTACTGCCTTCTTCATACCCTAAGCCTTGTGTCAGCGTTTGCATCTGGGAAACTCAAAATAAGATACACCTACCAGAATGCATTGAAAAGATGCTAACACCATGCACAACTCAGAGCATGAGATTATTATAATTCTTGGAGGAATGGAAAGCCTGTATGGTTCCTGTCAGATATAATCTCATACTTTTATTTTCCGGATTTGGAATCATCTACATGAAATGCTTTATTGTTACTTTTCTTCAAATGCTTTGTAAAATAGCGTATTGGGTTTTCAGTGCTGTTATTCTCAGTGAACTAAATTACAAAAGAATGTATTAGCTAAGTATTAGGATTACACAAATTTTAGCCAGGTAGAAAAGGAGTGGGATTGGGTAGGGAAATGAAGGAGGCTCACACAGTGAGAAAGACATTCAGAAGGATTTCAAATCACAGAAAACAGTACTCTGTATTGAGCCTCCAGAAATAACAGTCTACTGTGCCTGAAGGGTTGCTGTGAATATTGTTGCTGCTATTAGCCTTCCATTCAGATGCTCATGGATTTTAAACTCTACAAGACTGCATCACATTCTAAGCATATCCAGATGTTGAGAGAATATTGCCAGGTAGTCATTTAAAGTGTTGGAAGGCTTTAGGTTCTTCCATTTTCTCTGAGACTATCTATAAAAGTCATGGAATAGCTTTATAAGACTGATAGAGATATCACATGTATGACTTTTTGTTTTTTTTAAGGTCTAGATAAATCCTTTTATCTCATCTCAGAGGGCTATGTGTCCAACTGGCTATGGCCCTTGGGTATTGTCTTCTAGCATAAGTTGCCAAAGTAAAGCATGATATCCCTAGTCTTTTGACATTGATTTTAAAGGACCAGTAAGTTTATTTATTTTTTATTTGGAGCACCATAGAGCTGCTTTCTCTGACAGTACCTGAAACAAATACAGAGACCATGCCTTCTATTTACCCTGCCCTTTCCAGCAGCACCTGTCATACTGCCTTCAAAGAGTAGGCACTCAACAATGCTACCTACTTGACAAAGGCAAAATGACATCCGTCCTCCTAAGACTTATGACCTCCTGAAAGGAATGTCTCTTTCACCCCACATAATAAAAAGCTGCTTGTGGCCACTAATGGTTGAAAGGTTTTTAGCAGCTAAATTTCAGATGTGTTTCTTTAGTAATCTCCCAGTCTGGAGCCCTGATTTTCAAGCAGAACTTTTTAAAAAAGTGGCTTGGGAAGAGTACATTTTTCTTAAAATTTTATTTTACCCTTATGATTTGGAATGGTTCAAAAAACTTCTTTGTGGAAATGAGAAGAGCCCCTTCAATAAGTACAGAAAACTAGGGTTTAAGCCTACCTCTCTTCCACGTTATGTAATTTTGGACAAATTATTTAATCTCTTTGAACTTCAGTTTCCTTAGGAATGATAATCGAAAGCTTGTTACAAGGGTGAAAAAGAAGACATATGTGAGGGCATTTTTAGTATCTCATCCATGATAGTAGCTTTGTGAACAGGACTCGTGTCTGAAGTTCCATGGGCTCAGTCCTTCTCTGGGCTTTGCGCACGCCTCTAGCTCATCCTAAATCAACCTGGCAGACACTCTCTCTTTAGGTCCTCAGTCAAGCTTCACATTCTAAAGTTTTCCTTGATTCCCCCTGGTAGATATAGGCATTTCCTCCCCTTTTGGAGCTGTGTTCATCTTGAGTGTTACTTGTTTGTTTGCATGAATGATTTCCTACTACCCTCTGAGGTTTTTGGTGGCAGAAACTGTCTTTTTATCTATCTGGCTCTGGTTCATTGTACATTGCTGTCCCCTAGTATGTACTATATGAATATCTGGTGACTGAATGGACATCAAGCAGGTGAATACACCTCAATCTGGCTAAAAGTGTTTATAAATTTTACACCAAGATCAAAATTCACCATTACATAGGTGGGATATGATCCATTTTAGAAAGTCTAACCTGAATGGAGAGATTTTCCTTTCTTATAGAAAGTCTTGGTAGAATGGCCAACTTGTCCCTTCCTTGCTTTATTTTTGGTGTCTAATAGGCTGATTGAGAGATGGAAGGTAAATGAGCACCAGAATGAACACAAATCAGAAGTAGTGAACATCACTCTGTTCTCTGTTATGTCCTGGGTACCAACAGAATGCATGACACTGAATAAATGCTAAATAGTATTTTTAAATGAGTAGACATCAGTCTTCTTTGTGACACTGAGTAAATGCTAAATTATATTTTTAAATCAACAGACTTCAGTCTATTTATAAGAACTGAAAGTTTGGAGGGGATAATCTGGTTATTTAGACTATATTTTACATTATATTTCTCTGAAATTCAGGTTGATGAATCTGCATTTCTGCCACCAGAAGTCTGTATTTACCCTTCATGGTATATAAGTGGATGGCTATTTTCTGCAAACACTGGTATCTTTAGACCACTTCGATAGCTGCCAATAAGTCCCTTCTCATTTCCATACATATTATGTATCATTGGCAGCAGCAGACCCATCGGAGTGCAGAGCAATAAGCAGTCTTCTGATGATTGATACTTTTGATACCACCCTGCTGTTTATTGAAGGAAGTTCCATTGATTGGCTGCTCCAGGTGTCTGTTCATGAAGAGATGGATTAAATCAAAGGGGCTGGCTCATTGCTGGGTCCTTTCTATGCCACTGGGTGGTGTGTAATCCTCACATGACTTCTTATTTGTGCAAACTTTTTCCTAGTACTGCTTTTCTTTGGTTCTTGAGACAATTTATATATGTATAAAGATTTATTTATATATAATATATATTTGGTTATAGAAAAATGTATGTTCATATAATTATCTATACATATATAATAATATATAATAATATAATATTAAAATTTCCTTTTCTTATAAAGATACCAGATTGAATTAGGGCAACCCTAATGCCCTATTTTTACTTAATTACCTGTTTAAAGACCCTATCTCCAAATACAGTCATATACTGAGGTACAAGGCATTAGGGCTTTGATGTATGAATTTGGGGCGGGAATGATTCAGCCCATAAGAGGTTACATAAGTTCATGTCCCATTTTTTAGGAGATACGTGTAGAAGTGAAATATCATGATGTCTGCAATTTATTTCAAATGGTTTAGCAGGAAAAAAATAGTCTGTCTGGATGTGTGTTATAAACACACACAGACAGACAGACACATACACACATTCTCTTTCTGTCTCTGTCTCTCTTCCCCTCTTTCCTCTATCTCTTTCTCCCTACTTTCTAGTTCATCCTTCCTTCTCTCTACGGACAACATTTTAACAATTCATGAATCTGCATAAAAGGTAATCTTTCACCTTAAAATCTGAGAATTTTCAAAATAAGTTAGAGGGGGACAAGAAATATAAGACATAATTCTATTCCACAAGAATCTTATAATCTAGTTAAGAAATGGAAGGTATGTATAGATGAGTCTCAAACAAAATGGTAAATGATGAGATAATAGGCACAGATTACACAAAGGAAAAAGAATCTTTACTCTCCTTCTTTAGCTGAGACCAGAGCAAATTACATACAAATTAAACTACAACAACCAGATATGATAATGTGGTAGAAATTTGGCATTTCTCTCTGGTTCATTACTGACATTTTCTGTTTAATAGATGTGATCAGTACATCAAAAACAATTTTATGTAAAGTTCTTTAATATTTTGCTTGTTCTGAAATTCATATGACATATTTAAACTCCACATAAGATAAAGGGAATGTCCATACTGGGTGAAACTTGCTCTCTGTGGACATATCTATTTTAATTTTTAGCTTCTAATAATAATTAATTTTTTACTGTTAAGATTTTTTTTTGAATGTCAGGCATTCTAGTAAGAACTTCTCATCTATTTACTTGTTTAATGCTCAGAGCAGCCATATAAAAATATTTATTTCTCCTCCATCTTGCAGGTGAGTTATTGAAGCCATAGCAAGGTTAAGTAACTTGTTCACAACTAATAAATGATCTAATCAGAATTTTAACTAAGATAGTCTTTACCGTAAGCCTATAATCGTAATTACCATGCTATACTGCACCTCTTACGATAAGGGAATAACTGTGTCTGTCTTATTCAGTACTGTACTATTTAATGGACAAAGTTTTGG
Source organism: Mesoplodon bidens (assembly GCF_964165515.1). NCBI lineage: Eukaryota > Metazoa > Chordata > Mammalia > Artiodactyla > Ziphiidae > Mesoplodon > Mesoplodon bidens. Next base: position 55,287,039 of record NC_138165.1, read on the forward strand.
GTTTTTTTTTTTTATTCCTTTTTCTTACTCTTCACTTCACCCCCATTTATTTTACCACAATTTTAATAATAAGTATGTTAACTTTTATTTAACATGTTTATGCTTTTCCTTTTATTTAACATGTTTATGCTTTTCCTGTATTTTAGTCGGGCTTGTTTAACTATAAGAACACAGACCCCTCAAACAGTGGTAACCAAAGATGTTATTATATGATTAAATACAGTGTAGAAATTCTCAAGGACATTCAATACCAAAAGTTTAATAAGGACTGATGGAGACGAAAGCTGGAAATGGATTTCATTATGAGAACATTTTTTATCATGATATTCTTCCTTCTTTTTCCCACTAACAATTGTAGACTCCCTGGGTCACAATCCCAAGAGAAATAAAGTTGATTAATTTTGGTCATTAGTTTATGCATAAGACATGTATTTGTTACTCTTGGGCCAGATTCCTATTCTTGAAAGGTCACTTGTTATTAAGGATGCTGGTTGGGGAGGATTATTGTGAAGTCACATAAGTATGTCCATTTTGGCCCATTCCCTATAGCAAGAATTTTGGGAAGAAGATCATAATGAATTATGACTGGTAAAGCCTATTAAAACTCAATTACTTTACAGGTTTTGTTCAGAGCTGCTTTCAACCTTTGTCTTCACTATCAGAAATACAATCATTTTGTTCTGTTTCTACAAGGAAGGTTCACCTACCTACCCCAGTACTACCCCTACTCTACCACTATTGTCACATCTGATCATGGCTTATGTTAAAGGCTTCACTGAGGTTTACTATAGCTTTCAAGAAGCACTGCAACTAAAACTAATCACAGAACTCCACTTAAAATTCTCCATGATAGTTTCCATAAAATGGAAACAATTATCCTACCTACATAACTCTCCAGAGTTATGTAGGTAGGATCATAGTTTCCGTTTTATTTCTAATACTCCTCTTGATTATGCCCTGCCTGTTTTGGCCACTGCAGCACATTGGGTTGATGTCTTCAGAGAATCATCTGTTCTGAATGTAGTCTCAACAAACCATTTAGAATAAAGACAGTAAGATGAGATCACCTGTGTGGACCAATTGAATAAGTAATAAGACCAGAGATCAGCTTCCTATCCAAATAATTTTGAATACTTGTCCCTGAATGCATTACCCTCAGTTTGCTCATTTGAACCTCATACAACATTTTCCTGCCAAGCTACAGCCTCTTGAGATTTTCCTACAGTTTATGCATACTGGCTTGGTATTTCACTACTCTTTTAGTAAAAGCTTAGTATGATTTGCTAACTTGGAGATTTTAGTGTGCTATTCCTCTCCAACTATTTATCACAAATGTAAAAGAAGAATTATCCTGGAATGGATGTATAGAGATCTTTCTTTTTATGTTTCATCCAGAGAAGTTTTCGTTTATCTTCTTTCCTTTGTCATTACTAAATTAGATCTTTATTCAGACAAAAATGGTAGGTAGTTTTAAATATACAATTCCACAAAATTCCCTATGAAAATCTTAACTATATTATATCCAGTGGTGGCCTTTTATTTGAAAAATGCATTTGTATTTTCTCAAAGAGCTCTCAACATATTCAATTTATAGCTAGTTTCTAGCAAAGCTGGGGAGATTATGAAACCTTGATGGTAGACAGAGGGCCTTTCTTTGACTTTTACCATCAGTACCTTGCACTGTGCTTGCACATTACTGAGGCTCAGCAAGCATTTATTCCATTGAAGTTGTACTGTGCCTCTTAGCAGCATCTCACTTTTTCTTCTGTAGCCTAAAATGTTCAATTAATATTAGGATTCATTTGCTTATTTAGCGTGGAAGTGAGGCTCATCAACTACGTCTACCCCCCAACTATCACCCCAAATCAGAGTTTTTTTGGCAAGTACTTATTCCTCCAGCAAACTGACATGTATAACTTGAAAATCATCTATATAAACTTACCACTATTTCCTATCATTATCCCCCAATCCTCAATTAAAAAGAAACAACATCATGTGAAATTAGAAGCGTGGAACAGAGGAAGGAGGAAAACATGTTCGGGTTGAGTATCTTCTACATACTAAACACTATATCTCATTTAATTCAGCAAAATGCATTCTTACTTGGGCATTATTTTTATAATTTTTCTTATGAAGAAGATGGGGCTTAGAAGTTAAGTAACTTCCTCAGAATCAAATAGTTACTTGGAATCAGAGTTGAAATTACTTGGCACTGGACAAATATTAGTTGGGTATTTGGGGGTGAAAATTCAGACTTAATGATATTGGTCGGGTTCTTAAAAAATTGGAAGTGATTTATATCTGACTTTAGGATTATACCATAAAGATTGTAGTCCTTGCCTTTTAAAAAACATTTTTTAATTGAAGTATAATTAATTGACAATGTTTTGTTAGTTTCAGGTGTACAGCAAAGTGATTCAGTTATATATATATATATATATATATACTTTTTCAAATTCTTTTCCATTATAAGGTTATTACAAGATATTGAATATAGTTCCCTATGCTATATAGTAGGTCCTTGTTGTTAATCTATAATATTTTATATACAGTAGTATGTATATATTAATCCTAAACTCCGAATTTATCTCTCCCCCTGCCTTCACCACCCCCTTTGATAACCATAAGCTTGTTTTCTGTGTCTGTGAGTCTATTTCTGTTTTGTAAGTAATCCTTGCTTTTAAATTGCTTATAATCTAATACTGGATTTCAAATAATTTGTGTAGTATACCTCATGATAAGTGAGATTATCTTTCACAAGGAGTTTGATGATTTCTTCATGAAATGAATTTACCTGAACTCAGTGCTTTAACTTTAACCAATTAACTTTCACTTTAATGATTACACTCAGATGAGCATTTATGTACATACTGGTATAGGTTCTAAAGGAAATGGAGAAATCTGTCTTAAAAAACTTCTCGTAACTATTGATTAAAAGAGAGAGAGGAAGAGAGGTAGGGAAGATGGAAAAAAAACCAAACTTGGATTACAGGTTTTTAGAGCATCATTTTTTGCACAGTTATATAGTGTGCTCACATATAAAAAAGCTTGTGAGTCTGTTGTGCGCACTCTCAGTTAGCAAATTTTTTTTTTTTTTTTTTTTTTGGTACGCGGACCTCTCACTGTTATGGCCTCTCCTGTTGTGGAGCACAGGCTCCGGACGCACAGGCTCAGTGGCCATGGCTCACGGGCCTAGCCGCTCCGCAGCATGTGGGATCTTCCCGGACCGGGGCCCGAACCCGTGTCCCCTGCATCGGCAGGCGGACTCTCAACCACTGCGCCACCAGGGAAGCCCTCAGTTAGCAATTTTGATGCACTTTACATATGAGTGTTATCATCTTTATTTACACATGGAGGAAAATTGAAGCACATGCATCAATTAACCTTTCACAGTCACTCAGCACATTAGAGCTCTACCTACAGTTATTTCAATGGTCAAAATACTCCAGGAGAAACTTAAAAGTACAGTGTTGTTATTGCTATCATTTGTTTATCAGACAAAAATATTTTGTATACTATAGACACAACTGATTACTTTTCCCAAAACTTTTACTTTCTGTTTGGAAAAGCAAGGTAGAAAGTCTAAATACTGTTTTGGGTATTTATAAATGATAGTTAAAATTCAATATAATTAGAACTATAAGAATTTTAGTTTTTTAAGCATGTAACACTACAGGAGAACAGGGAAATATTGACAGGAAGTTGAGCACAGCACATTTCCATAAATGAAGAGACCTGGAATTTTAAACCAAACCTTGTAATTAATTATCTATATATGATACTGGACAAAACATTTCATCTCTCAGGACTTTATTATAATTTAATAATTCTACTATCCAAGGTGGAGAAAATATAATTTCATTAGGGTAGTATAGAGGTCAACATTAGCTCAGAGTTTATTTTCATTCGGTACAATTTACCACTGCCTTTTGAATTTGATTTTTTTCCCTTTGGATAGCATCACTTGAAGTAAATCTTTGTTTACCATTCCTGATTTCTGGTTAGCAGACCCACTATCTAACATAGTAGTTTAAAAGTGGCCTTAACACATTCCCTGTGAGAAGTTTAAGGTCATATATGAGCAAAGAGAGAATATTTCTTACACTTACATTAGCCTGCAGTTGGGCAAAATCATACAGCACAAAGCCTATTTTAAAATAAAGTGTTGAATATCTCATGTAATTTATTGACTACTGTACTGAAAAAGAAATACAGAATGGTTGCATGGGTACAGAATGGCTGTAAGTTTATTGGTCATTTCCCCTCGTGATCATGTGGTTGACTGAGAACTGTGACTGCTGCCACTGCCCAGCATTATATGAGAGTAAGTACCACATATTGCTATCCCAGGAAGACATTAAAATTCAAAGTTTGAAGTACAGTAGCCCCCTCTTATCTGCAAAGGATACAATTCCAAGACCCCTAGTGGATGCCTAAAACTGGGGTTAGTACTGAAGCCTATATATATTCTCTTACTATACTGATGGTTGTGTAGCATATACAGCATGGATGTGCTGACAAAGGGATAATTCATGTCCCGAGTGGGACAGAGCAAGGCAGTGCGAGATTTTATTACACTATTAAAATGGCACATCATTTAAAGCTTATGAATTATTTCTGAAATTTTCTATTTAATATTTTTGGACCATAGTTGACCTTGGGTAACTGAAACCATGGAAAGTGAAACCATGGATAAGGGGGGCTACTGTATGGTTTCTACTCAATGAGTATCACTTTCATACCATTGTATAGTCAAAAAATCATAAGTTGAACCATAATTAAGTCAGAGATTATCTGTATGTGTATGTGTGTTTCATATATATGTATATATATATATGAAACAAGTCAACTGGCAGATGGAGATTACATATATTTCTAATGGCTCATTGCTTTTATTCATAATGGGATATGAACTTACTTTACTTGTGCTGTTCCCTGTGGCAAAGCAAAATAAAGTTCAGAAACATTTATTGGAATTGCAGATATTGTAATATTAAACTTCTGAATTTTCTGAGTATTGATAAAAATTATTGATTACTCAAATAAGTTTTCCTTTTACTTAAATCAAACAAAATTATTTTATAGTAGTCATATTTATCTTTTAAATTGCTAACTTTCCTAAGTAATAATTTCACAATGCCTTTGTTGTCAGTAGATCATTTGACTTCTATTTCTCCTGTAGTGGTGATAGGTATTTCAGTTACCATTTACCTTAACCATGAATATTTATCATATAAAAAACTTTCAGTTATATATGTTAGAAAACTCCATTTAAATCAGCTTAAGCAAAAAGGAGAAATTTAATGTCTCAGATTCCTGAATAAAACAAGCAGTGCTGACTTCGGCATGGCTGGATTTAAGGATCCAGAATATGTCCTCAGGACCTCTGTTTTCTCCTTTTGGTTTGCTGAACAAAACTGGTTCACTGCTATGCTAATTACCAGTTAGCTGAACTGTCAATTTCTATTTTAAATTCTTACTTAATGGAGAGGTATTCTCCTAAATAATTTTTAGGCACTGTATCAGTCAGAGTTCCACCAGGAAAAAAAAAATACAACTAGTAGGATTAATAAATATGTATAGTTTTCTTGTAAGGAATTGGTTTATGCAGTTGTGGGAGCTAGCTACTTAGATGAAAATGCTTAGAGCAGGCAGTCGGGAAGACAGGCTGGAAGTTTTGAACAAGAGCTGATGCTGCAGTCCACATTTGGAATTTCTTCTTCAGGGAAACCTTGGTTCGGCTTTTAAACTTTTCAATGGATTAAATCAAGCCCATCCAGATTATCGAGGATCATCTTTACTTAAAGTCAGATGATTCTAGATGTTAATCACATATACAGAACACCTTCACAGTAACACCTATGTTGGTGTTTGACTGAAAAACTGGAGAGTATAGCTTACTAAATTGACATGGAAAAGTGAATATTATAAACAATGATTTAAAAGAAAAATGTCATGAAGGATGAGAAGGAAACAGTAACCTAGGACTTTTCTAGGAAGAATTCTAATACAAGATTTAAACAATCTGTTCTCTTTGCAAAACTAATTGGCCTCCAAGTTAGAAATTACTAAAATTGGGAAAAGATCACCATGATTGAATAGCCTATTTTTAATTCTTTGACTATGACACTAACAAGAGTTTCTTAGAAGATAACGCTTCTATCAATTAACAATCTGCAGAGCTACCCAACCCAAACATCTCTGAGCATTCATAAGTTGTAAAGCACATTTATCTTCAATGATCTTGCTCCTCATTCCCTCTAGAAGTAGAGGTTAGATACCTTAGAGTTCCCTGTTGTATTCCCAGAACCTTGAGCTCAGTAGGTGCTAAATTAATATTTCTAGGAAGAAATGATGAATAGGGAGGGGAAGGGAGAACTGGATAAAAAATATATTCCAATATTTTGCCATTATTAATCATGTCATAGTGAATAACAGTACATGTCTTGTCTCTTACTTGTGAAGATGCATCTTCAAGATGAATTTCTGGAACAAATATTGCTGGATGAAAGAGATTTTAAATGCATATTTAATTTTGTCAGATACTCCTCAAATTCCCGCTACAGTGATTGTAGAAATTGGAGATTTCAGCAAGCTCTCCAGATGATTATTGCACACAATAAAGTTTGAGGATCACTGTTTCAGAACATGGATATTTACCTTTTTGAGTATTAACCCTTTGTCCAAAAAATACACCTATAGGAATGCATATTTGCTGGCATACTTGTCAGTTTGTACAGCCTACAAAACTGGTTGTTGATGGAACCCCTAAAGGTCACGCTGGTCAAGAAACCCTGGTCTAACAGCATCTATCAATTATTAAAATACCTGTTTTGCCAACTGAGCAAGGACAGTTGTTTCCCTTCATCAACTTCCTTTGGTCTCTGCAGTCTTAGCCACGCTTAGCCTGCCCTTGATCCTGCCTTTCTACTTAAAACTAAATCAAGAAATTTGAATAATGTCACTTATGAAGAAGTTATTGCTTTATAGGAGGTTTGCCTTATTTTTCCAAGTATATCTGCGCTTTGCAGCTAGGGAAGTGAACATCAAAGAAATCTTTATTTTCTACAGTGGGGTTTTTTCTATGTAACCATATGATTTTATCGTCACTGCAATATTATTGTACATTTTATTCCAACAGCAAACCGAGATGGGCACACAAGTATAAACAATAAATAATATATTAAAAAGACTATGCTGTAGTTAAAGTTTCATTTTCACCATGCTATTTTTTCCTCCATTTAGTAAGAATTTAAAATAGAAATTGACAGTTCAACTAACTGGTAATTAGCATAGCAGTGAACCAGTTTTGTTCAGCAGTCCACAAGTTCATGGATACTTACCTTAGCTGCCTCTGAGACAGCCATCTGTGTTATTTCAGCTCAGGAAAATGCCTTTATAAACCAATAGGACTTCCTTAAGTGCAGAAATTAGGTTATACATCTCTGCATATTGCAAAGTGTAACTTTTTCACATCGACTATATTGCTGCAAATATTCTACTGTTCCACATGAATCAAGTATATTGAGCATGAGGTTTTGAGTACTGACATCCTGCATCCTGACCCCTGAAGGAGTCCTAAGATAGCATTGCCCTTGGTCATGAAAAGTAATATGCCCAAACTGTAAAATGCATCCTTCGTATTAAATGGAATGACACCTTGAGATCTTACAGACAGGCAGACTTCCTGAGAAAAATCTGGAGGCTCAATATATTCCATAAATATATTTTATGAAAGTTATTATAGTACTAGAATGCTGCTCTCTAATCATCCTATTTTCACCCAATTAACTATCAAGTCCTGTTGACACAGACCCCAAAATATATCTTGAATCTCTTTCCTCTTTTCCATTTACCCCTGTACTAATGCATACCTACCAAACTGGTATCTCCTTATCTAATCCATCCAACATTCTCCATCCATCTTCCTCATGGGGAACATCATTACATTCTTAAAATTACTGTTGATTATATAAATATCTTACTTTAAGGAAAGAAACAAAACTTTTGCTACATTCTGGGAGTAGATGGTCTAACCCCCTTAGGAATACATCCAAATGCTGTTATAATCTGGTATCTATAGTTAGGTAGAATCTGATATTGAGGGGATGCCATTAAAAATGAAAACTCGCCAGACACAGGAATACTAAATCTTATCATGAACTAATATCACTACTCCATACAAGTTCTCCAAAGGGAATTATGTGCAAAAGAGGTCAATGCAATCAAACTGAGGCAAAGCCATAATTTATTATTAGCTAATGATTTGGGCCCAGAGAATTATAGTGAACTACTCTGGATAATGTGAAAACCCAACTTATTTTCATATGCTAGAATGGCCTTATCCATATTTTTTGCCCCTTTATCATAATTTTAAGTCTGAGTTTTAGATTTTATTTTCCAATATGAGGAAATCAGTCCAGAGCTTATACAGATATATGTAGATGTGTAGATAGAGAAACTTAGTACGGGCAGATGCATAGTTAAGTTGTGAGCATACGATGCTGAATAAAGCAGATATGGCCTTTGTCTTCTTGGAGATTGTAGTCTACTTAGTAAACAGATCTTAACCTTATCATTGTGTGTGTATGTGTGTATCTGTTTTATGCAATTAAATAAGGAAGAGTGTGATAAAAATACAGAATGCCATGAGATTCTATCAGGCAGACCTAATTGATATTGGAAAAGCAGGAAATGTCTTTCATAGAAATTGACATTTAACTTGAAAACTAAAGCCAAGATCAGAATAGCATAGTAGAAATTACTTTCCATACTTGGAGACAGAATATGTGAAGTGGCGAAAGGAAGAAAATTTGTGGATTGTTTAAGGCACTGAAAGATGATCAAGGTATTAGAACTTTATAGAAGGATACTGCTAGATGGCCGAGGTATTAGAAGCAGGGAAATATATTACTAGATGGAGCTGGAGAGATAGGCAGAGACTAGAACATGCAACTGTTGTGGGCAGTGTTAAGAATATGAAGTTTTATTTCGACCGTTATCAGCAGCTATAGAAGGGTTTTATAATACATAATCCACCTTGAAGATGGATACAGCCTATTTGTGAGACCCCCAAAAAACAGGAGATGGTGCAAGATAAGAAGAGAGTAATATTCTGGAATTAGTATTGGAGAAGGAACTGATTTTATATATACTCCTGAGGTTCTTGTAAGAAGCCCACATTTTCAGTGACTTCTGGGAAAGGATGACCTCAAGAGATGCTAAGTTTCACTAAGTTTCAGTAAAGGCAAAAATGTGGAATGAACATTCAAAGTATAGTCTTAGGATATTGAGGAGTTGTGATCATAGAGTAGCAGATTCAGAGGGCAGATCAGAAGGATTTGGGTAGGAAGAGAGGAGTTCATATCAGTGGACAGAGGTTAGGCCACCCTACACTTTGAGCAGAGACCTGTGTAAATAAGGGTGAGAATATTGAAAAATTTGGTTTTAGATATAGATGGGTCTATAAGGTTTCAGTTACAGCCTGAGAATAATGGCTGCCTGGGAGTCGAAATGTTAGGCCAAGTATGTCATTATTTTTTAGGTGGTTAGATGCGGTAGTTGCAATTTAAGTGTATCCATGACTGGTAGGCATGCATGCGTGAACATAAACCAAGTGTCAGGCAATGTCAATCCAGGGAAATAGGATTAGATATTAATCCCACTTTGTCCCAATCTATGTTAAACACTGATGAAATATCTATGTGATGAAGATAAAAAGAAATAATAATACAGTAATATGCAAATCTTTCTGTTTCTCCACTTTTTTTATCACTTCCTTTTTACAATGGCAGGTTTATTACTTGCTGAGTTAACTCCTAGCTCTCAGAATATGGAGAATGAAAAACAAATGGAAAGAAAAACCTAAGAGACAAATTTGTTTAAAATAATAAAAAGATGAGTTAGAGGCAGTGTTGGGGTAAGATGGGGACTGAGAGAGGCTGTATTTGAATTTGTGAGAGAGTTTAGCCAGATTGAATTTAGGAAGGACTGTTGGATATCTCTGTCTTGAATAATATATTAAGTTTTTAAAAAATGAAGAAAGATGGTTTTAAAAAATTATTGTCCATTATTAATATCCTACTTCTCTGTGTTTTCATGGGAGATGAAAGAAAAAAGTTTCAGATGCTTTCTATTTATATATTTATTTTATATTTATATATTTATGCCAAGCTGGGGTTATATGAGGATTACATGTGAACATTATAAAATGATTGCTTTATATAGAGTTAGTATTTCAATATATATTTCCTAAGGCAGTATGATCTTTGATTGTTCAAAATCTTCAGTGCAAGAGTTATCTGAATCTTCAAATAGAACATTAAACAATGTAGTGCTTTACTCCTGGCACATTAGCTTCCAAGTACAGAAACCCACTGAAACCAGCTCAGATATATACGGATCTCCCAAGAGGATATGGAGACTCCCATGGGTTAACATAACAAAGGGCCCAGGACTCCTGGGTCCTAGAGAACTCCTTGCCTCGAGCACCACATGGCTCCTGCCATCCAATCTCTATCTCATGACTCCCCTACTTCTTTACACAGGCTCTGGTATTCCTCCTCTCTCAATGCCCCCAACCTCTCCCCACCCATGTTAGCACAGCTGCCCACTAGGTGAGCTCCACACTGTTTGGTTTGGATTAGTGAGAGAAAGGGTCTTAGTGATTCAACTCAGCCTGTGATTTGGTTTCAGTTCCATCACACATCTCCCCTTGGCCTCAGTATCAGTAACCAGGGGAGGGATAATACTGGCACATAGGGCTTCCCCTCACAGGAACAATAACTGAGTGGGGCAGGTTTAGGTAAATAAGAATGTTGACTGACATATCTAATACAGTAACACTGCTGGCTGGATTATTAGTAGGAATGTTTCCAGAATATGGAGTAGCCAGCTGAGAGGAGTCTGTATGTCAAGTTTCATTTCTGTGTGTTTATGTATGAACTGAAAACCAAGTTCAAGAGAGATTTTTCAAACAATGAAAGCAAAAACCCCAATCAAGGAAAACTCAATAAATAACTGTCTTGAACAGTCTTGGCTAGACAGAGAAAATCGTTTGTTTATCTTCCACATCCCTTAAGCAGCAGGAGCTGATAGAAATTGAATTTAAACTGCTAACTCCAAAGACTCATTACCCTTTAATATTCACAATTGCATTTTAGAATTACGATGCTAAATATTTAATATTTCTACTTTAGTTCTGAGTATACTTTAATTACTCTGTATAATGTAGAAGATCACTTTCTTGGTCAATTTTTGCATATATAATGGAAGAAAAAATAAAGTTGTATTACTATTGATGTTATTTGGATTACAGAGTTATTTTTAAAACAAGACTGAAAAATGAAGTTTCTAATGTAATCCTTGCTAAGAAAGATACATATCATTTTCCTGAAATGTAAAGACATGAAATTTTCTAATTTAACACATGATTAATAAACATGGAGGGTTTGCTAGACCCTAATCAGAACAATGATTTTTTTTAATCTAGCGATATGTGGCCCTCTAGTTTTATGTCTCACTCCCCTCTCATTTATTTCTTAACCAAAATCTTGTTGTGTAACTTCATTTTTCAGCAGTTAAAATGAATGATAGATAATTTCATTGTGAGGACTCTGAAAATTTCTAAATTCCATCATTAAGCTATAATCAAAATGTTAGGCGTAAGAATGATGACACAAAACCTGGGTTGACTATGCAGTTAAAGGATGTGGATAGGACTCTGATATGTTTAAATTCCCATTTGTCCTTTTGGACAAAGTACAAAAGTAGGGAAGAATCATTTAAAACAGATATCACTGGGACAAGTAAGTCTTATTTTTATCAGCTAAAGAAAAAAGTACATGTTTTAAGACATCACTATGTGTAACAACTGCTTTGCTTTAAAGCATAGGGACGATTGGTGTCGTAACTCTGTAAACACAGTGCTCTGTCACTGTCAGTGAGTGCTCCCTTTGTGACTTTTGATTTATGTCAGGCAAGTTTACCAACAATACTCAAAGTTTCTTATTATCCCCAATTGTATATATATATATATATATATATATATATATATATATATATATATATATATATATATATATATATATATATATATATATATATATATATATATATATATATATCTGTAGTAAAATAGGACTAGTCATGTAATCAAAGATGTCAGATAAAATCAGTTTCCCATATTAGATGAGATAAAGAAGCCAAAATGACAAATTCCTATTTACTACAGCTGTCAAATTATAATGAATGAACTGGGTGAATAATTAAAAGTTTGAAAGAAATGTTTCTGTCCTTGATGAACTAATAGTTAAACATATCTTAGAGACAGTAGTTGGGATGCTGTTTTATTTTAATTTTAATTTTTTTGTTAGTGGGAATTGAATTGAATGACATTTAAAAAATAAGTGAAGAATAAGAGAATAGCAATCTCAATTCAATTTCTTCTTTATTCTGGGGAATAAAAAATAATTGATATCGCAGGAAAGAACAGTGAAAGAAGAAATGTCAGTATTGCAAATCTGAGGGAATGGAGCATAGGACAGATTTGGGAATGGTCTCCACCAATCACCATGAGTTGGACACACGGATTGCTACACTGGGGTCTTGGCTGTACTAGAAGCAGCAAAAGATACTTGGTTTCTGGTGGGAGGAGTTGCTGAAAGTGTGACTGAGAACCCTGGAAATTAAGAGAGTTAAATGTTCAGAAATACTGAATAAGATGGAATAAATGAGATTTCAAACCACCATCTGTGCTTCTTTTTAGGGAATTTGTGGAATAGAGCATAGGCTTACCTGTTGGTTTCTAAGCCCAGAGGCAGAAACAATAAAGTACAAAACTATTACATTTCAGTTCAAAAAGCATAACATAATCGAATTATGAGAAAAATTAGGCAAACTCAAGATAGCGATATTCTTCAACACAACTCACATTTACACATTAGAAATGGTGACATCATGAAAAAGGAAGGCTGAGGAACTATTCAAAATTAAAGGAGTCTAGAGAGAAAAGACAGTTATGTGCAATATACGATGCTGGATTGGATTCTAAATTAGAGAAAAAAAAGGAAATTTTAATATATAAAACATTATTGGTCAACAGGCAAAATCTGAATAAAAGCTATGCATTGTATCAGTGTTAAACGTATTCAGTTTGATAGATGTACTGTGGTTATGCAGGAGAATGTCCTGGTACTCAGGAGATGCAGGCTGATGTTTTAGATGAAGAGAATCGTCATGTCTGCAATTTACTATCAAATGGTTCAGAGAGTACTAGAAATAGCCAGAGGAGAAAATGTGAACAAATGGTGAGTCTAGGTGAAGGGTATAGACATTCATTCTATAATTCTTATAACTTTTCTGTAGGTTTGAAATTATTTCAAAATAGTGAGTTAAAAACAAAAGGCATGACAAACATTTGTGTTACGGCTCCGACAGTGGCTATCCAAGTGGACTTTGAGCCAGTTTCATGTGTAAAATAGAAAAAATCTGACCCTTCTATCTCATAGGTAATTATTAAGATCAGTGAGACATGGGGTTCACAGAGCACTATTTCCTTTTTCTAAAATTTGGACAAATATTTTATAAGAAAGAAAAGAGAGAGTTTTTTTCAACCCAGCTACATTTATATCATGAATGAAATTTAGTTAGGTTTTAGATAATTAAAACTTTAGCTTTTGTTTATAATTATAATAGTCATACCTCAATTAAAGAATGCCCTGAGAATAAAGCTTTTCTCTGTAATAATAGTAGACAATTTTAAACTAAAATTAATCAGTACTAAAACAAGCAAGGAATCATCTACAATCATAATCATAGTCATAGTCATGTGACATAATCATAGTCACAGTCATAATCATGTGACTCTTGGTATTTATTGCTTGTAGATTTATGGTCTTAGTGTTATTATCCTGGAGAATACTTCCATTTCTTGCACTTCAATTACAAGTGAACAGAGCTCAACATTGTCAGTATTCTGAAATCTGGGGAAGTTAAATTTGATGTAAAGACCACCTTCTACATCGCCACTCAGCACTAGTTATTCTGCTATTTGCTGGAAGTACAATGACCAATTCTTTACTGTTTCTTCTAGCTCAATGCCATTTCACATACCCAAAGTCCTCCTGTTCTTTTGATTTTACACTTCCATTAAAATAGCAAAATTTTGGTGAATCATGTATTTATACATTTTTTTTCATATTTTGGCTTAAATTTATTCAGACAGGGAGATTACCTCAACCAGTTTTATTATGACCTGGGATAAATATGAGAATCACTTGAATCATTCCTGCAATATTGGTCAGTATCACTGAAAATCTTCTTGCACAAATTATTTACATTTTCCTGACCTCCCTCATTATCATCTGGTTCACTCTTCCTCCATAACTAAACTTTTCAAAGAGCAGTACCAAAAATTACTAGTGTTTTAACAAATACCAAATTCAATGACATCTCGATCTATATTACTTTTTAAAAAATTTTTGGGAAGTGATTGACCCAGCCAGCCAGTCCAATTCTCTATCATGGAACTTTTCTCCCTTAGGCCTCGATAAGAGTCTGTGTTATCTCTTTGACCATAACCTCGGATCTTATTTGGTCATCTTTCTTCAACAACACGCCTCCAAGATTCTTGGCTTGGCACTCTTCTGTTTTTTTTTCTTTTAGGATCACGTGTAATTAAGTCATCTCAATGTGACTTGAGAGAAGTTCCCATCTCCAGGCCCATGTTTCCTCTTCAGCACCATGTAGATAGTGCAACCACCTGCTTCATTTGACTAACTATACATAGTTTGTACATAACATGCTATACACAGTGGGCCAGAGCCTCTAGCTCTCTATCCCAAAGCCAAGCTACCTGCACACCAGCATCTATTCAGTTCTGTGAAATGGACCAGTAAGAAAAGGAAACTATGAAAGGACAGGCATATTGGTATGAGGTGAGGAAGAGAGTTTCTTATAATAGGAATAGTGGGCAGTGTTCTATGGTAAGGAAGAGGGAAACTAGGTAATCGTAACAGTAACTTGAGATAACTATGAACAAAGTGATTAACAAGTGAAGAAGGAGGAGATGAAAGATGGAAGCAGGAAAAGATAGTGATAGAGATGAGAGAGAGAGAGAGAGAATGAGCTAGTGCAGGAGTAGAGGTCAGAACATTTAGCATGACAATAAAACATAGCGCCATATGCCCTTTTATTTGTTCTTCACTGGAACAGAAAGCTCTTCACCTGAATGACGTGTCATTTGAAAATAATTTTTAACTTATTCTGATAAATTGATCTTTCAAGAATATTTGGGGAAATCTATACTCATAATAAAATCTGGCTCACACTATCACAAACCATTACACATTATGCACAAACAGTATGCATTAATGTTAAAAAAAATTAGTCAAAACCTCCCACAGCAGAAAGAGCTAAAGTTTAAATACTCTTTAACTTAAAAGATACCCCATACTGTTAGATGATGCAACAATGTTGAGAAAAGTCACTAAAAACTAATTCACCAAGTTTGTAAAATCAAATATTCTTTACTCTAGGTAATCTTAATATTGCTCAGTCACTGGAAATCAGATTATCCTTGAGATTGTATTTAAGTCAAGGCAAGATGGTCTTCCATTTACAAATGTAATTTACTCTCATGAGTAGGTAATCTTGTTATAATATTGTCAGGTTAATTGAAATTGATTTGTGTTTACTAAGCATTGTGAATACTAATCAAATATTAGACACTGAAGAGTTGGAGGTATTTAAACCTTTGACACACGCTGTTTGGGCTTCATAGAAGAATTTCTTGTCTCAGAAGTCAACATCGTTTTTCAGCCTTTTCTTCAAAAATTATATAAAGAGAAAATGAAAAGAAACGGCCTACATTTTCTTTATGAAATTTTATAAACGGAATATTTGGGAGGATTTGGGATTGGTTTGGGGGGAATTATTTATATTTTATTTCCACTGTTACAAATAGCATATTTGCTTTTCCATCTGCTTAATTCCATTCCAGGTTTGCTATTCTCTACCACTCATAGCTTCACTGAGCTCCACATAATAGCTTTTATAGGAGACAGACATTACCAGGCAATTTGAAAAGCAGGTTGAAGATAAAGCCTGATAGCTCACATGCCCTGGCCTGGTGACTTGGCTCATTTCTGAAGCTTATTCCAAATGGGCCGTACACATCTCTTGTGGTATATGTATATTGGCTCTATGAAGCTAAAAGAAACACTTCCCCTAATACAAAAATAAACCCATCATAATCATTCACTTTGGGGAAATTTTACAGTTGTTAGTTAACCTGCTCCCTCATGCCCTGCAATATTCATTAGCAGATTTCTCTGTTTATGAGTGATATTATATGGAAATGGTTATGGGAAGCTAACAGATGTAACCACTGAAATAGATTAGAAGGAAAAGTTCTGTTTTTTACAGATGGTTCTATTGAATATGCTTCCCCCCTCCCTCCACTTTAACATTTAGTTTTCTTTCAACAGAAAACTTTTCTTTACTGACTATGGGAATGTGGCCAAAGTGGAGCGATGTGACATGGATGGGATGAACAGAACAAGGATAATTGATTCCAAGACAGAGCAGCCAGCTGCACTGGCACTAGACCTAGTCAACAAATTGGTTTACTGGGTAGACCTTTACTTGGACTATGTGGAAGTAGTGGACTATCAAGGAAAAAACAGACATACTATCATCCAAAGCAGACAAGTAAGTAGAATTTGGTTTGGAAATGCAGCTAAGGTAATAAAATGGATGGTAGCATACTAGGAAGAAGACTGAAAATTGCAATGTTGAAAATTTCTTATGAAGTCAAGCTGCAATGGGTCATAAAAACTGCGATGTGTTTGCTATATGGGAGAATGTTCTTTATACAGTGTACTGTGTACTCCATAGTATGGGGCAGGGGAGGGGGCTCTCTCCCCCTCTTTCCCTCTATTAAAAAAAGGAAAAAGCACACAAAACAGAAACCAACTGAAATAAATCAAAAAACAGCAAACAAAACCAAAAATGCTACACTAGTCAGAAAGAAAAGTATTAGAGTAGGACAGTAAATATGACCTACTTACTAAAAACTAATTTAAGTAGTTCATTTGTAAGAAACTGAACTATCATCTGGCCCATGTGGCATTGGAGATATATATATTTTTTCTGCTCACAGTGCATATGCTGACTCACAAAAGTATCATTATTATTTTAATAGGTTGGATTAAATTTTGCCTTCTGATATATTCAGGTACTTCCTAAAATAAGAATTTTGTGAAAAGCACTGAGGTCAAAATTTTTCCCATCTGTATAGTTTTTTTTCCCTTTGCTGAATTACAAGTTTTTGCAAATAACACTCAATAAATACCTGAAGGAGATCTCTAAGTGGAAATAAGCCTTATTCACTAGTTTACTTTTTAAATTCAATTTTACCTCACCGATCTCACTAATTTTATGTGAGATTCTCATTCTATGGAGCTGAAATAAGTGACTCTGTTTGCTTTTGCAGTACAAGGCACAAATATTCTGTAATTGTCCTGTAAAGTTACTTTGCCTTTATAATCAGCTTTTAACAATGAAATGATTTCACTTCCTTAGCAGATAAAAAAATCCACTAATCTGGGTGGTTAAAAAAAGTGTCCAATATAAGAGGTGAGGTCACTTATTTCTCTCTCACCTTTGACTGTCCTTAAAACTTTGATTTCCTTGGCAGTCTAGTTATGACCTTAGAGGACCTAGTCTCTAAAATGATTATGATGGACCTTCTTTTTACGTATATGTAATTAAAATTTTAAACCTTGAAACAAGAATGAGGAATTCAAATGATCTTCCTCATGACTACTTTTAAAAGTTTTTTAGTATCTGAAGTTTTTAATTAATCCTTTTTTTCCCATTTCTATTGCTTGTGTTTTGCTCGTTCCCTAAACATATGCTTAGTTTGCCACTATGTAATCCAACAGAGATAAAATTTTGTATTTGTCCTGTAGGCAGAATGGTCTATGCACCACACCAACCTCCTGCCACCTCTGTTGGGGGTAGTTAGCAGACCAGGCAACAATGTAGGTACTTTATGGTAAACAAACCCGTCTGAAGGAAAGCAGCGAGGCAGTGAGTAAAATTTGATGGCTATTGTGTGAACATGTTTTCTGCCCTCACCAGTTGCCCCCTCTGCAGCCATGCTTACTTTCTCTTCTGAGGCTTGGATTGGCAATTACATAGACAGCAATGTGATTAAGCCACAATCTCATACTTCCAGATGACTGGCCCCAAACTTTAAGCAAAGCATGCATAAAATAAATGGCAATTAATGGAAGACTTCAGCTTGCTTGTAAATTTTACAGGAAAAAAAGTATTGCCCAAATCAAAATTGGGTCATAGATATATTTAGTGAATATGATGTCAGTAATGTGGAAAATATTATTAGTAAATACACACATGCCTCCCCCTACAAACACTTACTGGAGAGTAACACTAACATTGAAAATGATTATTGGAGCTTTAACATAGAATGATTCTCCCCCTTAATTCCTAACTTTCATTTGTAGCCTAGACATGAAGAAATGAAATACGTCCAAAAACAACGTGAAAAGCCAGTCTTCTTTTACTCAACATCTCCTATGAGAGGATCAGGAATAGTAATAAGGAGACATGTAAGCTAGAAAGATAGCAAATCAAATGCTTTAGCTTAAGGTATAGAACTGGCATGATTTCCTAAGTAGAAAGTTTTGTGATTTTGTTCTATATAAAATTTTTTTACAGTCAAACCATGCATAACTTCTCAAATTCTCTTGACTACAAATCTATACGAAAAGTACACTAGAAGTACAATATAATGCCAAACGATAATACAAATGCTTTTTCATCATAATCTGTACAGCAAATCAATTGACAAATCTACCATACCTTGGTCCAGAACCATTTTAAATTGAGTATACTACAAGGCATGCCCAAAGGCAATGTGTCTAGCATGTGCCTTTTTGTATGAGAAAATCAGTATACTTATTCTCCCTTTGCTTTACTGGAAGCTTTCCATCAGTTCAAGAAGTCTATTCTTACCCACAGTCCCCAAGACCTGTGCCAAGGAGGAGAGTTACATTGTTACTTGTGAAGTGTCATGGAGAGCAGTAAACATTGTTATTCTCAAATCAGAGTTCCATTTTCATTATGAATGGGCTTTAGAAACAGTGCAATTTCTGAGTAGAATGTTGACATTTTATTTACAATTATTCCAAATATGTGATTTTGTTGTTTATTATTTTCCATGCTGGGGCTATTATTAGTCTAAATGTAACCTGTTTTTTTAAAAAAATGGGATTTTCATAGGTGTTTTTTCATCAGTTCTTTCACAGGCAAAGCAAGCCTTTTACAGATTCTACATATCCATGGCTATATGAAAATGTAGCCCACAAAAATATATCAAATTTTACATAACGGTGCCATAAGCATGTTATTGAATATGCTTGAAAGTTTGGTTCTCACTAGGCTTTGAAAAGTAGCTACTGAACATGTTTTCTTAATGAAACATGAATAAAATTCTCTCCCATACACTGGGTAGTGCTTTAACCACTACTGCATGTTTTATTCTCAGACAAAACATTAAAATGTCAAATTCTATGAGAGAAGATAAATGATAATATGGTTGTGACTCTCTAACTATGGGAATTTTCCACAGGAGTAGATAGCAATCATTTTTTCTTTCAAGTTAAAAGCAACATAATTAAAAATCATAGTCATTTTTGCTCCTTTTTATAGGTCAAACATCTTTATGGTATAACTGTGTTTGAAGACTATTTGTATGCAACCAGTTCTGATAACTTCAATATCATACGGATAAACCGATTTAATGGCACTGATATTCATTCATTAATTAAAATGGAAAATGCTCGAGGAATCCGAATCTATCAAAAAAGAACTCAACCAATAGGTAAGATGCAAGACTTCTTCATAGCCTTCACAATGGCAAATTGAATGGGGATATGGTCCTTGTGCCTTTGTTTGGTGTTAAAGTGGGTGAGCCATAAATTCTCTGTTTTGATAGCAAAAATGGAATAGAACTCCCTTCCCAAGTCTAAATGACAAATTGTTCAGTTGCTAGTGAATCGTTTCTACAACCATAGAATTAAAATGACGGCTAGATTTAGATTCAGGAAGGAACTTGCACTCGATGTATGTATACAGGAAACCCAGATACTAAGACTTTAGGGAATTTTTTTTATATCATTCTGGGAAACATTTCAAATTAGGTGATTTCCTTGCAGTATCTGTCTAGTTTTTATTGCATTCACTGGGGTCTCTTGACTGAACATCCCAATCATTCCTTAACGCATGTTAAATAAAAAATAATTTTTAACAAGAAGGCTACAGCATTTCTAAGTATTCCTCAAAAACACTAACTACTTTGCATTGTAGGTTAGTGATGCTTGTTCATCAATACAGTTTAGGCTCAATCATATATAGAATAATGTAACATACAAAAACTACCACCCAATGTCCATCATCTTTTTGTGCTTCAAATTAAAATGAATTTAGAATTATCTAACCATTAACATAAATTCAGCTTAGGCA
The DNA here is from genome assembly GCF_964165515.1 of Mesoplodon bidens. Classification (NCBI taxonomy): domain Eukaryota; kingdom Metazoa; phylum Chordata; class Mammalia; order Artiodactyla; family Ziphiidae; genus Mesoplodon; species Mesoplodon bidens. Next base: position 55,307,589 of record NC_138165.1, read on the forward strand.
ATGTATTATCACATATACATATTGTGTTTATAGGAAATTGAAATTTGAATTCTGTAGGTAACCTTATTAGAGTTTTATATTAGGATTTATTAATTCACCAATTATTCACTGACCATTTACTATGTGCCAGGAACTATTCTATGTCCATTGAGAAGATAGTTGTGAATAAAACAGACCAAAAGATCATTGCCTTTATGAGATTTGCATTGTTGTAAAGAAGACATAATTTTAAAAAACCAAGTAAATTATTATTCTATTAGAAGATAGTAAGTGCTATGGAAAAAGATAAAGCAGATGAGTGTCAGGAATGGGGGTAGTTTGCAATTTTATATTGAATGGTCAGAGGAAGTCCCATTGAGAAGATGAAATTGCATGAAGACTTTAAGTAATTAAAGGAGGAGAGAGGCAGGTAGAAAGATGAGCACACACAAAAACCACGAGGAAGAGCATGCTTGGATTGTTCAGGGAGCAAAAAGGAGACCCATAGGTCTGGAGCAAAGTAAAAAGAGGAAGAGAAGTAGGCAATTAAGCTGGAGAAATGAAGGAGGACCATAACAAGTAGGGCTCTGCGGACAGTTGTAAAAACCTTTGCTTATACTTTTAGTGAGATGGGGAGTCCTTAAGAAGCCTTAAGCAGAGGAGTCTCATAATCTGACTGACTTTTTAAAGGAATCAATATGGCTGCTATATTGACAATAGACTGTCAGGGACAAGGGTGGAAAGTTAGAGATGATGGTGGATTGGACCAAGATGGTAGTAGTGAAGGTGGTGAAAAGTGGTTAGTTAGACTCAGAATATATTTGAAGGTATAGCCAACAGCATTTCTTAATGGAGTTGATGTGGGGTATAAATTAAAAAAGAGGCAAGGATGATGATAATTAGGCTGAGCAACTGGAATAATTGAGTTATTTTTGAGATTAAGAAAACTAAGTTTGGAGCAGACTGGGGGCAAAGGAAAAATGTATAATTTTTACATGTTATTTTGAATTTCTGTCATAAATTCCGGTGGAGATTTCAAGGAGGTATTTGAATATATAAGTCTGGAGTTCAGGGGCAAGCCCAAGCTGGACAAAACAATTTGAGAGTCATTGGCATATAGGTGACATTTAAAGCCAGGAAAATGGATGTGATCACCAAGGAAGTAACCTTAGATGGAGAAGAAAAAAGTTCCAAATAAAGGACACTGGGACACTCCAACAATGAGAAGTCAAAGACAATAGGAAGAACCAAAAGAGGAGACTGAGAAGAAGCTTGTTAAATTCAATTGGCCATTGGATTTAGCAGCATGAAGCTCATAAGAGCAGTTTGCGGTGAAGAGAATGTCTAGGTAGAAAGGATCTGGGAACGATAGGAAGGAAAGAAATTATAGAAAATGAGCGAGGATAACTTTGAAAAGTGTTGATATTAGGTGGAGCAGAGAAATGGGGAGCTAATTGAAGGATTGCTGTGGGAATTAAGGTTAAAATTAGGATTTTTTACCCCCCAAGATGTGGAAATAATGGCACATTTGTATGCTGATGGGCATGATCCAATGCAGAGAGCAAAAGTAATGAAGACAAGACAGTGAGAAACTGGGGAGTTGCTAAGTAGGTAAGAGGAGATGTGGTCCAGTATAGAAATGGGATGAGACTGGAAAATAAAAGCAACGCTCTTGTGCAAAAAAATAAACTACATTTCAGTTATCTTTTCATTTAGAGAATGCAGAATACAAAAAGAACATAGCACAGTTTTCGAAAGCATGTAAGTTTTAATATTAAAAGAAAATTGTCATATTACTCATGACAATTCCAGGAAAGTCGTGATTGAAAAGAAATATAATTACAGTAATACATAAAATCTTACTGGTATTATTCCTACTACAGCATTTTCTCTTTGACCTTTCTTCTTTTCATCTTCTCCATACAGTACTTTTCCTATTTTTGTTTCTTCTCTACCTTCTACACTCATAAAACAGCCTTTTATTCCATAACCTCCACATGAAAACTCGGCCTTCTCCTTTTGACAATTATAGTCACACACACAAACACACACACACACACACACACACACACAAAATTCATTTTGTGGAAGGGTTCTCCAAATGGCAATGGACTCAAAATTGAAGAAAAAAATTTATCTCAGCACTTCTTAATAAAGGTAATCACTGAAGCACATTTATCCTAATTTAGGTGCCCATATAATAGATTATTTCAGAAGAAGTCCTTTCTCTGCCTAACTACCTAACCTAGGATATTTTAACAGTATTTTTTTTTTAATATTTGCCAGAAAAGTGTACTTTTTAAAAGTACAATAAGCATGTACAAAAAAAAACATGTTAATTTATTTTGCTTACATGTAAACAGTTTAGGTTAATATAAAAGCATTTTATCTTCTCAGAATTTTTTTAAAAGGTAGACTTAGGAGGATTTTGTCAAATCCCTACCTTTTCTTTTTTGGGGTTTAAACTCTTTTCCAATTGATTATGATACAAAATATTTGGTATATAGATTTTTGCTAGGATTTCCTCTTCTTGCACTGTCAAAGTTTCAACATACTGATGCACATAATTATCTTGTCTTTGGAGAATTTCAAGCATGCTCTTTTTCATTTGTTGTAGTCAGAAGCCATGCATGTGAAGTGGATCCATACGGAATGCCAGGGGGATGTTCACACATATGTCTGCTCAGCAGCGGTTACAAAGCACGGACCTGTCGCTGCAGGACTGGCTTCAACTTGGGAAGTGATGGCAGGTCATGCAAAAGTATGTTATTGAAAATCAAACATTTGCCAGCAGCTAATGCTTCAGAATAGGGCTCTTAGTATTAATTAGGAACATCAGCATCAGTAATAACGTGAGACATCATCAGGCCAAATTTGCCTGTGAATGTGTACAAGCCATTTTTCTCAAAATCAGTATTTGTTTTTGTTTTTGTTTTTTTCTCTTTTGTATGTGTGTGATAATGTGAATGAGAAAACTAATTGGGCTGTAGAGTCACCAAATTTATGGATCTTTGGGAACCGTACTTTAGGGAAGATTTTTAGGAAGATCCTTTCCTTAATTCCCTAAAGAATGTTCATGGTCTAATGAGCCTGAATCATTGGTTAACCAGATTTTTTCTTTTTTGAACCAAGATGCTGCTTCTAGTAATAGGTGTGTTTAGTCCAACAAAAATCCACATTAAGTAATATTTCACTTTATCCAGCATTGGGGATGACATTCATTTCATTATTTCACTTTCCAAGTAACTGGAGCTATACTAATTAAATATCAATCTCTTTAACAATTTTGTTTAAAAGTTATCTAGTAGTTGGACATATCTTTGTTTTATTTTTGAAATATGCTAGAATAACTTAATTGTTCTTTATTTAAATAAGCTAATAAATATTTTTCACACATGACTTTTGTTAAGTTTAAATTTTTACACAAAAATTAGTTAAGTTCTTTACTCAGGGTCCGCATAATCATATGTAGTTTTAATTGCCCTCATAGAAATGGTGTCCATGTGGAGACTGTTGGTTTTTAGATGTCCCACAAATACCATAGTTTTTAAGATTATGATGACTGCTTTTTACAGTGCATATTTTGTCTCGATTTATTTTTGTCTGTGCTCCCTCTCTGACCACTGTCCTGCCATCTCTTTTGCTTTCTTATCATATGCTTGCTGAGGACTATGAAATGAGACCTCTAAATTTGTTATAATTTTAAGTCTAAGTGGTTAGAATTCATAGTGCAAATACTTCTAAATTGAGAACCCAAGAGACTTAACTGTGATAAAATACATGCCTTTTAGTACTTTTTTTTATGTCCAGCTTTGTATCAAATGCTAGGAATGTCGAGACACCAGCTCTCATGTTCAAGAAATCCTCTGGATAATTGAAGGTTTTGTGTCAGAAGCCTCAAGATAGGGGTAGTTTTGTGTGTGTGTGTGTGTGTGTGTGTGTGTGTGTGTGTGTGTAACCAGCCTTTAAACTGCTCTGGTTACCACTTGCGAAGTGATGGCATGTCATGCAAAAATACAGTCATGCACATTTATGCATACATATATACATGTGTGTATATATGTGTATGTACATTTCTATATATGTACACATACATACACACATATATATACACACACACACATATACATACACACACACACATATATACACACGTTTGGTGGAGAAACATAAGATCAGAGTTGCATAAGCTTCAATCATCCCTAATGTAGTGACCAATCAGGGTACATTTACATTTAAACTAACAGAAACAATTCTAGCTATTTTAAGCAGAAAGGATCAAACACAAATAGATAGGTACTTACAAAATCATTGAGAAGCCTGAAGCAGCAGCTTCTAGACTGGGTCTTGGGAACTTTCCTCAAAACCACCACAAACTAGCCTGGCTTAAGCTGGAACACTTACCATAATCAGAAGCTAGGGCATCGGGAAGCCACAAATGGCAAACATGGTGTTTCAGAAACACACCATCTTAGCTGAGATCTAGGGATTAGGAAGTTTGCACCAAAACTATTAGCTCCAGAAATAATATGTCATACTGGAAAATAAAACAAACAAACAAAAAAACACAGCACAAAAAAAAGATACCCTCTTCCTTGTCTCTTGATATACAGAAAGGAAGAAGACTGATGTGGAAAAATTCAGTTTCTCCATCAGATAAATACCAGCAGAAGCAACAAAAGGTGGTCTCATTTCTATATTCCAAACTCAAGCTAGTACATCTGACTTTAGGTACTTAAACCAAAACTAGAGCCATGGCTATATCAGTGTCTGTGAAATGTAGTTTTTAGTTTTCAATTGTCTATGGTATAGGAAAACACATTAGAAGAAACTTCAGATAGTGAATGATTGAAAGAAGTGACTGAATAAAACAGTGGGAAAAATAGTTACCATTCTTATTTAAAATATGCATACACATGCACACGTGCACATACACATACACACACATACATTAAACCAATGAAGTATTGTGCCAGGTTTACCAATTAAAGCATCAATTAAAAGTACAAGCAAAAATAAATGTTAGCAAGAATAGATATGGTGAAACCAGCATGCTTATGCCTTGTTAATAGAACTGGAAATTGATACCACTATTAGAAAGACATTTGATAATAACATAGAAAAGAGATAAAACTGATAACATCCTTTAACAAGTTATCCCACTTTTGACTAAAGAAATCCACTGTAAATGTATGTATAATAACAAAAACCCAGAAGCAATCTAAATATCCTACAGTAGGTAAGTAGCTGACCATATTATGTTGCCTCTCTAGCAGGGAACATAATGCTGCCATTGAAAAGAATGTTTTGAAGACCTTTTAATGACACAACAAAGTATTGTTAAATTTTTAAAAGTTAAGTAGTAAAATGCATATCTGAGATACCAATTTTTTTTAAAAAAAACAAAAGTATCTATACATATGATGTTGGTAGGAAATACTCAGGAATGTTAATTTTCAAATAAATCTACTTTTAAATAATGTAAGATAGTATCTTTAAAGAAAATAACGAGTAGGTAGACACTGAGAGGTTGTGAGGGTAATGAGAAAGAAGGATGTTAATATTCTTTACCCAGTAATTCCACTTCTGGAAATGTATACTAAGAGATAAGGAAAAATGCATCTCAGTGTTATAATCATGGAAAGATAAAATCAACTGAGGAATGATTTGGCACATTATCATATATTATACTGATCATACTGAAGGAATGTAAGACAAGAATAATGGATCAGGGACTTCCCTGGTGGCACAGCAGTTAAGAATCTGCCTGCCAATACAGGGGACCAGGGTTCAAGCCCTGGTCCAGGAAGATCCCACATGCGATGAAGCAACTAAGCCCATGTGCCACAACTGTGGAGTCTGCGCTCTACAGCTCACGAGCCACAACTATTGAGCCCACGTGCCACAACTACTGAAGCCTGTATGCCTAGAGCCTGTGTTCTGAAACAAGAGAAGCCACCACAGTGAGAAGCCTGCACACTACAGCGAAGAGTAGCCCCTGCTCACAGCAACTAGAGAAAGCCCATGCACAGCAATGAAGACCCAACACAGCCAAAAAAAAAAAAAAAGAAAGAAAAGGATCAGCACAGAATATAATCTTAATGCTAAGATTTAGTAATAAAAGCAGAATACAAAACATATTATCTTCTATATTAGGGTGCATTAGAAAAATAGCTAGATAAATTAAATTTGAAATAGTCACACCAAGGAATATAATACAGCAATGAAAACGAATGATTACTACAACAACCATAGATGAATATAAATTATGTAATAAGAATAAAATTAATTAATAGCACACATGCAATTCAAACACGCAAAATTAAACAGTCTACTGTTGGGAAATATAAACAACATATGTGGCCAAACTTCTAAAAAATGCATGGTAAACACAATAACCATATTATTGTATATAACCAGAGATACTGGATGTCTCTGGGATGGAAGGGGGGTGGGTTTGGGGCATGTGCGTGCATTCTAATGTTCTGGAAATATTCTTAAGATCTACGCTAGGTACATGAGATTTGTTTTATTTTTATTCTTTAAATATTAACATTTTATAAATATTTATATATATTTAATATTCATTAACACTAATTTTAAAAGAAAATGAGAAAGAAACTATATAAAATGATTATATAGTTTGCATTGAGGGTGTTGAGTTTATTAGTAATTACTTATTTTTTTCCTCCAAATTTTATAATGTAATTATTTTAATTTACTAAGAATCTCACTATGGTATGGTTATCCAAATATAATAGTCATATGTATCCTCAGTTTTCTTAATAAAACCTAGTATGTTTTCCTTTCCATTTGAAGTATTCATTTCAAAATTATGTATACTAAACTATATAATGTGCCCTAGCAATACGAGAGCCTTGCATGTAGTTTCATATAAAAGTCTGAAGGAGTTCATTCATTCTGTAGAAAAAGCTTCCTTGATTCTTGCATTTTAACCCAGGACACAGTTTTTTCTTTTGTTTAGTTTTTGATAAAGTCTGTGTTGTACCTCAGAGTTACTGGCAGACAGCATCAACCTCTAACATTCTAATTAAGATATGAAGAAAGAAGTGACACTGTAACTGGCATTTTATTTCATTTCTTAAAAAAAAAATCACGTTTATACAAACTATAATATATTCACATGCAAGTTATGTGATACTGTGTGATTCTTTTTGTTTGCTTCTGACAGTCTGTAGATGCAAACTTTGAGGGGGGGGGTGTTTTAAATATTCTGAAGTTTTTAGCACTGTCAAACATAATGAATGCTACAGTTAGTATCTACAGATATGTTAGATAGATTGTAATGAATTGTAAAATTAAATGTGCCAGATGTTTTAATAAATGTCCATTTTACAATTATAAGTTATCCAACAATCTGTTGTCCATTTTACAATTATAAGTTATCCAACAATCTGTCATGTTTTTACTATACAGTTACAGGCAAAAGAATAATTAACTAAATATAACCTATTCACAGAAGTAATTTCTGTTTTAACTAAAGTAACGCAATTAGCTGGTCTTCTTGCATCGAGATGCATTTGGCATATTTTAGGGTTTAATTTTTGGTACTGACTTTAAAAAAATGTTAATTGTGCCAGTTAATTAAACAGTGGCATTATGCAGGGTAAAGAAGATTAGGCAGCATCGGTTGTTTATGTTTGTAATCTTTCTTCTGCAGGACCAAAGAATGAGTTGTTTCTCTTTTATGGGAAAGGACGCCCAGGAATTGTTAGAGGAATGGACTTGAATACCAAGATAGCTGATGAATACATGATCCCCATAGAAAATCTGGTAAACCCTCGTGCTTTAGATTTTCATGCAGAAACCAATTATATCTACTTTGCTGACACCACCAGTTTCCTAATTGGCCGGCAGAAGATAGATGGCACAGAGCGAGAAACCATCCTGAAAGATGGTAAGTGACAATGTGTATCAAACTGCCCAGAGACAAAACATTTATTTAAAAGGATAAATCCAATGTACGTCAAACTAACTTTAACCAGAACCCAAGTTACTGTTGATTTTAAAATATTTGTTAATTTCTATTTCTTGAGTAACATTATTTCAACATGTTTTCCAAATACTAGCTTATTAAAACCTTCATTATAAAATTGAACTTGTAATTGTCCACTACATTATAAGTATTACAGGAATTAAATTGAGCTATTAATCCACCTTCATGGAAAATGTAGACTTACAGTTATATGTTTACAGTGTTATATGGTGGAACATAAGATTTAACAGGACATTGGAGACTTTTGTAATACTTGGTTCTCACTGGAATATTGGTCGTGTCACTCAAAGTTCGTTAAAAAGATCAATGTTCCCATTGTCCTCACGATTCTTGCATATTGTTTTTGACGTTATATTAACAATTGAGTTCTTTAGAGTCACCCTTGAAATAATATCTGCAGAGAAACTTTGTTTATACCTATTTTTATTTACAAGTACATATATGTTATTATATATAATATGTAAACATATATGCATATACTTTATTAAGATCAGTGAGTTTCATAAATTACTTGGCTTAGAACAACTGATCAATAATGAAATAATATAACTTTGTTATAAGTAAAAAGCATCTTTACTAATCAAGCAAACTGAATCTTCGATTGGCTGCTAGTCACTTTTAGGTGAGTTACTAATGATTCTGGACCTCAGTTTCCTCATATATACAGTTTACTTACTTCTCAAATATTTAAAAAATCCTTGATTTAGGGACATTAATTGTATGCTTATTATATGAAGGACACTGTGCTAGCTATCATAGGAGATAAAAAAAAATGTTAGGAAATGGCTACTGCCTTCAAGGAGTTTATAATCTACCTTTGGAGATAGTATAAACTCCCCCAAAATATTGGGTTGGCTAAAAAGTTCGTTTGGTTAGTGAATATGTTGTTCAATAAAGGTCTTGGTGAAAATGAAAAATGTGTCTTTTATTTTTACTTAAAACCAAATGAACTTTTTGGCCAACCCAATATAAAGGCTCTGCAGCGTTTTATTTAATAAGTTCAAAGCTGGCTCAGAGAAATACATGATTCATGGAGAATGTCTGTGTAATAAGAATACACAGGAAGGCAGAGGTGTCTTTATCTGGGGATTCTCAGAGAACTGTTTTGTGAAGGAGGTAGTATTTGGGCTAGATCTTAAAGAAAGAATGTTAAAGGGGAAGGGAGTATATTTCAGCACCAGGAATTCCATGAGGAAAAACCAAAACAAACAAAACACCAAAAAGCACATGCTCCAGAAAGAGCATGAGAGGAACATTAAATAAGTGGGTCACTACTGCAGGTTTAGTTTACAGGTAATCATAACAGAGGAGTTGTGGATCCCGAAAAGTAGTGAAATTCAAGGCCTTAAATGTGAGGTGAAGGGGCTTGGATAAAATCCTGAAGGGGTAAGAGGAAATACTTTTGAGCCAAAGAATAATGTGAATAAAAAGATACTTTAGGAGAATCAATCTGGTGGTGGTGTACAGAGTGAATCAGAGGGAGGAAGTAGAGAAAATAAAAGTAGAGAAATGGACTAAAATTATTTACAGCACGAGTGGTAATGCATGATGGTCTCTCCTGTCTTTTAGAGGGATTGGGGACAGCATGAGAAGATTATTCATTCAACTCAGGTTCACTTTAAATCAAACGTTAATGATAAAAATACACCTTCCACAAGCAACAAATGAAGTGCTAAAATGAAAAATCCCTGTTTTTGTCTTTTTTTATAGTTTACTGATTAAGACAATATAAATCCACCATGACTTAGCCACCTAAGGAGTGTCTAATTAGAGTCAAGAGTTTTACTTTAAATTGCATGAGGCAGAGGCTGTCTGCCTACTTTTCTCTGTAATTCAGTAATGAATAATAGGAACTTGACAATTTTAGAAGGACAATGAACTTGCATATTCTAAGTAGATGCATTTGGATTGCTCTAATTTTGACCTAGACTGACATGTAATATAGAGGATCCTTGGGCTCTTTTCAAAAAGTGTCAGTTCCTGTGCTGTGACTGAATGTTCCAGCTAATAATCCTAACTTTGATAACCATATCTAATCAGTGACATTGGGGTTCTTTGCATTTTACGACAGCAACAGAGGTCAATTCTAATGGCCACTTGACTGCCAGGCACATCTGTACAGTGTTGCTTTGGCAGTAGGAAGGTTCTGAAAACATTTGGTCGATTTTTACATCTGAAATATATTTAACATTTTGATTATTCTATACAAGGGACAGCTTAATGTCTTTTTATTAGTTTATCTTGCTTCTTACCAGTAAGGAGAATAATAATACACATTATGCTGTGAGATTAACGTGTCAAAACAAAACTTATATTTGGCAAATGACAATTCGTGATTCTTGGGATCAGAAGAATTAAGTTCTATGTATATTCACTCATTTAACTAGTCTACCAACTAACCTGAAGACTGAGAGGTAATGCTTGGTTTGACAAATGATTTTGTAAGCTTAGTAGAAATTCTGAGTCTTAGATAAATTTGTATAGTTTGAAGTAGAAGGCTTAATGATTTTGCTGTTTTTACTTAAAACATAAATATCTTGAACATATTCTTTACAAGCTCAGATCCTTTTTATATAGAAAAAAAAACAGCATTTAAAAAAAAGACCCATCTCTGTTAATTCTTTTCGTTTGCTCTCTTAGAGTTTTATTGCAAACTTCCTAAATGTGATATATCTCATAATCTTTTGTAATATTGTGGGCTAAAATGGTACATAAATAAATAAGAAAGGAAAATTGTCCATTTGAAGTACTTACATATATCTCAATAATTATGGAAAATATCTATGAAATGAAGACATATTAGTGATTTAATAAAAATAGACTTTTATAAGGACAAAACATTTACCAGTCTTTATTGTGTTTTACTCTTCAGAAGTTTTTGCCAAAATTTCTGGTAAAATTTATACTCGATTTCTTTTAATTAATTACCTGATTTATTTATTTGTCCAGTCAATAAATGTTCATTGAATGCCTTCCCTGAGCCAAGTGCTAGTTTAGGTGATGGGAATGCTGCAGTAAATAGGACAAAGCTTCATATTTAGTTTATATCCAAATAGTGAAAAATAGATAATAAACAAATAAACACATAAATGAACAAGATCATGGTGAGTACCCTAAAGAAATAAACGAAGACGCCAACAGCAAGCAAAAATAGACTAAGTGGTTAGTCATTCTGTTATCAAATTAGGTCTTATGATCCCCTACTTGAACCCTAGCCTGGCCAAGCCCCTGCCTCAGAGGGAAGGAAGGTTCTTTTCTGTTTGGGTTTACAGAGCCAAAAATGAAACCAAAGTTGAGATTGAAGCAGCACGATCATGGCCGGAGAATGGAGAAGTGGGATCTTAATCACAAATCAACTTCTTGCCCAGGGGACTGACAATTAAGGCAGGATTTTAAAGGCAAGGCTAATGAGGGGGAAGTGCATGCATTGGTCTTCTGGGAATAGGCGGGTTCTTCCTGGAACTGGGGTGTCACCTCTTTTCTGTCCTTGTGTGGTCCTCTAGCGTCTGGGTTGGAGGCAGTTTGAACCATCATGGGCAGACAGACAGGGGTCGTACTATTACAATGAGATGGTAATGAGGTGCAGGGCGATATTTGTCCCACTTTTGAAGTTGAACCAGCTTGCACCAGTTTTCTTATAGTGAGACTCTTGTTCCTGTGCTGTGAACACAGCTAGAGGATATGGTTAGCTGTGGTTTTCTGCAAATTTACCTGGAGGGAGGGCCAGAAGTATGATTCTGGGGCAATAGCCTTGGTAACAATTCTTGCAGATATAATTATTATGCTCTCTAAGAGGACAAGATAGATGTTATTTATAAGATTGTATTCATGTTTAGATTCTTGAATGCCTTGTCCAAGATTCATTTTTCATGGCAGAATGAATTATAATTTCCAGCAGAAAGGAAAAAAATACAAAAATGAAAACTTAGTATTCAATTTATTATTGCATATATTCTATTAGTGCAGTACTTGGTTTTAAGCTGTATAGATTAATTATACTGAGATACATATATCCAAATAGAAGGTATGTTAAAATATCTTTCACATTATTTCATATCTTTAAAGTATTAAAAAAAAACACTCAAAGCATTTTTCCTGAGTTTGAAAGTTATTAATACCTGCAGCTGTAACAGAAAAACTGTAATTTCAATAGATCCCATCATTAAACTGCAGACTTGAGGTCACCAAATTTGTGGTAATTTGTAACAGTAGCCACAGGAACTAATGCAAAGCATGTGCTCTGAACCGCTTTGCTATATTGACCTTATGTATTTCTTTTTTAAAAAAATTAATTAATTAATTATTTTTGGCTGCATTGGGTCTTCATTCCTGCCTGCGGGCTTTTCTCTAGTTACAGCGAGCGGGGACTACTCTGCATTGCCGTGCGCAGGCTTCTCATTGTGGTGGCTTCGCTTGTTGCAGTGTATGGGCTTCAGTAGTTGTGGCACACAGGCTCAGTAGTTGTGGCTCGCGGGCTCTAGAGTGCAGGCTCAGTGGTTGTGGTGCACTGGCTTAGTTGCTCCGCGGCATGTGGTAACTTCCTGGACCAGGGCTCAAACCTGTGTCCCCTGCACAGGCAGGCGGATTCTTAACAACTGCACCACCAGGGAACCCCTGACCTTATATACTTCTTAAGATGGGTTCTACTCGATTGAGATCTGGAGTAAGTACACATTTCCACACCTCAGAGTCTTCCTTTAACTGAAGATACTTACAGGATCCATGAAGTTAGAGAACAATGAATAACTTTGGGCAGCATGAAAGAGAGGCTCTCTGTTTTGATATGAATAGAACTGTAGCCAGGAGTTAGGGAGGCAGTCTCTGACAAACATATCTTCCAAATAACATGTTTAAAGGTTATCTGTTGACATATTATCAAAGTATCAAAGGGTAGTGCCATATTTTTGTGATTCCCTGTCCAGCATGTGAAGAGTCAAACCCTATTCTTCAGCTCAGTTCTATCCAATTTTGTGTTGAAATGTATGGTATTATACCTGGGCCATGAATTATTATTTGATAATTCATCATTGTAATACCACTACCACCACCACATACATGCACATAGACAGCCACCGACTTAAGACACACTTCAGAACTCCAGAAATATTCCCAGGCCTCTATTTTAACCAGGACTAGTGTGGCCACTCAAAATAGGTTATAGGGTGCAATCTGTTCCCAGATGACACCTACTTGAGAGTAAGACTATAATTTTCTGTATCTAGAGATCACCATTTGTTCTTGGATTTCAATGAACTTCACCATTCTATAATTCTCTAGGAATTTCTAGTGTCTCATAAAGATCGAGTGTTACAATTGATGAAACAAACCTGTTGAGATATCATTAATAAACTATGTTAGAAAGTTCCCATGAACGTTAAATAGTCATTATGCCTTGCAAAACATTTTAACATTAAGAACAAGCCTTTACTCTCTGCTGTTAGATTGCAGGTGAATATCAATCTCATTTTTTCTGACTTTAATTCTGACTTTCTCATAAAGAAAAATTCTGAGAGGTGTAGACTCTGACCAACCATTAAAGGAAATAATGAATACATTTGTCAGTAATGAGACATTTCTTAATTAAAACTGTTAAGAAGAGATTTGCAACTTTTGAGAATCTAATGGTTATTGTTGTCCTGCTGAGTAGCAAGGTTATAGCCTATTTGTACATAACTGACTCTTGTTGACTATCAATAAGATATTTTCCCACAATGCACAGGAGATTTGAGTCCTGAAAACATTTGTTCAATTTCATGTTTAGTTTATATATATTTCTCATAATTTCTGATGTTTCTCAGGAAGTATATGAGATATTGGAAAAAAACTTTAAGCCGATATATGTGTTTTTGTCAGAAAAGTTGACATGGATATGAAGAGATTGAAATCTAGGTTCTAAAATATATTAAGTCATAAAAAATGGAATTGGCCATGTTGTTAATAGGTTATAGTAAACATGGAAGAAAAGATATCTTTCCCTTTATTTGTTTCCACCCAACATAGGCATATATACACACGCACAAGCACGGACAGATACAGCATACTACACACACACACACACACACACACACACACACACACACACACGAGTTCAGAATGGCCCTAGAAGTTTCTATAAAGAATTCTATTATCTTGTAAATGTTTAATTACTGGTAAGGTCAAAAGATAGAATGTGAAAATATTTGGTAATCTCCAAAGTACCAATTGAGGTATTATTACAAATATGATTGTTACATCAATAAATATTCTGATCAGTAAAATTTGGGGGCACTTTAAATAAATTTCCAGTTTTACCATGAATTAAAAAAAAGAAATACATTCAACCTAATTGCTTAATTATTCTCAGCATTATGTAATCTTTGTTACTTCAGAAATCACTGGGGAATCCTCTGTTAAACTAGTAGGACTAATATTCTAATCACGGACTGTAATTGTACTTTTGTTTAGGTTAATGCAAATTTCTGATGAAAATGAAAAGTTTAATAAGTCTTGGCAGACTTTACTATGGGGGCTCTAAAATAGGAAATGCTAGCTCAAATTGTGGGGACAGTTAATATCCACAGTGCCAGCTGAGCAAGTTCCCTTGAAACTAGCCATTATGAAAGGATTTTAGGGGGTGATAATAGTCATTGTCTGTAGAACACGTATGTCAAATAATGTGACTCTGCCCTATCTAAAGTGAAGTTTTATTTTTGCCTTTCATTGACTATTAAAATTTATTCAGTAGAGTGAATACTCTTACCCCATAGCAAAACTTGGTCAAATCCCAATCCTTTCTGCTAAAAACGAAGCAGCAGCCAGACCTCTCGGTCATGTTAAGTCAGAAACACAGACTCAATTTGGGAACGCCCACTCCACTATATATACATATGTCACAATTTTAAATTCAGTGTATCATCAAATCTTCCCTGCTCCCTACCTATATTGTCTTCTGGCTAGAAAAAAGGAAAGGAAGGCATATTTGGTTCATTCTTTCTCTGTCCTGCATTTATTTTCCTTGCCACTCTTCCCAGCTTGCTAGTTAGTTTCCAATGCCCACTCACCTATCAACATTGGTAGGAAGTGGTGAGAGGGTAAGATTGGTTAGGAGTGATAAGGAGATAACAAAGGTCCTACGTGAACTGGTTCCATTATAAACTGACCTCTCTCTGAGACTGCCAGATCTTTAAAATCACTCTTGGGGTGTGTATATGTGTGTGTCTGTCTGTGTGTGTGCATGTGCAAGCTATTTGGAAGTTTTCTGCTAGATCCCTCTAATTACATTTCCCTTGGCCAAAGTGCATGAAACTCTATGCCTGTGACTCTGCATCCTTGAATAACCAGTTCCTGTCCATCTTCTTATTGCTTGAGTCCCTGTAACCAGCCAGATTGCAAACATCCCTATGTCAACATATGCTCCTGTGTGGTCCATGTATATTCTGCAAAATTATTTGTAAACCTTCTGCCCCAATAAACTCTGGGAGTGCAGATACAGTGCAAATCAACCCCCACTAAGTATTCTGCTACCAGAGTCCACTTTAGGTTTTAGAGGTATGAGACTTTCGCAGGTGTGAGTTTTGCACATTTGGAAAAACTAACAATTCAAAGATCTCTTAGAGGCCCCATAGAAAGCTCCATCACTAGAGTTGAGGTAAAAATTACCCTTCCATTCTCTCTTTTCTACCACCTTGGGGGATTGAAGGGTAGGGACTAGAGACTAACAGAACAGCAGGATCACTCTCCAAAGAAATCTCCTAAAACCCTCTCCTGTTTACATTATGTTCCCTTTACACCATTGATCTGGTTAAGGTGTCTAAGAGTTATGGAAACAATTGTGATCTAGTTGATTGTAAAATATGAGGACTTTTTTTTTCTCACACTCACTTTGATTTTGTTTTATCATTTTGTCTTCTAATCAAAGTTTTAATTTTAACATCCCATTACAAATCTCACAGTGAGTTAACTGTTGCTCCTGATTCTGCAAGAGTGATCAACCAAACTGCAGGATGTTCTAATAGTCATTAGGCAGTGGTCCAAATGACACCTGGAAAGGAGATATAAGAAAAACAACAGTAAGACTATTTTGAAAATTCACTTAAAGATTGCAACAAATAGTATTTTCACTCATCTTTATATTCCTAGTTTTTTAAATTATCTGATTTTACTATCACCTAGATTCATAGTTTTTCTTTTAAACTTTAAAATAGTGATTTTGCAAGGCTTAGAATTGAGACTTTACAAATTAAGAAGTGTAAACAACAACATAAAAGCACATACAAAAAGCTCTCAAGAGGTTCATGATGGTGCCATCACTGGACATGAGGTGAAAGAGCATCTCTCATACTCTTTTCTTTCCTCCAATTTTAATTATCCAATTGTAATAACTCAGATGTCACCTTTGCCTATATTCGTGATTGTAAGGAAAACCAGATGTGACAGATTTTCTAAAATTTTGTGTTTCAGTGAACAGTATCATCCGACTTAATTTTCTGTACAGGTTCTTCAGAATGACAGAATATATGAAGGTTGTACCTACAAATTAAAATTATTTCCAATCCCAGACTGACACTAGCTCTCAAGATGGATGAAAAGATTCCTTATTCACAATGCATCACAAGTCCTAAAATTGTTCCTATTAATCAATTCCCATTGCTTACACTATTTTATCTTATGCCCCAAAGAAAATTATGTTACTTTTGGATACATGTCATGATTTGTAAATTGTGCAAGTTGGTTTATGGGGAGTGTGCTCTAGCCGTGGGAACCTATAGCACCTGGCCAGGAGTATATACATCCCATACCTGCTCCATCACAGATTGATTTTATGACAACCTTTGCTAGATACAATTCAGTGCAAAAATCTGAGACTAAATGTCAGTCGTATTTGTTATTTGGTATCATGTTGATAAAAATCTTTAAGAAATTAATCTTTTTTATTTCTTTTTTTTTTTCCTAAACTAATGACTGAACTAACTGGTATTTTTGTTGTTGTTATTCGATCCAAAAATGGCTGCAAGATTTACTCTAAACACTTGTATTTTTCTCCTGATAAACTCTAGCTGTATTTATAATTGTGTTTTTAAAAATAAGGTTTATTACAGCATAAGTTATATATGGCACAATCTACCTTTTTTAAGTGAACAATTCAATATCTCCAGTTGAATAACGACCACCACAGTCAAGTTGGAATGTTCCTGTCACCCCAGAAATTTCCCTTAGTTTCTAACAGCCACTGATCTGATTTCTATTCTGATCTATTTTTCTACAGTTTTACTTTTTCTGAAATGTCAGAAAAATTTAATCCTAAAATGTATAGCCTTTGAGTTTGATTTGCTTTACTTAGATGTTTTTGAGATTCTTCCATGTTGTTGGGTCAGACATTCATTTGTTTTTCATAATGGGTCATATTATGCTACATGGATGTACCACAAAACTTTTATTCTTTTACCAGTTGATGTTCACATGGGTTGTTTCAAGTTTGGTCAATTTTGAAGAAACCTGTCATAAACACTTACATATAGTACATTATATGGACATGTGTTTTCATTTCTGAAAGTGGATTGCCTACTAGTATGGCATGTGTACGCATAACTTTATAAGAAACTGTCAAACTCTTCAATCTGTTCAAAATGTTTTTCAAAGTGACTGGGTCGTTTTGCTTTCCCCACATCAAGGTTTCAATTGGTCTGCTTTTTCTCCAGCACATAGTATTATTGGTCATTTTTTCATTTGAGCCATTCTGATAGGTGTATGTTGATAAATCAATGTTTAAATCTGAAGGTCTCCATATCAAGGTCATCCTAAGGTCTGATTTTATTTACACTTTACTTCTTTGGTTGACCAGTTTATCTCAATGGGTTGTTTGTCTTTTGCTTTCTGTATGACTCTTAATTTCAAATAATTTATGTAGGAAAACCTTAGAAACTTAAATAAGTAAAATGTAGGCCAGGAGCATAGGTACATTTCTTCTGTCAGTGTGTTAGTGTGAAGAGCTTGATCAATCTATTCAGTAATTTCACTGGGTTTGGATTTTGTTCATATTATAGTTACCTTAAGTAAACCAAACTTTTCAGATACTTCAGTGATGGGCTGATTCTACCTTATGCTTAGTAAGTATCCTGGAGTGTGCCTGCTCATTCTTTAGCTTTCAATAATCCCTGCGTGGCTGCCTCACTGAGGGGTCTGTCTCCACACTCTTGACCTTTCCTTGATTGTGACCTGTTAATAAGTGGGAGGCTCATGGTGGTAGACAAGGGGTTCTCCATTCTCTTGTCTGGTCTTTGGTCTTATTTAGATTCTGTGGTTCTGGGCTCTGGAGATGGGTCTTTCCATGCATCTCTTCCCTTGTCAGCCAATATCTGCCATGTGTCTGTGGGAGGTCTTGGGCAGGAGATAATCTTTTGCTCCATGCCCCAAGGTAGCAAATATCTGTTGTTGTTTTTTTCTTTGTTGTTGTTGTTGTTTTTGTATCAATTCAGAATTCTGGTCCAAGCATCTTTATTGTACCCACTCTAGGCACAAACAGCTTTGTTTGTACTCTTCCCTCAGTGTCACTGTGCCTTTGTTTTGGACCATTGTCAGTAATTTCTTACCCTACTCCAAGCATTACACTACAGTTGCTTGTTGTAAGTAGCAAACTTGTGGTGGGATCAGGGTTGTTTCTCTCAGGGTCACAAGGCTTTGGCTTCTACCTCTCCCTCAATGGCTGCTTATCTCTGCAGCTCACCTTCCCTTTTGAGAAGAGAGGATTTCCTGCTCTTTTTTTTAGTGGCAAATAAATTTATTTTCTATACCTCCCTCACAGGCAGTGGATCTTTGTCTGGCTTCTGGGAGTGGGGTGGTCTCCTTCCCCTTCCTCAGTGATTTAAGGGATTTCTTTGTATGAGAGAAAAGTCTAGGGGAATAGGTTGGGTTTTATGTCTGTGAAGCACACAAGGCTAGCTCTCAGTTCTCTTGCTATGCCTTCAATATTTCTCTGTGAACTCAGTGAAAAAAATCCTTTGTGTCAGGGTTTCCCAAGGATTCTAAAGTATCACATTAATTCACAGTTGGTTTTTAAAATTCTTTGCCATTTTAACTTTTAAAAAAGACTACGTTTATGGCAGTTGCCTCTTCCTCCTGTGCTCTGGCAAAGGTACAATTCATGTGACCTGTTTTTACTGGAAGAGGCCTGTCACTCTGGATTTCTTTCCATTGTGTTTCCTTGGGATCCTAGCTTTTATTTGGACTCAACAAAAGTTGTAATCTTGTAGATTATTGGTCTTTCTCTTATTGTTATGTGTTTCAATATTCTTTTGTGGGTTTGTGCATCCTAAGTGAAGCCTAATTCTTCATGTCTATAATTCATTAATACAAATGGGAATTTGAAGAATAAGATTGAAATATTTTTTAAAACTGTTTTTTCTTCCTTCTCCTTAGCATTAGAATCAATTTTTAAAAGTAGCTGTGTTCTGCTTATGAATAAATGTGAATCCCTCGTGATGCTTTTAAACATCAGCAGTTTACACATAAAGACATTTCATTTGATGCAAAAGTATTTAAGTGTTTTCTACTTTCAATAAGCTCATTTTGTATTACATTTTAACTAAAAATAAATAAAGTAGTGATGGGAGTTTTCACTTTGCAAAAAGAAAAATTGGTTAATGTATTACATTATTAGAAGAAAAATGTATTATTAAAGAGATGGTACAGGATGATATGATTAAGGTTATCTCAAAATCTGATTCTTATTTATTGCTAAGATTTCTAGTCATATACCTATATAAAACATTATTTAATTACCAAAGATGCCAGATAGTAGGTGAAGTGTTCAGTAAAAATGTAACTGTCATTCTGAAAGAGTTTTCATTCTATTTGAATGCATCTGTCAGGTTACAAATGGGGCAAAGGACTAAATATAGGAATAAGCAAACAGTTCGCCCTGACTTTGCCCTCTATATCCAAGAAAAAAAATCACTGAAAAATATTTTTAATAGAGTAAATTGATACCAGCACTGTGAAATTGAAGAGTATATCATCAGTGATCAGAGATGATGGGAATTTCTTAGCTAGAGTGCAGATTTTACCACATTGACTAGACCATGAGAAACCATAACCTAAAATATCCTAGGTGTAAACTTCAGATATAAGAATTGAAAAGTAGAACCTTATGGTCCTCATAAAAACTGAAAGAAATTTAAAAAAAAAGGTCTTAAGGTGATCTTTAGAGCAATTTAATAATTAAGCAAACTAAAAATAATAGGTCCAGATCAATCTACCTCCCCTCTGGGATTGACTATACCCTTCAAAAGCACACACAAAGAATGGATTGGGGTGTGTTTATTCATTTAACATAAAATAATACTAGATAGCAGTTAAAGATGCATGAAGTAATGGCCCCAGGCCATACAATCAGCTGTGTGGAGAGATGGCCCTGACCACCAGGAGGGCTTCAGCACTCACATGATATCGGGCATCACAACCAGCCATGGCATGGGCCTGCCCCACCTACCAGTGCACTAGTGACACAAGGCAGGGCCTCACAGACAAACAGGCTTGGGCCAGCCCCCCCATCAACATGCCCACAGTAATCCAGACTGCCACAGCAGAAAGGCACATTCAGCTCACATAGGAGACACCCCAGGAGCATATAGTCTGGTGACCAGAGGAAAGTGTGCTGCTAGACCCCATAAGATATATCCTATATAAGGCCATCTCTCCAAGATTAGAAGATATAACGAACTTACTTAATACATAGAAATAAGCACAGAGAATTAAGCAACATGAACATGAAAAAGAGGAATATGTTCCAAGTGAAGGCATAAGACAAAACATAAGAAAACATAAGAAAAAGAATTAAACAAAACAGAGATAAGCAATCTACCCAATAAATAATTCAATGTAATGAGTGTAAACGTGCTCACCAAATTAAGAAGGATGGAAGAACAGAGTGAGAATTTCAACAGTTAGAAAATATAATAAAGAAATAATCTAAGCTGAAGAATACAGTAACTGAATTAAAAAAAATCATTAGAAGGAATCAATTAGATGATACCGAAGAACAGATCAGCAATCTAGAAGACAGAATAGTGGAAATCACACAAGCCAAACAGAAAAAGAAAACAAGAATAAAAAATGAAGCTAGTTTAAGAAAACTGTAGGCAATATCAAGCATACCAAAATTCACATATAGGGGACAGAGAAAAGGGCAGAAAATGTATCTGAAGAAGTAGTAGCTGAAAATTTCCCTAACCTGGCAAAGGAACCAGACATCCAGGTCAATGAAGCACAGAGAGTCCAAAATAGGATCAAACCATAGAGACTCACACCAAGATTCATTATAATTAAAATATAAAAAAATTAAAGATAAAGAGAGAGTCTTAAAAATAAGAGAAAAGCAACTAGTTACATATAGGAAACTCCCATAAGACCATCAAATGACTTTTCAGTAGAAACTTTGAAGGCAAGAAGGGAATGGCACAATATATTTAAAGTACTGAAAGGAAAAAAACCCTGCAACCAAGAATACCCATTAAGGTTATCATTCAGAATTAAAGGAGAGATAAAGAATTTTAGAGACAAGCAAAAGCTAAAAGAGTTTATTACCACTAAACCAGCCTTATGAGAAATGTTAAAGGGACTTCTCTAAGCAGAAAAGAAAAGGTCATATCTAGGAATAGGAAAATTATGAAAGAAAAAAATCTCACTGGTAAAGACAGGAAAGTTAGTGGATCTATAATTTTTAAGTTAGTAAGAAGATTAAAAGACAAAAGTAGTAAAATCATATATAACTACAATAAGTAGTTAAGTGATACACAAAATAAAAAGATGTAAAATATAATGTAAAAAACTTAAAATGTGGGTGGGGGAGTAAAAATGTAGGGTTGTTTGAATGTGTTTGAGCTTAAGAGATAATCAACTTACTATATATGTATATATATTATATATATATATATATTTATATATATATAATAAGTATATATATATATATATGTGATGTTATATATGAACCTCCCCACCTACCAAAATCCTGTAATAGACACACCAAAAATAAAGAGAAAGGAATCCAAACATAACATTAAAGGTGACCATCAAATCACAAGGGAAGAGAGCAAGAGAAGAAACAAGGAGCAAAGAAAAACTACAAAACAACTAGAAAACAATTTTTAAAATGGAAATAAATACATACCTGTCAATAAATACTTTAAATGTAAATGGGCTAAATGCTCCAATCAAAAGACAGAATGGCTACAAAAACAATACCCACATATATGCTGCCTACAAGAAACTCACTTCAGATCTAAAGGCACACACAGACTGAAAGCTAAGGGATGGAAAAAAATAATCCATGCAAATGGAAACAAAACAGAAAACCAGGGTAGCAATACATTTATAAGTAAAAATGACTTTAAAATGAAGACTGTAACAAGAGAAAAAGAAGGCCATTACATAATGATAGAAGAATCAATCCAACAAGAAGGTATAACAATTATAAATATATATGCAAGCAACATAAGAACACCTAAATACATAAAGCAAATAATAAATATAAAGGGAGAAATTGACAGCAATACAATAATAGTAAGGGCCTTTAACACTTCACTTATTTCAATGGATACATCATCCCCACAGAAAATTAATAGGGAAACACTGTCTTAATGACACGTTAGCCAATAAAGTCAGTTAATACATACAGAATATTTCATTCAGAAACAGCAGAATACACATTCTTTTCAAGTGCACATGGAATATTATTTAGGATAGACCATATGATAAGCCATAAAACAAGTCTCAATGAATTTAAGAAGACTGAAACCATATCACACTTCTTTTTCAACCACAAGGGTATGAGACTAAAATTAACTGCAAGAAAAAAACTATAAAAAATACAAGCACATGGATTCTAAACAATATGCTACTAAACAACCAATGGGTCATTGAAGAAATCAAAGAGGAAATAAAAAAATACCTGAAGACAAATTAAAATGGAAACACAGTGACCCAAATCCATGGAAAGCAGCAAAAGCAATTCTAAGAGGGAAATTTATAGCAATACAGGCTTACCTCAGGAAACAAGAAAAATCTCAAATGAAAAATCTAATTTACACCTAAATGAAGTAAAAAAACAAAACCCAAAGGTAGTAGAAAAAAGAAATAATAAAGATCAGAATTCAAATAAAGGAAATAAAGATGAAGAAACCAGTAGAAAAGATTGATGAAACTAAGAGGTGGTTCTTTGAAAAAAGAAACAACATTGATAACCTTTAGCCAGGTTCATCAAGAAAAAAGAGAGGGCTCAAATAAAATCAGAAATGAAAGAAGAGAAGTTAATAACACCATAGAAATACAAAGGATCACAAAGAATTTTATGAACAATTAGATACAAAGAAATTGGAAAACCTAGAAGATATAGGTAAATTCCTAGAAACATACCTTTCTCTGAGATTGAATCAGGAAGAAATAGAAAAATCTAAGCAGACCAATCACTAGCAATGAAATTGAATCAGAAATTTTAAAAAAAAACAACTCCCTACAAAAAAAGTCCAGGACCAGATGGCTTCACAGGTGAATTTTGCCAAACATTTAAAGAGGGCTTAACACCTATGCTTCTCAAACTATTCTAAAAAATAAAGAGTAAGGAATATTTCCTAACTCATTCTATGAAGCCAGCCAGCATCAACCTGACACCAAAACTAGACAAAAACCCCACAATAAAAGAAAATTATGGACCAATATCACTGATGAACATAGATGCAAAAATTCTTAACAAAATATTAGCAAACTGAATACAACAATGCACCATGATCAAGTGAGATTTATCCCAGGGATGTAAGGATAGTTCAATGTCTGCAAATCCATCAATGTGATAACATGATATTAATAAGGAATAAAGAATTAAAGAATAAAAATCATATGATCATCTCAATAGATGCAGAAAAATCTTTTGACAAAATTCAACATCCTTTTATGAAAATTCAATGAAGTGGGTATAGAGGGACATACTTGTACATAATAAAGGCCATGTATGACAATCCCACAGTCAACGTCATACTCACTTTTGAAAAACTGAAAGCATTTCCTCCAAGATCAGGAAAAAATAAGGACGCCTATTTTTACCACTTTTATTCAAGGTCTATCTACAGCAATCAGACATGAAAAAGAAATAAAAGACAACTAAATCAGAAAGGAAGAAGTAAAACTGTCACTGTTTGTAGATGGCATGATACCATGTATAGAAAACTCTAAAGATGCCACCTAAAAACTAATATAACTAATAAATGAATTCAGTAAATTTGCAGATCACAAAATCAATGTACAAAAATCTGTTGCATTTCTATACACTAAAAATAAACTATCTGAAAGAGAAGTTAAGAAAACAGTACCATTTACAATTGCATCAAAATGAATAACATGCCTAGGAAGAAATCAAACTAAGGAGATAAAAGATCATTACTCTGAAAACTATAAGACGATGAAAAAAAATGAAGATAAACGAAATGATATGCTGTGCTCATGGATTGGAAGAACTAATATGGTTAAAATGTCCATACTACCCAAGGCAATCTACACATTCAGTGCGATCCCTATCAAAATACCAACACTATTTTTCACAGGACTAGAACAAATAATCCTAAATTTTTTATGGAACTACAAAAGCCCTTCAATTAGACAAGCAATCTTGAGAAAGAAGGTCCAACTAAAAATATTTTGCACAGTGAAAGAAACCATCAACAAAATGAAAGGCATCCTAATGAATGGGAGAAGATATTTGCAAACAATATATTTGATAAGGGGTTAATATCCAAAATTATACAACTCAACATAAAAAAACCCTATTAAAAACTAGCAGAGGACCTCAATAGACATATTTCCAAAAGAGACATATGGCCAACAGACACATGAAAATGTCCTCAACATCACTAATTGTCAGTTAAATGCAAATCAAGTTTGCAAGATACTATCTTACATCTGTCAGAATGGCTATTATCAAAAAGATAACAAAGAGTGCTGGCAAGGATGTGGAGAAAAGGGTACCCTCATACACTGTTGGTTGAAGTGTGAATTGATATAGACACTATGGAAAACAATATGGATCTTCCTCAAAATATTAAAAAAGAACTACTGTAGATCCAGCAATTTCACTTCTGGATATTTACCAGAAAAAAAAAAAAAAACACTAATTCAAAAAGATGTATGAACTACAATGTTCATTGCAGCATTATTTACAATAGCTGAGATATGGAAGCAACCTAAGTGTTCATCAATATATGAATGGATAAAAATGAGGGGTATATGTGTGTGTGTGTGTGTGTATATATATATATATATATATATATATATATATACACACACACATATATATACATACACACATACATACATAATGGAATATTACTCACCCATAAAAAATAATGGAATTTGGCCATGTGAGCAACGTAGATTGACCTGGAGGGTATTATGCACACACAGTGGAATATTACACATCCATAAAGACAAATGAAATTTTGCCATTTGTAAGAACTGGATGGATCTTCAGGGAATTATACTGAGTGAAATAAGCCAGAGAACTACAAATACTGTATAATCTCACTTATATATGGAATCTAAAATGAACAAAAAGCTAAATGCACAAACAAAACAAAACAAAAAAACAAAAAGACTCATAGATACAGAGAATAAACGTGGTAGCCAAGGGGAGGGATTTGTGGTGGGGGAGGAAATATATAAAGAGGATTAAAATGTACAAACTTTCAGTTATAAAATAAGTCTTGGGGATGTAACATACAGCATAAGGAATATGCTCAATAATATCATAATAACTTTGAGGATAGATGGTTACTAGGCTTATCATGGTGATCACTGTAATGTATGTAAATATCAAATCATTATGTTATATACTTGTAACTAATATAATACTGTATGCCAATTATATTTAAATTTAAAAGTGCATGAGATGAGCTATATATACTGGTACAAACAGAACTCCCAGAGAAACTGGTAAATAAACAAAGTGAGCAAAACAATATTTTTTGCAGGCAGGATAATCCGATTTATATAAGTATATTACATTTTTTGGTAAGATTAATAAAGTGTTTATAGTAATTACCTCTAGAGAGGGCCATGTGATTTATTATACTCCCATCTGACTGTCCCTTTAAAATATGTACAGCATGAAATTAATTGGTAGCTTACATAAGTAAGAATTTAAAAGAAACTAGCTATTACAAAGCAAAGTAATGAAGTTTTGGGTAAGCATGTAAAGCAGAGTTTTAATGAAAGTAGTGAAACTGTGATCACTTTTGGTCACATTAATATAAGTTGTTTTCTTCAAACAGGGATAGTTTCTTTAAAAAATGGATAGCTATAAATTTTCATTTTACCTCTTAAATGGATGCTATTTTATTTTAGTTTGTTTTTTGCCTGTTAAATCCTTTCCCCAAATCTTCGAGGCACTGAATTTCTTCCTTTTATGTTTTCATGAGGGATTTTTTTCTAGAAGTAGTGTTTCTTCTTATTGTAGGCTAGCTGTGCTGCAATTTTTTTTTTTTTTTTTTTTTTTTGGCGGTACACGGGCCTCTCACTGTTGTGGCCTCTCCCGTTGCAGAGCACAGGCTCTGGACGCGCAGGCTCAGTGGCCACGGCTCACGGGCCTAGCCGCTCCGTGGCATGTGGGATCTTCCCAGACTGGGGCACGAACCCATGTCCCCTACATCGGCAGGCGGACTCTCAACCACTGCGCCACCAGGGAAGCCCTGTGCTGCTATCTTTGTCTCTTACAACTTTGCAAACATCTATCTACTCTCATTCATAACTTAATTAGCTGTTAAATAGCTTCAGGACCAATTTTTTGTAACCTACACAGACTTAGTTATTTTGTCAAGTCCTATAGAGAATTTCACATTGAGACTACTTTGTATATTATAAAGTTAAAATGTAGCAAAAGGAAAACATTAATTTTGTTTCATAGTTAGCCCTTATAAAAAAATTAAGGTAAATTATTGAATCAAATATTTAAAATATTAAGTAGATAATTAAAATTATTGAAACTATTAATCTCAAACTAAGTAATGTTCTTCAATTCTATAATTTGATAAATTTTTAAATAATTTTTATTCCTTCATAAGATATATGTATACATTTTGTATAAATATAATATTATACATATTTGACATTTTACAGAGCTCCTTCAAGTTAATAATAATTATTTTTATAAATTTCATGGCTTCAGTACTTAAACTGATATTTTAAACCAATTTAAATCTGATCCAATTGGCAAAATATTTATTTGTTACAATAGCATTTACTAAGCTCCTAGTATGTACCAAATATTTTGTATAAAATATTCTGTACACTCAAGCTAACCTTTGAATGTAAGAAATACTTTTTTTTTTCAAAAGTTAGGAACCTAGGTTTTACAGGAGTTAAGGAATGTTGTCTTATAATTCAACTTGTTACATGTTATGCTTGGGTTTTAACATGTTTGTCTGATTGCAGAACTCCCAAATGCCATCTTCTTTGTAACAAGTCATCATATTTTCCCTAGTTATGCTGTTCATAAATTAGCATAGGTTGGGGATAATTATAAAACAGTTAGTTATAGAAATTTGGAAATGAAAATGTCTTTAAAGATCATGGTAACATAAAACAGAGGTTAAATGGTCAGGTGCGGAAGTCAGAGTATCTAAATCGGAATTCTGCTCCATAACTTACTAGCTGTATGAGCTTGGGCAGGTTATGTAAACTCTCCAAAGCTTTATCTACTACATCTGTAAAATGGGAATAATTGTTCTCAGTTGCTCTGAGGATTGGGACCCATGATGTTTGTAAGACACTTAGTACATGGTATGTACTTAATAAAGAAATAGCTGGCCATGTGTGTGTTATTTTCTAAGTTTACATAGGAAGCCAAATAGATTCAGAGAGGATATATCATTTGCCCAAGATCTAATGGATAGTTAGCAACAGAATTGTAACTAATATTCCCAGCTCCCAATTTATATTTCTGTAGTCTTCCAGCTATTTCATATGTTCTAAATACTAAATATTAAATATGAAATCATTTATAAATTAAGTAAGTTCTATTATGATTATGTTCTGGAAAACTGTGAAGTTCAGATTAATTTGAGTGTTTAAATATATGGAGAAGCAGCAGCTTTCCTAGGAGGTATTTCATCTTTCTGCCAGGAATCCTGGTGACTATAATCCAGGTGAGATAGAATATGACTATTAAAATGCTGCACGAACTTTAGAAAAAATAATCTATGACCTAGAAAGATGTATTTATCAAATACCTAGTTTCAAACTATAAGTACCTTAATTATAGAAAGATGAATCTATTTCTTATTAAACAACTCGAGACTGTTCTTGGAATATTACATAATTTGCTATGACAGTGATACTGAATTTTCTATCTATCCCATCTCAGATTTTCCCCCTTATTCTTTGAATTAAGAGGTGCTGCCCTGTAGTAGCAGAATGTGAATTACTCTTTATTAAATATAATTTACCAATCTTTGCATTACTGACATTCCAAATTCCCTATCACATTCAACTTTAGGATAACAAGAAAAAAAACTATTTCTTATTGACTTTTCCATTGCATAGCACTTTTTAAGTAGTAATATTTTTTATCAGCCAGGGTATTTATTTAAAAAATAACTCTCCAAATTTTGCTTTTGATGCTCCGAGAATAGTGGTGGCGTATGTCAAACAGTGGGGTGTGGTACATCTTTAGCCTAATTAAGTGATATGTCTCCATGTGAAAATCTGTGTATGTTCATATGTGTGATTTTTCTCTCTGATTCAATTCTTTGTAGGTGGTATCTATAAAAAAAAAAACAAAATGTTTTCTATAGTTCCAAATATTTGAATATTTTTAAGGGTCTAATAGTTAAACTAAGGATTTAATTTTTCTTCTAGGCATTTGCCACTCTATGAAAATATGGGAATGATGATCATATTGAAACACTAAGGGAGTATTCTCCACTAGTATTCTGGAGTGAATAAGCTAACCACGCATTCTCAATTCCCTGTTATTTTTTCCTTCCCCCACATTTACAGTGCTTACATTCATTCATTCATTTTTTAAAATTTTACAAATGTTTACCAAGCCTTTACTACTGATCTCTACTAGGGGTTTCAAGCATGAATTATACTTTTATCCTGCCCTCCTGTTCTACAGAGGTAAGTGGAAAAGTTTGCCTGTCCACACTTCAGGAAGCTTAACAAGGCAGTAGGTGGTGTCAGGAATGGCACTCAGATATACTACTAAGGGAATTTAAAGGATAGATGAATTTCACAGGGATAATAAGAGAAGATTTGTGTAACAGATAGAAAATTCTTTTGGCATTAAAAAAGGTGAAGGATTTAGAAAATGGGAAAATGCCAGAAAAGAGAGGGAATAGGAGGTAAAACTGGCACAGAGATGGGAAAGTGAAATATGCATATGGGAGTAGGGAAATGAGCTAGCATTGCTAACATGTATTAAATTCTGGATTTTTTGTAATGCCTTACATATTATTTCACTTTACCTTCACAATGACTAAATAAGGGGAAGTCTTATAAAAATTCTTAGAAAGATTAAAATGAAAGGCTGCAGGAGAGTGAAGATGCCAATTTCTCTCTGACACAAAAGTCCATGTTTTCTCCAGAACAGCACACCAATTTGCTAAAAGTAGTATCGTCCACTGCAGATGCTTGGATCATAGGGCTTATAAAAGAGGTTAGTGGAAAATAATTTCAAAAGGCCTTGTATGTCACTCAGAGGAAAGCTGGAATTATTGATGAGGTGATGTTGAGTCATTCGCTTATATACTCATTCAAGCAACTAATATTAATTGAGATCATGTTATATATAGGCAATGTTCTAAGCCCTGGAGATATACCAGTAAACAAAACAGATAATACCTTGTAAAAATACATTGGAAAATATCCTGAAAGCACAGGTTTCATAGATGACAAAAAGAGGGGAAAAAATAACCCTAAATTCTTCAAGATATGTTATTGTTAACAGAAGTCATATTTACTTCCCAGATTTACCGTAGCAAACTAGCATATGGTATCTCTGTATCCCAGACCAGGCTTATTCTAGACTCACACCTAGGCTAGGAAACTGTATTATGTGTCCTCATACCTTTTGCATCACCCTCCCCAAAAAAGAAAAAGAAAAAGTAAAAGAAATGATGACCACTCAGACCTTCCTTAAATGAAATACATCAACTCTCTTTTCTCTGTATTCTCTACTCACTATTCCTATGCAACCGGAAAGAATCAAAGTTCTCATCAAAATATGCATTTTGGCTCTGAGTTTTTCAGATATAAAACAACAAATTAACTATCATCCAGTGTAATATGAAATGTTTAGACAACTTGAATGAATACATTGTAATGATACTAGTATATTTCATTGGTGGTAGTGATCTGATAACTATATGAAATATTTTAATACACAGTTGTTTTCTTCTTTGGTTAGTGCACATCTGCCTCCACAGGATAGCAGTGCTTTCCTGGCTCCAAAGTTAGCACTTTTACCTCTGCTACTAAAACAAGTTTGTATAAACCTTTATTGTACATCAAAGGTGTATGTGCACATTTTGAGTCAGAGGGTTACCTTGATATTTTAGCTGTTAGGGTATTTGTAACTTGTCTCAAACAGAGAAATTTCAAATAGTAAAATTTAGCTCACTATCATTTCAGGTAAAAATCAAAAAGTATCCTTTTTTGATATTAAAAATATATCTAGGGATATACAAGAAACATCATTCTGAGACAAATATTTCTAAGATATTTGTCACAATGTTTAACCATGAAATGTTTACCATTTCTCCTTTTAAAGTATTTTTTATATATGGAATTACCATGAAATTTGTTCCACTCTGAGACTGCATATTTTATAAGAGTAGTTTGTATTGCTGCCCTACTAGCTACAGATACCTAATTTAATGTTCTTTGGTAATTTTGCCAAAAAATAATGTTGCAAAGAACTTTTCATTTGATGGCAAAAAATTCATATTTAGAGAAATCAAAATGGACTAAAAAACGTTTGAGAAATATCACTTCGTTCACTTACAAGGTAAAACTCCAACTTCATAGAGCAGGGGTAATTTTGTTTTCCATAGGCTATTTGGTAACATCTGGAATCATTTTTGATTGTCACAACTGGGGAAGGAGGTGGTCCTGGCATTTACTATGGAGACTGGTGCTGCTACACATAGTGCCATGTGCAGGACAGTTTCCCACAGCAAAGAATTATCAAGTGCCAAATGTCAGTAGTGCCAGTGTTGAGCAACCTTGTTATCGAGGACGGCAGGGAGGAAGCCTGCCACCCCTGCATAGGTGCCGAAAGTAGAAAATGAGACTTAAGATTGTTTCTTACTCACAGCACAGCAAACAGCATTATCATCAGCATAGTTGCTCTGGTTCCCTGCTCCCAAGTCTCACAGGGTGATGTCATGGGTTCGTATAAATGCTAAGCATGGAGTGGGTTGTGCCACAGATGAGGAACCCATGGCGTGGGCATCAGCACCTTTTGAGCAAACAGCCAACAGTATCGCACATAGAAAATTTTCAAGTGTCCCTATCTTGTAGAGTGAACAGTTACACAGTAGTCGCCCTGTGGTCACCTTGATTTAGTTGCCTGTGAGACCAGCTATAGAAATTATTCAGTACCAGGAGACAGACAAGCCTTACAGTTCGGTACCCTCAGCAGTGAAGTTCAGGGAGACTTCAGGTCCTCTGGGGACTGCCTCTCCCAATACCCATAAATAAGACCCTGCAGATAAGCACACGTCATAATAAAGGCTCACTTATCTCTATTGTACATGAAGATTTTACGTCTAATCACCTAAAAAATGTTCCATATAAGTATTTTAAAATCATAGGGGAAAATATGCTTCATTTAAGTTGTTTTTCTTCTATATAACCCATAATATCCCTGTTACTCCTTTTCTGATATTCTCTTTGTCATCCCCTGAGCACTCTGGGTGTGGCTCCACCTCCAGGCATTTGCATGCTTGTGTCCGGAACACTCTTCCATCAGATGTCCCCTTGCCTCTCTCCTTTACCTCTTAGAGGTCTTTGCTTACAGGCCACCTCCTTAGACCTTGCTGGTCACCTCATCTAAAATTGTGCATCTATGCAAATTTCCCACCCAAATCCTTACTGCCGTTAGCTGGTTACTTTTTCTCCTTTGTACTTATCCTAGGTATATTTTGTTTGTTTATTGTCTTGCTATAAGAATGTAAGGTTCAAGGTGTCAGAGGTTTTTGTTCGTTTGTTCATTGATAGAGCCTTAGGGCTTAGGACAGTGCCTGGCATATAGTAGCTATGCAATTAATATTCATTGAATGGATGAATGGGGCCTTTTATTTGGCTGTCATTACTTTAAAAATAGTAATTAAACTGATTAAACAAAACCAAAAATGATTGAAGGTTGATTCTTTTTTATTGTAAAATAAGGAGCAATAAGTTCAATCATTATTATTATTTTTTTAATTATCTTAAGTTACTTTGTATTTATTGAAATTGTTCTGATAATGAGCTTCCCTGATGACTTTTCAGGAATCTTAAAAAATTTTACATATTCCCGTAATTCATTTGAACTTATGTAACATTTTTAATTTAAAAAAATGTGATTTTTAGTTAATACATGCAAAATATCCCTGTCTTAAACTTTGCCAGGCTTTCTGAATTCACATCTCATTTTTGTGCATAGCTTCGTACCATGTTTTTCTTGCACAGTTGCATACCTACCTTGAATGATTTGATACTATATACTTATCTAGATAAATTATTCTGCACTGATTTTCTTTATGAATTTGCTGTGGAATTGCAAGGATTCATTTGGCATACTGCCCCAAAATTGTTAGAAAATATAGTATTAATATCACTATTTTAACTATCTCCCTTTTTCCTACAGATTATGCTTCAGTTAACCTTTGACATCTTTTTTATATTACAAATAATGCATTTCCAAAACCAGTCATTCATTTATTTGATTATATTTTTAAAATTTAATTTTGAACTACTTTTATTTAGTTTGGTTGAAAAATTGCAAAATAGAACAGAGAGGTTTTTGATATCCCTCACACAGTTTTTCCTAATAGTGACATCTTACAGAACAATACCACAATTATCAAAACCAGAAAATTAATGTTGATACAGTTACCACTAAAGATCTTAATCAAATTTCACCGGTTTTTCCATCATGAATTTAGTAGTTATATTTTTTCAGTCTCATGTATTCTGCAACAGCATCTCAGTTTTTCCTTATATGTTATTTTAATATTTGACTTCCCTCATATACACGTTTGTTGAATCTCGACATTGTCAGCCATCTAATATATTTCGGTAAGAAATTAAAGCTACAGTTTATTGAGAATAATAATTTTGTTTGGAAGGTTGTTAAAGCATCCTTCACTTCAGTAATCTTGTTCATCTCCACTCCCCCCTTTTACATCCTACTTTTTCCTTCTAATAAATCATCACTTATGTTAACTTTCTTTGACTTTTGCTTCTGATTATAATTTTTCTTTGTACAATGCTAGAGATCCAACTTTAAAGTAGACAGGCACATTGGAACATGAGTCATATTTCCAGACTTAGTGTATTGACTACTAACTAAAAATGGGTCCCTGTGAA
This sequence comes from Mesoplodon bidens, assembly GCF_964165515.1. NCBI lineage: Eukaryota > Metazoa > Chordata > Mammalia > Artiodactyla > Ziphiidae > Mesoplodon > Mesoplodon bidens. The sequence continues at coordinate 55,341,178 of NC_138165.1, forward strand.
TCACTTTACTTTCCAGGGCTTTTTTCATGATTTGTAGAATCTAGACGTTGGAATTTATGATTCTTTAGCTTCCTTTTACCTCTAAAATACTGACTTTAGAACTAGGTCCCTGCTTAGTTTTATTATTACATTTTCCCCTAATTCGCTGCTTCAGTTTTGCAAGACTACCTGTGGACCAAAGAAGGGTGTGACTGTACGCATTTTCTTAGATACTTATATAAAGTTTTTGTGAGATAAATTGTTATTAAGGACTTGACTTCCTTTATCACATTTACCTATTATCCACACATGAATTTTTCCTATCATTTTTCCCTCTGGGTACTAATGAGGGTCTGAAACAAGTATACTTTTGATAATTTAGTATGTTAAGCCAAACTCCAGGAGGATGGTCAGATGAGTTCACACATTTGTTCTTTGTCATGGTAATTATAAATGTAATGAAGATGTATAGCCTCTGACTTTTAAACTCAACTTGAAATTTAATTATCACTATCTTTCACTAAACATGATGCCTAAGCAAAGCATGTGCTACCTTGTTTTCTTTTCAAAGTTCAGTAAAAATTATCAATTGAAGTGATACACCTATATGAATGTTTAAATGACAAGTGCAAAAATATGAAACATATTAGACAATATAGCTTTAAAAAGTCATTTTTATGAAATTAAATTGCTCAAATGACTTCTAATAGAGTTGCCTTTTCATCTAATGTGAAAGAGATGGAGTAATTTAGTATTAGTACGATAAGTTTCAAAGTATTCTTTTTTTGTTATAAGTTTATTTATTTTTGGCTGCATTGGGTCTTTGTTGCTGTGTGTGGGCTTTCTCTAGTTGCAGCGAGCAGAGGCTACTCTTTGTTGCGGTGCATGGGCTTCTCATTGTGGTGGCTTCTCTTGTTGAGGAGCACGGGCTCTAGGCACGTGGGCTTCAGTAGTTGTGGGTCGTGGGCTCTAGAGCACAGGCTCAGTAGTTGTGGTGCACCGGCTTAGTTGCTCTGCAGCATGTGGGATCTTCCCGGACCAGGGCTCAAACCCGTGTCCCCTGCATTGGCAGGTGGATTCTTAACCACTGTGCCACCAGGGAAGTCCAGTTTCAAAGTATTTTATTTTTATAAATTATAAACTACTTCATAGGACTGAAAGGAGTATTCAAGAATATCTGTGATACTTTGTGTTCAGAAGCTGAAGTGATTTTTGCTCTCTTCTCTCGTTAAGTAGGCCGAGTTGGGTAGTAAAAGGGCATGAACGGAAATTCCTTTCTCTCTCTCCATTCACAATGAAGACTCATATTTTGCATTCTTTATGAGATGGTTAGTCAGGTATGGCAATGAGACAGTGGAGAGGGTTCAGAAAAACAAAGTTTGTTATATTTACAGGTCCCAGAAACAGAAGGCACAGCACACCACAGAGAACCACATAGGAGACACACCAGGATGGTCACAGGGCAAGAGACAGAAAGGAAGGGAAACCAGTAGGCCACAGGCTTTACTGGAGTTTCTGTGGGAAAGGCAAGGCAGGGAAAGATAAGCAGTTTAGGATTGTCTAGTTTGAATAATTCCTTTGGGCTTTCAATGATAAATCTGGTCACTCTTGGCATGGTACCTGGCCCTGGGATGATTAGGCAGAGGAATATTGCCTCCTGCAGAGACCAGGTAGAGGAGGTATGGCTCTGGAGTGGTTAGGTTGCACCTCAAAGGCAAGTTCTTGGCTGTGCCCTTTGCTATCTTTAGTAATTGGCTATCTCCAGGAGAGGTAGTCTCCCCCCAGCTAGAAAGGCTTTTTAAAGATGTCAAAACATCATAATATGCAGAAAATAAAAAAACATTAAAAATATTTACAGTACAACTGGGATATTATCTAGAAATTTGTCATGGAATATTGTAAAATGAACTATATACTCATTCAATAGCTGTGGGGATTTTCTTAAATTGGAAGCTACTCTGGCTTGCATGGTATATATGTTGCAGTGTTTCACCTGGAAACAATTAATGTGAAGAGTGCCCTTCTGCCCAGAGCATTCAGCAGAGTCATTTCTGGACTGCAGGCATGGCAGTGGTGTATTAGTCAGGGTTCTCTGGAGAAGCAGAACCAATAGGATGTGTACATAAAGAAAGAGAAACAGAACTATATATTTAAATAATTACCTCACATGATTGTGGAGAATAGCAAGTCCAAAATCTATGGAGTAGAGTGACAGGCTGTAGACCCAGGGAAAAATTGATGATATTGCAGCTCAAATCCAAAGACAGTGTAGAAGCCAAATTCCCTCTTCCTTAGGGGATCTCAGTCTACTTTCTCTTAAAGCTTTCAACTCATTGGATGAGATCAACCCACATTATGGAGAGTAATCTACTCTATTCCAATTGTAATTGTACTGATTTGAATGTTAATATCATCTAATAATACCTTCACAGCAATATCTAAACTGATGTTTAACTGAATATCTGTGTACCACAGCCTAGCTAAATTGACTCATAAAATTAGTTCATCACACATGGCTAGCTGAACAATATGCTTTAAGGTGTGATAGTGTAAACAGAGAATTCCCATAAGGGCAATAGCCTGGAACCCAGAAATGATTTTTATTTATGGTCATATTCATATACTTCTTACTCTATCTGAATTATTAAAGACATAAATTATGACTTTTTAGGATTTTTTTTCTTGGGAGACACTTCTCCATGGATCCCTCACATTTCTGCATGTCTTAGAGTGAGGCACTATTTGCCTTTTGTTCTGAGGTATCCTAACAAGGATGCTTGCATAGAAGAGAGACTTGGAAGAAGAGGTGGAGTATCCATCAGGTGCAGATAAGCAGGCCTGTTTATTGCCCATTAGAAAATATTTGTGTTTTCTAAATTTGGAATTCTTCTCCTGCAATGCAATCAACTGTGTGTGAAGGCATCCATATGGGCCCATCCCAGCTGTCCCCAGGGGACTTTGGACTAAAGGGACACCAATCTGCTGATGGCCATGCTGCTTGCTGTGCCATAAGTAATAAAGACTTCTCTATCTGTTCTACAGGTTTTGTGTCATCCGCTATCATCCATGAAGCAGTACCAAGCTAACTTCTTAGCTTGAAAGTAGGGTAAAATCTCAGTTCTTAACAGTTCTTGAAATGTTTCATTTTACTCATCACTTTAGATTACTGTACTGGTAACTATGATGCATACTGTGGTACTCTCTTTTTTCTTACATATGTTCATCACTGCATCAAAGATGACATATCCGAATGTCCTAGAGAGACCACCAGTATCACCCTCTCCCCAAACTGAAACTGAAAATACGCTTTTGATAATAGAAGGAAGCCACTATGTTTTAATATATTCTGTTCATCTGAAAAACAAGACCCTTATATGCACTTTACATATCTCTTTGACGAAAACAGCAAAGTATTTTGTTCTCATTGAGAGTAACTTGTGTATTCACCCTCCCCGACCTAATAAATGAACTGAGGAGGGACTTGGAATGAAAATGAGGATGAGACCATCAGCCTCAGCTAGCCATTGGGGACAGATGATGTAGAAAACTTTAGTCTGGCCAAGTACTCCTGTAACCTTATGAGACAGAAAATTCAGGAGGCAACTTTACTGCCACACTATTAATTAAATGAATTTCATTCACACATGTCAGATACATCACCTCAGGCCTTATTGAAATGCACAGAGAATTTGAATTACTTGAACTGTAGGAATATGAGGCAGGAGAGTTGTCCAAGCACTGACTCTGAGGCAAGGTAAAGCATCCCTGGCCCTGGACATATCTACATGCATAGGGCACTTTCAGTTATTTAAGGCATTTGGTCATACTCTGGACTCATGCAAACACTTTTGGAATACTTCATTCCAACTCAGAAATATAATGTTCGTACTAAGGATAGAGGAACTTGGATACATTGGAAAAATAGAGGCACTGTGTTTTTATAGTGGCAATTATGGGGTGTAATTTCCAGTTAATTCCTTATGATGTTAATCAAATTCTGTTGTAAAGCATCAAGACATGCATTAATCTGGAGATCTGGTTTATGCACCTTAAGGAAACTAAGGTCACTGCTCACATCCTTGGCCATTTAATTTTTTTTTAATCTTGGACCCATTTTTAAAAGTTGAAGATCTTATTTTAAATATAAAAACTTTAATCCTCTTCTGTTTCATAAATGTATAATATCTAAAAATCAGATCTGTAATGATGTTTTAATTTTAGAAATATGTTTTCCAACCTCTGTTTCAAATGCTTATTTTATCTAATCCTAGATATTAAATTACTTTAAATAGCTTTCTGTTTTATTTATTTTAAATCCACATAATTATTCTTTTTAATTTACATAAATTTTATTATCTCTTATTCATCCACATTTCATTAATGGTAGGTATCATTTGTAGGAAATAACAATGCTACCAGCAAGAATTTTTCACTTCAGTGGAAAAATCTAGCTTTGATGAGATGCTTTTCTAGAGCACTATTTATATATTCTGTCCATTTATAAAAGTTATTCTTGATGTACTACAACAATGTTTACAAAGAAAAAGTAATGGAAATTTTAATTGAGTCAAAATAATATGTTAACCTTAAGTATTCACAGAATAAATGAAAAAGTTTGTTTTTAATCTGAATTATATAGATAAATGTCTCATTTTTTTACTTAAAAAGGAACATATAGGCATAATCTTAATCTAAAAAGATTACAGGAAGCCATTATTTACTGGAATTTTTCTTTTTTTTTTTTGAAAAAGTACAAGCATATTGAGTTCTTGCCTCTCGATTAATGAAAATGGGTATTTAGTGAAACGTAAGGGAGATTTTTACCAGATTAAAAAAAAATCATACTCTTTGCTTTCATTATGTAAAAATAATAATGTTTGCTTTCATTGTGTAAAAATAATGATGATGATGATGTAATGAATATTGATTTTAGAATGTAGCATACTTCAACTCTACCCAAAGGTATCAAAACAATCTACTCCAGCAAGTTTCTCTTTAACAAAAACTTTCTTGCATTTGATCAGTCATGTGTTTCCTTGAGCTAGTGATTAGTATCTCTGTAGTTACTTATGTTTGTTTGGAAGTTCAGTACCATAACCCTTCATATGTTATTGATCACCTAGTTGAAGGATTTTGGTCATAGAGATCCTAATAGTCAATCTCAGGGAGGCCCCATCCAAACCCTGTTGAGTGAAAAATTAAGTGTACGTAAACCAATGCTGTATATATCTTAGTGTTTCATCTAAGTCATAAGTTAAAGGAAGATGTCAAATGATATAGAGCCAGAGTATTTTCCTTACCAATGTATATTTGTTGAGAAAGGGATTCATTGATTCATCAGGCTTTGTCCTACAAGTATAAAAGAGGAAATTTCTCCATGTCTGGTTAAAGATAGACTAAAAAAAATTCCCAAGTTGCACATAAGACTCATTTTTGAGTTTTTGTTTTTGTTTTCTTTTCAATTTTCATTCATCCACATCCTTTCCAGAACAGAAAAACAAAACAAAGCACACACAAATAATATTAAAAAACATTCTAGGCTAATTGATTCATTGCTGTCTCAATAGATAGGTAGCTAAAGAGAAGATTATAATAATAATGATACTATTAGTAATAATATTCATAGCAACATTTATGTAGTATTTATTATGCACCAAACATTATTTTTAAGAATTTTATATATTCATTTAATCCTCAAAACAATCCTATGAGTTAAACAGTATCATTACATCAATCTTAAAGATCAGGTGTAACTCGCTCAGAGTTACAGAACCTAGGAAGTGTGGTTCTAGAACTTGTGATCCTAATCACTACTTCATGCTATTCAAACATTTCATTTTTCAAAGGCAAAACAAATGAACCAATTAGAGACAGGATCCTCCCAAGTTCTGCTTTTTAGAATTCCATTCCATCCCACTCTATTTATTCACAACTGACTCTGCATATTGTATTTCTAATTAACTTTGGCCACCAGTTAAAATGTAAGGAAATATTAATGAAAAATTCCTTTAAAAGAGAAAAACGTAAGGTCTATTCCTATCAAAAGAGCCAGGATTTATATATGTATGTATGTATGTATATATATTATTTTTAATCCTGATGAATTTATAAAAACTAACATGTTGAGAATTTACAATATTACAGGCAGTATGCTAAATATTTTACATGCAGTAGTTAATATACCTCTTGTTTACTTATCCTACAGTGTAGCTGCTATTATTATCATCACTTTTGTGTGTGTGTGTGGTACACGGGCCTCTCATTGTTGTGGCCTCTCCCGTTGCGGAGCACAGGCTCCGGACGCGCAGGCTCAGCGGCCATGGTTCACGGGACCAGCCGCTCCGTGGCATGTGGGATCTTCCCGGACCGGGGCACGAACCCGTGTCCCCTGCATCGGCAGGCAGACTCTCAACCACTGCGCCACCAGGGAAGCCCCTATCATCACTTTTTAAATGGAGAAATTAAAGATCAGAGTGACTGAGTTACTTACCCAAGTGTCAGAAACAAAATTTCAATCAAATAATACTACAACTGCTTCATATGAAAAAGAAAAAAAGTATTAAGTCAGATGTGTAAAGGGAATGTTTTAGAAATGAGAAGGTTACTGAGGAAGAAAGTTTCCATGCTGGGTTAGATTTAAGATGTAATATAACTTTTGAAAACCAACAACAAGACAAAAACCAGCCACAGACTATGATAAATAGAAAAGAGTAAATAGCTACTCTTTTTCCATTATGCCAGAGCAGGAAAGTGCTCAGTAAAATTAAGTGTCAATAAAGCCAAGACAAAAATGAAACTTTTTTCTAAGCATAGGCACAATTAACCTGTGAAAATTACTCATATTGGTTGGTAATGAAGCAGATAGCTTAGTGAAATTGAGAACATATCTGATTCACTATAATCAGATTTTCAGTTAGATCAAATCACACACTGTATTAGTCATCCTGAGTTAAGGCACATGCTGATTAGCAGAAAGGGGCACAAAAGAAAATTTTATTTTTTCCAAGGTCAGAGGGCCATGATTAAAGAATATGATAATAGTCAAAGTTTATGACATCTGCGTATGAGGGAAAATGTCATGTAGATTTCTCAGTAGTGTGTGAATGCTCATCTCTGTCTCTGATGTACTACTACCTGTTGTTGTGTCCAGTAAGTGCCAGTTCTCTACCTCACACCCAGGAGCAAAAGAGACAAAGGCTTTCCTGGTTTTGAAAGAAGAGAAGTTCACATTAATTTCTCGTGCAATAGAGCGGTAGAATTATATTTAGGATGTTGTGTACAGTTTGGAGGATGGTTTACAGGATGGCAAAAAGTGAGGAAAAGACTCACCTTAGGATCAGTGCAGTTATAAAAATCTCTACGTTGGGGATCCTCTGACTTGGATTTTATCCCTATTCTACCACTGCTTATGTGGTAATAAACTATAAGCCTTCATTCTTAAGTGTTAGAGTTTCCCTTTCTGTAAAGATTTGAATTAGGGGAGTTCATATGATTATATATTTAAAGTATTCCTTTGAATTACGACTGCCTGCATCTTGGAGGAGCCTGTAGTAGCATCCTTTTTAAAGTAAGTCTAGAATATACAGAAATATTTTAGTGTTTCTTTGAGATTCACTGTTCATGCAGTTCCATGATAAAGGCCTTGTCTGGGCTTTCAAAGGTGTGCTTCTGCTGGACCTGTTCAACTCTTGGCAAAAGGGCCTTCATATTATTTTGGTTATTCAGATTACATATTACATCTTTCAACATGCTTACTTTTTGAACGTATTACTAGATCATGTTACTTGATTTTTCTTCTGAGCAATCTATGAGACTATTTTTACTCTGAGAACTTATCTTTTACCCTTTCGTTTTCTCATCACTTATATTTTCCTGTTTTTCTGCAGATCACTGTTTCAAATAAAATATCTCAAGAGAGGGCCTGGCATTCAAAACAAAATTGAAAAATATTATATGGAATGATATTTGCAAAAATCACAGTATAAAGAGTTTATAGATCAGAATGTATTCCTTTTAAAATTATATTTTTTATTAAGTAGAAGGTAAGTAGTGGACACTAATGTAAAATTTCTTTCTTTCTTGTTTTTGCTTTTTGCAGATCTGGATAATGTGGAGGGCATTGCTGTGGACTGGATTGGGAATAACCTTTACTGGACAAATGATGGCCATAGGAAGACCATTAACGTGGCTAGGCTGGAAAAGGCTTCTCAGAGTCGGAAGACTCTCTTAGAGGGAGAAATGTCCCATCCCAGAGGGATTGTGGTGGATCCTGTTAATGGGTATGCAACATTTGATCAGCTTTATATAAGGAAAATTATATTAGATAAATTTGGTTTTTACATATTTAGTATTAGTAAGTTTTATTTAAATCCACATATGCATTCATACATGAATGGCCTTACTGGGAAAAGTTGCTCATTTAATGATTATCTCTCCTAGAGAATGTGCTAAAAAAAGATGTCAAGATACGTTGAACTGGAATAAACAGATTATATTTGTATAGAGAATATATTTACTTGGTTTATTCAGACAAGCACCATAATTCTCCATTTTAGACAGCCTGACACCAAGATAAATAATCAATTCAACCAGCAAATCAATCAATTTAATTTTTTAAATTAAAGGCTATTGAAGTTTAAAGTATTCAAAAAATAGCCAGTTTCCATTTTTTATACATTTACTGTGGGCCAGGCATTTTGTTAAATAGATTACCATGATCTATGTTGTGATTCTGCACAATAATACTTTGAATTAGTTGCTATTCTCATTCTTGTTTTACAAAGAAGAAATTTGTAATGGACCTGCAAAAGACCATTTGATTATTAAGAGCCTGGATAGATATTTAAATCCAAGCAACCTGTCTCCAAGACTTTTCTCAGAGCCACTATACTCCACTACTTTTTATTTTTAACATCTTTATTGGAGTATAATTGCTTTACAAAGGGTGTGTCAGTTTCTGCTTTATAATAAAGTGAATCAGTTATACATATACATATGTTCCCATATCTCTTCCCTCTTGCGTCTCCCTCCCACCCTCCCTATCCCACCCCTCTAAGTGGTCACAAAGCACCGACCTGATCTCCCTATGCTATGCGGCTGCTCACCACTAGCTATCTATTTTACATTTGGTAGTGTATATATGTCCATGCCACTCTCCACTACTTTTTATTAGTCTAGGTTGGTAACTCTGTATTTTTGGACATAACCATAGTTTCCATATAGTGACATCATTTTATAGTATGTGTTACTTGTTTCAGGATGGATTATTTTGTGCAATTTTTTTTTTTTTTTTTTTTTTTTTGGTGGTACACGGGCCTCTCACTATTGTGACCTCTCCCGTTGCGGAGCACAGGCTCCCGACGCGCAGGCTCAGTGGCCATGGCTCAGGGGCCCAGCCGGTCCACGGCATGTGGGATCTTCCTGGACTGGGGCACGAACCCGTGTGCCCTGCATCAGCAGGCGGACTCTCAACCACTGCGCCACCAGGGAAGCCCTATTTTGTGCAATTTTTGAGAATATGTTTTCCTTTGATTTTTATTCATAACTATTACCTGAACACAAGCAATAATGTGCATATAGATAATAATAATAATGTGCATTCTTCCCTCAGACAGATTTTTAAATATTATAGAATACTGCTATTATGCATCAACCTGAAAAAAAAAAAACTCGTGTGTATGTATATATGTGGATATGTGTGTGTAGGTATATGAATATACACATGTGAAAACACATATTTTCCCCTAACAATATAAAATGCCCAGAGCTCTGATTATGTATACAGTGGTTAACAAAGCAGGCATAGCCTTTACCCTCATGAAGAATCTTGTGTCATCTGAAAAGTAGATAATGGGCAGATGCATCAATAAATAAGTACCAAATGAACAACAAGTGTAATTTCTAGAGACCAAACTGATGGAGTCAAACAAACAGGTTGATGTGAAGGCGACTATCAGAAACCTATTTAAATAGGCTTGCTGAAAGGCCTCTTTAAGGAGGCATCATTTAAGCTGAGACTTAATTGTAAAGAAGGAACCAGCCATGGAGAGTGAGGAAAAGAGTTCAGATAAAGAAAATGGAACAACTGAAATCTTAAGTTGGGCAAAAGCTTTACTGTCAGAGGAACTGAAATGAAGATGGGCTGGATTATAGACGGCAAATGGGAAGGTGACTGAGGATGCAATTGGAAAGGAAAGCAGGGCCTTGCCCACTACCATGAGAGATATGTACTTTGTCTTCAGTGTAAATGTAAAATAGGGAATTGATATAGTCAGATTTATATTAAAAACAACAACAACAACAACTAATCTTACTATTCTGTAGAGAATGGATTGGAAGATGGTAGAAGTAGAAATGGAACCATGTCAATTTAATTGTCCAAATAATCATTTGACCCTAATATAAGTTTTTTAAAAGTGAAGAAGAAAGTTTAGTTTGGAAAACTCCATTCAAAATAGCATAATAGGGATTCCCTGGTGGCGCAGTGGTTGAGAGTCCGCTTGTCGATGCAGGGGACACGGGTTCAAGCCCTGGTCTGGGAAGATCCCACATGCCGCGGAACGGCTGAGCCTGTGAGCCATGGCCGCTGGGCCTGCACGTCCAGAGCCTGTGCTCCGCAACGGGAGAGGCCACAACAGTGAGAGGCCCGCGTACCGCAAAAAATAAATAAATAAATAAAATAAAATAAAATAAAATAGCATAATATAACTTTAATCAAAACATTTTTGTAAAAACTTGGTTCATTTACATTTTTCTACCATAATACCTTTTTGCAGCTGTACACAGCAGAGCATCACAGATTTTCTCTGCCATAATAGCCTATTAACAAAAAGTACTCTTCAGAGGTATGGTTTTATCAAAAGCGTCATAACCAATTATAGAAATCAGTAAACGGATCATTTTTCATTTATTTATTTATTAAAATATATTATTGAGTGACTACCATATAGATCAATAGAAATCAGTAAGACAGTGATTGTCTTCAAGGAGTTTATAATCTGGTGTGCTTGGTGTACACACACACACACACAACACACACACACACCCCAAACACCCCCCCCACACACACACTTTACCTATAAAATAAATGAATGAAATACATGCTCTTTAGGAATTCACTGAGGTTTTTAATTCAGAATTGAACTTTAGAGGATGGACAGATTTCCAAATGAATAAGGTCTCAGGGTCTTGGGGTGTGCAGTCATAAGGTTAGTCACTGTACTCCAAAGGGACATTGTGAGTAATTGTTAGAGGCAAGGAAGCTAATGGCAGTTTTGAGGTGGGATGAGTTCATTAAGGCTACAGCAGGGGACATTCTAAGGAACATAGCAGGAGGTGAGACTAGAAATATACAGAAATCTTCAATGTTGTAAGTACAATTTTGACTTATTTTGCTGACATCAGAGTAATTGGAAGGTTTTGAGGATAAAAATCACATTTTTCAATTCATGATTTAGTAAGACAAGTGAAAGCCATATGATAGCTCTATGAAAGACAATCCATGGGAGTTCCCTTTGAAAAGTGATGAAAGACAGACTGTAGCATTTGTAATAGCAACAGAAAAGTGGGAACTGAGACAACAGACAGGAAAGACTCGGATTGGCAGGCCTCAAAAATTGTTGAAATGGGGCTTCCCTGGTGGCGCAGTGGTTGAGAGTCTGCCTGCTGATGCAGAGGACACAGGTTTATGCCCCGGTCCGGGAAGATCCCTCATGCCGCGGAGCGGCTGGGCCCGTGAGCCATGGCCGCTGAGCCTGCACGTCCGGAGCCTGTGCTCTGCAGCAGGAGAGGCCACAACAGTGAGAGGCCCGCGTACCGCAAAAAAAAAAAATTGTTGAAATGGGGGTAAACCTGGAGGAGGAATCAGTTATGATGGACTATTCCCCAAGGTGATAGCTACAAATGAACTCCCTCCTTTGCAATCATTTTAAATCTCATAATTTACATCAATAACTTAGAAACCTACAGCTCCTGTTCTGATTTCTCAAAACATTATCTCCAAGAAAAGATGAGTCCAAAGCTAAGTGCATATTTCCCTCCAAACAGGATTTTCTATATCCCTCTCTCAATTAAAAGTACCACATCCTCGGGCTTCCCTGGTGGCGCAGTGGTTGAGAGTCCGCCTGCCGACGCAGGGGACACGAGTTCGTGCCCTGGTCCGGGAAGATCCCACATGCCGCGGAGCGGCTGGGCCCGTGAGCCATGGCCGCTGAGCCTGCGCGTCTGGAGCCTGTGCTCCGCAATGGGAGAGGCCACAACAGTGAGAGGCCCGCGTACCACAAAAAAAAAAAAAAAAAAAAAAAAAAAAAAAAAAAGTACCACATCCTCTAGTTAACAGCTAGATATTATGTCATCAACTCAATCAAGTTCTTTAAAAGTTATTTCACTTCCATGGCAGAAAATCTTAAGGATTTAAAAATTTCTGGGATTGACCCACCAGATAATACAATTTAAATTGGGGGCATGATTAATATCAACAAAGCCAAGCTTAGTGCTAGATAGTACAAATATGAACAATAAATATTCCCTGCCCTTAATTATTTGAATTTTTAATTGGAATTATCAGACATGCAACACCATCAAATTCAATACATGGCATAAATGCAATAAATTCTATAAAATAACTAACAACTATCACTAGGAAACAAAAGAATGAGCTAATTTTGACAGAAAAGCTAGGGGCAGACTTCATTGAAAAACTGTATTTGAACAAGGCTTGAAAAATAGAAGTACAATTTTTTTTGTCATAGTAGAAGACCAGCTTAACCTAATTTTTATTTGATGAATACCCCAAGTCCCACCTACAAAAATATTTATGTTTTCTCTTGCTTAGTTTATAGGTTGCATTTCCTATTTTGTATGTTTATGAATCATCATATTTGATAATAATTATAAGGCTTTCACAATATATCAATAACTTTTAATCAGCTGAGTAGATGATCACATATCTGGTCTCCATCAGATTGGCATCACTTATTAAAATTTGTTTTTCTTATATTTTGTTTGACTAAAAATAGTCTCAGGTAGTGGATTGGATCACAAACAATCCTGTCTTCAAATAACAGCACAATATAAAATATGTTTAGAATATCCAGAATTATCTCCTGTGTGTGTGTGTTTGCATGGACATATATGTGTGATTTGGGTTAGAGAGTCACAGAAAAAAAGTGTTACTATTATCAAGAGGAAAAGCTAGAGGGAAAGATAATTGCAATTTAACAAGTTATAAATTAGCAACGACAATACAACTGCATTGATTAACTGTGTTTAAGATTTCAGAAACGGTATCAAGAGAGATGAAAAAGTTGTTATTTCTCTTTTACATAGCTGATTTATATAGTTGAAGTCATTTTGCCTAACTAGCACAGGATTAGAGCAAATGGAATGAATCTTCTGTTTATTCTTAATTTGTCCCAGTAATAAACCCACTTGATACAGGCATGATACAAAATAAGCATAGTACCATGTTTATTTCTAGGATTAGAATGTATTTGGACTTATTAAAATTCACCAATCGAAATATACTTCCTCAAATCTAAAAAGGCATATCAACATAATTGTAAACTGTTAAGAGAATTTAAAAAGAGCTTAATAGGCATGAAAGAATGGCTGGTGTCACCTCCTCAGCTGTCCCAAATCTGCCTGCTTAGATCACAGTAGGATTTTTTTTTTTTTTTTTTTTTTTTTTTTTTGCGGTATGTGGGCCTCCCACTGCTGTGGCCTCTCCTGTTGCAGAACACAGGGTCCGGATGTGCAGGCTCAGCAGCCATGGCTCACGGGCCCAGCCACTCCATGGCACGTGGGATCCTCCCGGACCGGGGCACGAACCAGTGTCCCCTGCATTGGCAGGTGGACCCTCAACCACTGCGCCACCAGGGAAGCCCTAGATCACAGTAGAATTTTTAGTCATGGATACAGATTTGTCCCAAATTACCTCCGAAATTCTTTAGGGTCCATAACAGATGGGAGGCAGAGGATCTAATAAGGGTACTTCCAGGGTTAGCAGCTTAGAAAACTTTGAAGCTTTGTGAAGTCATATATGAGGTGACTGAATTAAAGCCTACACTTTAGTTAGTAACTCAGGAACTTTCACATGACCCTACGACAACACATGTGGAGGGTTTTAACCTTATTCATGAGGCAGTTGGAGGCCCCTTCTTCCACTGTTATAGCTTACACAAAAGATTTGTTTTTAAAGGCAGATGCTTTTGTTTGAGACGGAAATTAAAGCTCAAAATCTCAAGGTCAGTCAACCTACTGTTATTAAACTTATGTGCAGCTCAATCATCTTCTGCGGGTTTTAGGGTAATAATAAGCAGCAACAAACATAGATAATTTGCATCAGGAAGACAAATTAGACCTGGCCAAACAAACCCAGTATGACTGTGCCCTTTAGAACAGAGACAATCCAACTGCCTGCCTTTAAAAATAAATAAATAAATAATTCATATGAGATTAAATAAAGTCTGGAGTAGATCATTAACTGTGCTGTCATTCTCATGCCAGTTAATCTGCTCTTTAAACACATAATTGATTATATGTTTTATCAGATGGACATTTAAAAATAGTAATGCCTCAAGAATCATTTCCCAAACTTTTGGTACCAACACCAAAGAAAATCAGGATTTGGCACTTGCTGTTAGGTTAATTAATAAACGAAGCCAGTAAGTGTCGTAGTGGTGGTCGTGGGTTTTCTGAAATGTGTCTAATTGGCTCCACTGAACAAATCTTAACTTCCCTGAGTACTTCGCAGCTGTCTCCTCTGGGTAGATCAGCATTTAGGTAGGAGAACAAATCAGAATGTAACTACATTTTATGGAGGCGCCAAACCTGAGGAAGTGTCTGTCTATATGGTGGCTGGTTGAAATGACACACGTGCGCTCTTGTTTTTAATATCTTAGTTGGATGTATTGGACAGACTGGGAGGAAGATGAAATAGATGACAGCGTGGGAAGGATTGAGAAGGCCTGGATGGATGGCTTCAATCGGCAAATTTTTGTGACTTCAAAGATGCTGTGGCCAAACGGCTTAACTCTGGACTTTCACACCCACACGTTATACTGGTGTGATGCCTATTATGATCATATTGAAAAAGTGTTTTTGAATGGAACTCACAGGAAGGTAAAAGACAAATGCTGCTGTTTTAACCCAGAGGCTTCTGTCACAGAGCCTTGTTGTGTTGTGTTAAAAATACTTTCAAGTTTATTTTTACCCCTCTGAGGTGGCTGCCAGTAGTCTCTGTGGGGTGGCTGAAGGAGGCTGAGCATTAAGCAGTGCAGCTGTCACTTGCCTCTGGGAGACCAGGCCCAGCTCACTGTGGCATGCCAGGATTTGTGGGATTTTTCAGAGAAGCTCTCAGCATATCAGAGCTGTTTGAAATGCAGTTTTTCTACATTATTGATGTTTGCTAGGACCAAGCACCCCCAACTCGGTTCAGATATCTTCAATATTTGCACCTGAAATGTAACCTATGTATTATGACAAAGTAATTAAGATTCATTTATTCAAATAAAGAACTTCATGACATTGGAACTAAAACACATGAGTGGATTAAACTTCAAGCCTATGGGTGTGAACAAATATCAACATCTTCTTGTCTCTTTTGGTAGAATTGTTGCAAAATGATTTTGTAATTCTTCAGTGAGATTGAGGATGACGTTGACTGTTTCAGCAAAATTTCACCTCTGTATTCTGTTTTATAATCACCTAAGCACATATAACATTATGAACTGGCTTTGACTGTTTAGTTAAATGATATTTAGAAAAATGGTATATTAGAAATTACCAAACTGCTTCCTTTGACAATACACTTTCTTCTTTTTTGGAAAGGAAGATTGCACAATTGGCCAAGTCCATTTATTAAGTATTCTCTTTGAGAAATATAATGTACTAATCAGTTAAGACCATTTCAATCATTGGTTATCTCCAACAGTGCTTTAAATATCTTTCCCCAAATAAATAAAATTGATTTACATTTAACCTAATGTCACATACTTAAGATGTGTTAAAAAATATTGATGATCCCTTTGAAGATGTTGATATGTACACAATATACATAGCACTTTATTAGCCAGCATATTTTAGCCTACATGGAAGTGAGCAAAGAAAAATAATAAACTGTCTCAATTATTCAACATATGAAAATTTGGTATGAAGAGTTCAGATATAAGGAGCAAAATTTCAGTTTCTAACCCTATATTATTTGGATAACTTGCTCAATCCTCTCATATTAGATGAATTGAGTCCAAAAGGCTATTTCATATTGTATACAGTATCATTTTATAAATTGTGAAAGATGAAAAAGTATTATTATTATGGGAGGTATGATTCCTATTCTCTTCTACAAACTTACATGCAAAACAGAACTTATCACAGGATTGCTCCACTGTGTAGTTTAAACAACCACAAAATACACGGGAATGTAAAGCATATATCAAGACAAGTGGAATTAAAATTAGCCAGGAGTCTTGTATATCTGTTTACTACCAATAAATGTTTCTATGTTCAAAATTAAAATTTTACCTTCCTCCCTGTCATCGCCTAGATTTCTTCAATTTGCATTAATCCAACTGAATAGAGGGATTCCTTCCACTCCCAGTGTTGTTAGACCATGTTGTATCCCTTGGCTATTGGATGAGCAATACTGCAATATACATAATGCCACTAATTACTCAGATCAATTTCTGTGCCAGAATATGATACTGGAATATCATAAAGAAAAGAGATAGGGAAGAGTATCAGGCAAGGTCATTTTAATGTTTGTATTTCTTGACCATATATATAATGCCATGTATGAGAGAATTGAAATGGATGAAATGTAAATGGTCTCCTTCAAATAACATGTCCTAAAATCAGAAAAATATGCTCACATTGTGAAATCCATTTTTCAAATACACCGAAAGAAACTGTAAGTTATTAGTTAGATCATTATCTGTTCTACTTATTTGAATATCAGCTTCTCTAAATATTTGGTTATGTTTCTAAAGGTCAGGTCTGATTTTTCACAATGTGTTTATATTTTACAGATTGTTTACAGTGGGAAAGAGTTGAACCATCCTTTTGGACTGTCGCATCATGGGAATTATGTGTTCTGGACTGATTATATGAATGGTTCCATTTTTCAACTAGATTTGATAACGAATGAGGTGACATTACTGAGGCATGAAAGACCACCCCTGTTTGGGCTTCAGATTTATGATCCTCAAAAGCAACAAGGTATTAAAAACCAGATAAAATTGCTTCTGAGTTTCACATATAATAATACTTCAAGAGGTTGCATAAAGACTTTATTTTGACAGTATTGCTGAAGTTTTATGATAAAAGGTGTCTAGTCACTCCAAAGTCACTCAAATCTTAGACTTTGTTACCATAAAAATTTATTATTTATCATTCAAAATATCCTGAATGAGTAACTCTGGGAATTCTATTTAAGTGAAGTTCAAGGTTTTCTCCAAATACTTCCTTTTTCATGTCATTTTCACTGAAAAAAAAGCTATTATTTAAAGTAAAAAATCCTCAATGTTTTCAAAGAGTCAGTATTGTGAGCAGTGGAAAAACTTTCAGTGTGGAAGGAACATTATGGGAAAATGTTAAAAAATACATTATACAAGGAAAATAGTATTTTTTAAAGTATCTTAGTATATTTATCTGATTAATTTCATATACATTTAAGGAACATTTAATTATTTTAGATGTTATAAAAGTGAAATAATCTACCATGATATTCACTTCTTATTAAAATCAGATAATATTCTTGCATCTTTCTATCTACATGAGTTATTAATATTTATTAGGCCATCCACAAACAGCATGACTCAGAATTTAGGTAACAAACAAACAAAAAAAGTTTAGTAAATTATGTTGTAGATTTTCGGTTATGAATCTAAATAGTCACCGTTCCTTTTTTTAATACGGATATCCTTGTGAAAATTTAATGAACATTAAATTTTTTCAGCGTGTATGTTGTCAGTAGGAAGTTACCTAACAACAAGAGTTTTTTTTTGAAGATATTTTGGCTTAATCAGAGATTTGAAAAGCAAACTATCTTATTCAAGGGCTTCACTTTTTTCTACTGGATTGAAATTGCCTCACTGGGATAGAAATGCAATTTTATAAAATAATGGAAGTACATAAACTAAGAAGTTTCAATAGCTAATAAAAGATAAAATTGTCTTTAAAAAGAATAAAAATTGGGCTTCCCTGGTGGCGCAGTGGTTGAGAGTCCACCTGCCGATGCAGGGGACACGGGTTTGTGCCCTGGTCCGGGAGGATCCCATGTGCTGCAGAGCGGCTGGGCCCGTGAGCCATGGCCACTAAGCCTGCGCGTCCAGAGCCTGTGCTCCGTCACGGGAGAGGCCACAACAGTGAGAGGCCCGTGTACCGCAAAAAACCAAACAAACAAAAGAATAAAAATTAATTATTTGAGATGGTATAAGTTATGGTTGTGGACAAGAAATGAAGAATAGAGGCAGTTGCCTGGATAGATCAAATGGTAATATTTTCTGTTCACATCAGCTGCCCCACCACAATTGTAGTTTCTCTACAATGAACTAGAGACAACATTATGAACAGCAACAACCCTCCTCACCTGCTACAGGCTCTTGTTTGCAGGACTGCTGTTCCCTCTAATTTTAAGGTCACTAGTTTTCTGGATTTCATTATACTAATCATTATACAGTCACATTTCCTGTTTCCATTTTCTTTAAAAATTGTTCATCTTGAATGTCGTCGCTAACTCCCCTCTGCCAAACTGCAGGACATTTTCACAGTCTTCATGTTCTTTAAAATTCTAGTTGCTTTAAAGAGTTCATTGATTAAATGCAACACATGGGATGAGAAATGCCTTGACTTACTGTAAAATGGACTTGCCCTTGGATACAAGTCCTAACATTTTCTTCTTCTGAAAATCAGGACCCACCATGAAAGATTTAACAAAGATAAGAGATGTTTTCTTTATAAAATTCCTGTAAGGATTATATAACTATTTGTTATATAAGAGCAAGACTTAGAACAATGCCTGGCACACATTTTATATTAATCAATTTACCCCTACCATTTCTTAATCAAGAGTCATATATTTTTGAGTTTCCTTCCATATAAACATTTTAAATAAATATCCAAAGGAGTAATGTGTCACAAACATAACAACAAAGGGCATGCCTCTGATAGGAATATGAGGAATGTATTCTATATTCATGAAGAATATATCTGGGGTCTCAGACAGTGCCATTGACATAATTGTTCAGTGCTATCCCTTGGATGGACAAGGTTCTTTTAAAAATGCCTATTGATTTCTATTATACGTATGAGAAATCCAAGAGTAAGGCAGATGTAACCATTCTCCTCAGAACACAAAGAGCCAGGGATAAACTGGGATTCCAATTCAAGTTCGTCTGACCATAGAGTAGCCTTATATGATTAATTTATGTAGCCATTTTTATTTATGAAAATTATATAACTATTATACATTTAGATAGGAGAAAGGAACATGTGTTTTTTTGTCATTGTAGTTTTATCATTAATAAATTTTGCATTCAATTAAACTTTTTTTTAATATAAAGAGTCCCTTGACAACCTTTATAGAACCCAGGATTCAAAGATCTTAGATTACAAAGCAGTAGTATAACAGATACACCTTTAAATAAACATATCTTTAAACAATCTACCTTGAAATGCAAAGTATGTAGACAGAGTTTATATGTATTCTTACTCACATACAAACAAGGAAATCCACTTTATCTTGTTACAACAGACATATCTATTCTCATATTTGTACCTTTTTTCTACACCCACAAGTGACTGTTTCTGTCATTCAACTTGTTAACTAGAAGTTTCATTCATTCAGTTATTCATCAATTCAGCTAGTGTTTATCAAACACACAGTCTGTGGCAGCCACTCTAAGGGACAGAATAATCCTACTTCTCCAAAATATAAGATTGGAGAAAAAAAGACAATGTTTTTGGCCCCAACAGACTCTATCTTTAACTTAATTTTAAAAACTTCTCCTCCTTTGTTTTCCTTGCATAGTTCATTTGTAAAAAAGTGTCTGCTGCCAAAGTGATGTAATCTAGAATTTTATTTTGTTGTTTTTAGTTTATTTTTCTGTCCCTTATTGATCTAATTTTATTTTGTCATACATAAACAAGTTAGAGTATAAGAAGCATAAATCTTAAAGAAAAATTCCTGTTTCTATTTATTTAGAAATAATATGATTATTAGTATTATTACCTAGAAATAAATAATAATTCTTGTTTTAAATCCTTATTTTTTTAAGGATTATTTCTTTTTTCTAAATATTAGAGAAGTCATTTAACTCCTTAGGTCTTTAGCAGTTTCACCCGCAAACAAGAAGAAACCTACCTTTATAATTTTATCATAAAAATTGAATTAAAATGAATGTGTATGTAAGGTAACTAACCCTGGGATTGATGCATTATGGATTTTCAATAATGAAAGCTATCAATATGTTAATGAACACTTTTATTGATATTTATGTGTAAATATGTTAATGATGTTCGCAGTCAGTCATGTTTTTTTCACTATACAGTTTAATCCTGTACATAAAGTGCATAAGATAGACAGAACACCTAAGCATCCTAGGAAGTATTACATCTTTATTCCATGGTCATGGAATAAACACAGCTAAATCTGGAAGCTGCTTAAAAATATTCTGCATTCTCTATTGGAAAAAGCCTGAACTAAATTATTTTCTGAGTTCAGAAATTGATGGTGTAGCTTGAATTATTAGCTTCCTTAGCTTTCAAGTGGTTTTTTTTTTGTTGTTTGTTTTTTTAGTTTTTCTATACATAGCAAATTGAATTTACTTCTCAGAATAATGAAAAAAACTATTATATAATTTAGATAATTTCTTCTGATCTGTGGCCACAGAATGATAATCTATGGGAGTGAGTTAAATACTTATTGCATAGAGTGATATTTCGAGTTTTTCACTCATTTATTAATACTCTCTGCTTAACATATCTAACCCCTGAGGCCCGAAGTATAATAACCTGGTCTGTCGCTTTAGTCACATTTTTGACACTTGCACTTTAACTGCCAGTACAGTTTTAACCATTGTATTATTGTATTATCTGTGTCCCAGTAATTAAAAGCTCTTCATCTTTAATGTTTGAATAAGATATTCTGCTATAATCAAAATGTTATTTATTGATACCTTGGAAAATACAACATAGTATAAAATGATCCTGGCATTTGCACTGCCAGTTTGGAGTGCTGGTCTATACATATATAGCACAGAAAATATACTTTCTTCCTTGCCTTTCCAACTTGTAGGAATAAATGGCATCCAAATGGTGACTACCTAAATTTTATTTACTTTTACCTACACCTTTATAAAACAGATTCTCCAGCCTCTTCAAAAATTTACCTCAGTTTTATCTGAGGGTCCAAGAGTGTCTCACATATGTTCATGAATAATACCTTTATGAATTTTCCCTCAGGCCTATTTTACTGATAGCAACTGCGTGCCTCATCAGTGCCTCTGCTGTTTAGGTCCACTGGGACAACATGTTACTATTGTGTACTGTACACTCTCCTGGTACCAGCAAGGCTGCTCATTTTTCAGGCTTCACAGATAGCCTGCATTCCTTGTATTCCTCAATGCACTCACATGCCAATGTACTCCTTGCAGAAGAGGAAGGAAAATCCACCCGTTTGCCCAGTGTTTGCTTTCTGTTTACTTCGGATCCAAAGGCACATTCCAAGTGCTGGTGGTCTACTTTCTAAAGAGCTCAAACTTGCATACACTGGGCCCATTCTAGGAAATTGTCCTGGACAGACACCATTCTGTCCACTTTATCTTTTTCTCTCTTGTTACCTCTCTGCACACAAACCTCTATCTCTTCTAACCAACTTGTAAATTCCTCATTATCTACCAATGCATCATATATTTTCAAACATTTTTAAATCTCATTTACGATTCAGCAGGAATCCTTATTACATTAATAAATAGGTATTATTTGTGGTATATGTGTGTGTGTGTGTGTGTTTGTGTGTGTGTGTGCGTACATTTTTGCACCATGTACATCTCCTGGAAAGAACATGGGACTGAACCAGCTAACCTTGTATGGAATCAGAGTTCTCTGACATATTTTCTTCCTTCCTCTTGCAGGTGACAACATGTGCCGAGTAAATAATGGAGGCTGTAGTACATTGTGCTTGGCCATTCCAGGAGGCCGAGTATGTGCTTGTGCTGATAATCAACTTTTAGATGAAAATGGGACCACTTGCACATGTAAGTGTCTTTTCATGTTACACTCATTGTTTATAGGTGTCTTTCTGAGGCACAGAAGCATATGAAACCAAAGGAATTAAAATCAAACTTGAAAAGAGAAATTCAGGTAATGACTTAGGTATAATTCTTTTTAGACTATAAATGATCAATGGAATTAATATCTAATACACAGATGAATAATGATAATGATGAAGTTTAGCTGAGTAACCTGTCACTGCTGCATCTAGTTTAGTGAAAATTATAAATAAGTATGTGTCACAGAAGAAAATATTTCTTGAAATTAAGGAACCTCACCATCAGTAGTTGTAAGTAAAAATGCATAGTTCTTGGTTACGTAGATATTTATTACTTTAAATAGCATAGTAAGCTCGGTTATCTATACTTGGTGGTGAAGAGCAAGAAAGGAGGCAAAAAGAGACTTCTGGGGAATTTCTACACTTTATCAAAATAGGGAAATAACTGAATTGCTTGACCTGGATTAAAAGCACTTTATTAACTTTTGCTGACCTTCCTCAATTTACTTCATCTTGCTTTTCCAATGTGACCCTTTTGAAACTTGTCTTGTCTACACACATCATGTCCCTTAAACACAATGACAGCAACGATGCCATGCATATATTGAGTGCAATATAAATATTTCTGGAATGACTTAATCTTGAATTGTGTATTACTCATGATTCTCCAGAGAAACAGAATCACTAAGATGTACACATATAGAGACAGAGAAGAAGATTTTTTTTTTTTGGCTCTTGCCATTATGGAGGCTGACAGTCCCAAGATCTGCAGTCAGCAAGCTGGAATCTCAGGAGTGCCATTGGTGTAGTTCCAACCTGAATGCTGGTAGGCCTGAGACCCAGGAAGAGCCAGTGCTTCAGTTTGAGTCCAAAGTCAGGAAAACAAAAACAAAAACAAAAACATCACAGTTCGAGCAATCAGGCAGGAAGAATTCCTGTTACTTGCAGGAAAGTAGGCCTTTTTTTCTATTCAGGCCTTTAGCTGATTGGATGAGGGCCTCTCACATTAGGGAGGGCAATCTGCTTTAATTTGGTCTACTGATTTAAATGTTAATCTCATCAAAAACACTCTCGCAGACACAACAGAGTAATGTTTGACACAAATCTGGTCACTCTGTCGCCTAGTCAAGTTGACACATAAAATTACCATCACAAATTGTTGAATAAATATTTCATGTATTTTTCCATTAGTTATAATGATGTCTCTGGGAAGCAGAAGAAGAAATAAGTGTAACAAAAAAAGACTTCAACTTATCTGTGATGTCTTCTTTTAGAGAAGAAAAGATGTGGATAAAAAAAATTTTTAATGTGGATTTCTAAAGCTGATTTAATAAATAGTAACATTTGAGAAATATAAAAACATTAATGCAAAACCTATTTATAATGCCATTATTCAACAATAAGCTTCTAGGACATTTTCATGGGGATCCTTATAATTATATATCATAGAAGTTATTATCTTTTCTACTACTAATATAATCATAGTTAACATTTATTGAATTCTTATACTGGATGTGGCATTTAAAAAATGTTCATGATTCTCATTAGTCCTTACAATAATCATATAAGGAAGATACTATTACTATCTCATTTTATGATTTAAAATTTAGACTGAGAGGTTAATAACTTTTAGAAGCTCATGTAATTAGTATGTAGAACATTTGGAATTTAGATCCTAAATTATTTCATTTTGGTGATTGAACTCTTAATTATGTTGTACTTTACAAGTTTTGGATCATACTCATATAAATTATTTTGTCCCTTATTTTACTTAATATGAGCATAAGCATTTTATCATGTAACTAAATGTTTTTTGTAAATATGATTTGTAATGACTGCTTTTTAAGCTATTTGTCATCTTTTCCTACATGATGTGTATTATTTCTGATACATTATTATATATTATTTGTGTGTTACTGTACTGTTTGTGATTCCTTCTGTATCTTACCATATTGTCCATGGTTAGTTTGTTATATCTTCTCATCTACTTTAAGCCTTTGGAATAATATCACCAATTAAGTTCTATTTCTATTATTTTGAGTTTCAACTATTTGAGATGAGGAATTTGGCTTCATTCATTCTTTTCTCTTCATCTTCCTTAATTTCAGTCCTTATTATATTTTAGGATTTCTGACAAGGAATATTATTTTGAATTATCAAACAGTAAGTCTCTTTAAAGATGTTTTAACATTTATAGATTTTTGATCAACTTTACAATATTTTCTTTTAGGCCTGGATCAGTGCTTCACTAGTTGTATTGGTTAGTACTCAAACTTTTAGTTCTTCATTGTTTATTTATTAATTATCACTGATGTATAAGATAGATGGAGTATAATTTGAAATAACTTATTCAAGATGACTACAAAGAATGTATATTGTAGAGTTCTGTATTCCAAATATGTCTCCTTTGCCTTTATACGTGAATAGCAATTCTTCTGGATATTAATTGTTGACCAAACAAATTTTTCTTCAAAATTTGACAAATATTCTTTAATTAGATTTTGAGATTATATACTTCAGAGCACAAATATGAATTTTACCCATGGGCAAGGTTTTTTTCCCATTTTTAGTAGTGTTTTTAAAATTGCCTATATATTTTCCTATTTTCCTGCATAAAATAATTCTCTGAGGTGTACTTTCTTTGATTCATCATCAGATGGTATCCCTTCCTTTGTTCTGTGGCATTATTTAGTAATTTCCATTTGGTGGTTCTTTGCATCAGAAGAGAGGAGATCTACCAAGACCCATAGTTTGGGAATAGACAGGGATTAAGCATTGCTTTGAATAGCATAAAGTCTGTCCAGTTGCCTGGTAGATTAAATCTTATCTTAGTTATCAGGAGAAATGGTATGATTTATGTTTACATTTCATAGTTTAATTTCTCCCACAGATTCTTCTAAGATTATTTTTCTGGTACAAAATGAGATCCTTTGCTATTCCAGCTGAATGATTTTGACATTTGAACAGATGAAATGCACACAGACAGACTCACATACACACACAAATAGTAACCTTTGTGGACCTCCACCAGGTCTCATCCTGCCTTTGCTGTACCACCAGAATTCCTCTCAAGGATGGAAAGTAGCACTGCAGTATCTCCTTTTTATGGTAGGCACAGACCTTACAGTCAGTACTGGAGGAGCAAAGGACCTTTTTTCCTACCTAAAAATAGACAAGCTTATTCAGTTTCTAGTGGTATAACTTAGAGAGACTTCTGATTGAATATTTAAATCTAGTCTTCTTGGTCTTGCAAAAACGTCAAAATTCACTTAAGATAGTGTCAATAGAATGATCAAGAGGCTGAATTCTCAAGGATCTTGTGAGTTTTCATTCTTTATCTTTGTTTTCATCATGGGAATTTGGAGGGAGAGCTTATACATCAGGTACTAATATCTAGATGGTTTTTATTCTTTAAATTTTCTAATTAGTTCTTTAATTTTAGTTGTGTGAGTTATAATTACTTGTATTGTTTGCCTCCAAATTATATTTCCTATTGACTTCATTCTTATTCCCCATTAAAAATTTACGGATTCCTTATGAGTTGGCATATATATGTGCATATTGAGATTGATTATACAAAAGATTTATCACTGGATATTTCTGTGTAAATAAAAATTAGGTGACTTTTGGCTTGTAAAGAAATACTGTACACAATATTAGTCATGTAGCTGATGTTAGGAGATTCGTTATGATAGTTCACATGTGATTATATATCTGGTGAAAATTAAATGAAAGTTTTCTGAGACTATTGGTGTCTTTTTAATACTTATAATGCATTGATGAGTTAATCCCAATGCAAAAAAAGGGGATTAAAAAAGAATATTGTTTTACCTATAGTTGTTACATGAAACAATGTTAAATCAACAAAAACAGGTGAGTTTTTATTTGAGAATTTGTTATTGCATTTAGTTGTCAAAATTTTTACTAGATTTTTAATATGGCATGCAATTTGTCTAGGTTCCTTTCAAATATAATAGAAAAAATCAAGAGAAATGATAGTAACTCATTTATTGAAAAGAAGTCAAAGTGTGTTCATATAAATTATTCCAGTTACTATTCATTAGTAAAGGTTTTTATAAGGAAATTTCAGCCTTAGTTTGCAGATGAGGAAATTAAAGTGCAAAAGGACTACAAATAGAGTTTGTGGTTGCAGAGCATAGGGCAAAACTGATATCAGTGTGTCACTAAGCTCTCATTAATGTTTATTTCTCTGGGCTTCTGACATAGTTCAGGCTAGATTATAGTTTTGTGAACTAGTCTCAACTGGATTAACTCTTTAATCTGGATTAAATCTAAATATGTAAGTAAAACAAAAATACATGTTGCAACCACTGAGATACGATCATCCTGGTTTCAGTCATCCTCGGTGAATTGGCATCAAATGAACAAAAACCCATTGGCAGATGGTCAGGCCAGAAATAAACACCAATGGTTGTTTCTCAATGAACTTGTAGCAGAAGGCAATGCCAGAAGAGGCATTCACACAGCAGAAAAATATTGGCATGTTACATGATTGACTGAGGATGAATTCTAATGCCATATCTGGAAGGAATCAAGAATGAGAGTAGGCTGGACTCTTTGTCCTTGTGAATTTTGTGTGTCATGGTCAAGTCTTCTCACAATTAGAAATGAGGCCTGGTGTAGCATAGTAACTGGAAACTTATTGCCCTGGAGAAGCATATGGAAAGCCAGTTGATCAATTATCAAGTGAGTTTTTTTTTTAATTTATCTTGATGCCTTTGTAGGGAAAAATCACAGCATAGAAAATTAATAACTGATGACAAGAGTAATCCTGAGAAAGGA
Source organism: Mesoplodon bidens (assembly GCF_964165515.1). Lineage (NCBI taxonomy): Eukaryota > Metazoa > Chordata > Mammalia > Artiodactyla > Ziphiidae > Mesoplodon > Mesoplodon bidens. The sequence goes on from NC_138165.1 coordinate 55,368,227, forward strand.
AGTTAAGCTCCTACAAAAATAAAAAAAATGATAGTCACTATTTTTTTTTTTAAATAGCAGCATAATTTTGTCTAGAGTAATGAGACAGTAACATAGTAATTCTTTAAATGCCTCTTTAGTGGCCTGGACAGAAAAAGAAAAGGAACAGAACTTTCCAATATGCCTTAGTCCCAAGAAAGCAACTTAAACATTGCCCCAAATATTGGTCATCCAAGGGTAGCATTGTACAGTTATATGTCAGGGGTACTCTGTGACCTCCTTCACCTTCTGGAACACCAGATACATTACTCATCAAAAACAGTGCTCCTGGGCTTCCCTGATGGCGCAGCAGTTGAGAGTCTGCCTGCCGATGCAGGGGACACGGGTTCGTGCCCCAGTCTGGGAAGATCCCACATGCCGCGGAGCGGCTAGGCCCAGGAGCCATGACTGCTGAGCCTGCGCGTCCGGAGCCTATGCTCCACAATGGGAGAGGCCACAACATTGAAAAGCCCTCGTACCACAAAAAACAAACAAACAAACAAAAAAACAGTGCTCCACCATGGCTGAGCCATTTATCTGTTCAACTGTGACAAGCCTTATGTTCTAGGACACATGCAGTCTAAAGTGTAATAAAAAGTTTAAGGCAGTAAAAAGTTTAGAAGCCCCATCCAGATGAATATTTATGGCCTTCTGTGCATAGGAAGATTATGTACCACTTAGGTTAGCTGCTCAGAAGACCACTCTATCTAATGAAACGTCATCCTGCTATGATCTAAAGGAGAAAATTCCAAAACCATAGCAGCATTTTTCACGCTGCCTTCCAGTATAGGCAATCTTATACAGAGTCATCCAGCAAACTACAACTTCAAGTTTTCTTTTAGGTTTTTCTCTTTCCCTGCTCATACCAAGGGATAGTTAAGAAATTCTGTACTCCCAAAACGTAAGATACAGTTTGTTAAGCAAATAAACATATCATAATATGAAACATATAAGGACAATAGGGAAACTTTATTTTTGTCCTGGGACTAATGCTGTTATGATATAGTCAAGAGCAAATTATCAATTGAGAGAAGAGACAAGAATCAGTTTAGAATAGATTACCACACTGAGGTTGGAAAGAAGAAAAGCCAAATTAGAAACATAGACACTTGTTCATGGGCACCACAGCTTATTAAAACAAGGCCAGGGACATATGTTATTAAATCCAGTCGCTGAGCTGAGATCCAAAGAGATGATTCAAAACTAAAATAAAATAAAAATGGTTTATTAGTAAGGTTTCTTCATTTACCTCATTGAATCTCGACATTAGCTCTAGCAATCACTCTAGCAGTTCTTACCAAAGAAAATAATTAATTCTAGAATGCATATTTCCCTTTGCAGTGTATTGACAAGTCATGCAGAGACCTTCTAATTCCACTGCTCTAACAGCAGGTATCATAGGATGTGTGAGAACTGGCAGTTCCTTGCCAGGCATGCCATGATTCATGTCATTTTATTTCTGATCCTGGTTAAATTAAAGGACTGTTTATTACTTTGTCAGTTTTCTTCCTGGTGAGATAATGTTGTAATATTTTTACTAGAAGTGACCCTGGCTGTAGAATTACAGGTTTTGAATTCAGTTTTCAATTTCACAGTGCAAAGTACAACTCTGAAGCAAAGCTTGTAAGAATAGCATTTGTTAATATATGGAAAGCACTTTCTGGCTGTGCCTACATACCCAAGTGCAATATGGATTCTGTCACATTAAGCATTGGAAGCAAGTGACATACATGGAGCTTTTCCTGTATGTTTGCTTTCTTGGTTGGGGGGGAACTTCATCACTCTTTCTTTCTTTCTAGCTACATATCAGCCTTTTTTCCCTTAAATTAAGCTAACTTCGTTCATGTACTTGGGTGAAAGGAGAAGAGCATTAGCTGCTGAGCCAGTTGAAGTAATAGTGTTTTCCTGAAGTATTTATTCAGTCTCCAGAGGTAGAATCTCTCATTATAATAATGGCTGTAATGTAGAATTATCAGTCTCTGTTAATTCCAGTAAGTTGGGCAACAAATAATTTTGAACCTCTCCTCTACAACTAGTTCTGTTCTAGGCACTGTTCTGTTCTGTATGTGGCATTATCCTTCCTACATTCAAAGACCTCATAAAAACAGCTAGATGTGTGAAAGTTAATTATAAAATAACTCCTTTATAGAAGTTTGTACAAGGTGTACAGAACACTAATCTTATTTTCTTATGAATGCTATTCCCTCTTTTAATGATGCCAGATATACTTGCTTCATCATCTTGTTGTCTTGCAAAAGTTGGTAGATTGCCTGGCCATCAGCTAGGGTCCTATGATAGATGATGTTGCTACCCAGTTCCACAGTTAGGTCAACGCTGAGAAAAAGACCATGCTTTGGGATGTCTAAACTGCCATCTTATCCAGATTATCACCTATCACATTAAATTTTATTGTGATAATGGACATTGCTGGCTCAAAAATAACCTGTCTTTTATCATTATGTATACTGAGCAAACCTAGGCAGTGTTGATATCATGGTTTCTCTGTGATATAATGACTGATTCCATCTGGGAGACTTGGGTTAGGGCTGGCTTACATTAATGATGCCGATTGCCCTGGGAGACTTTGAAAATCAGAATCCAGTATCTTAAAAAAATTATTTACTATTATGAAAGGTCTGAAAGTTTCCCCTAGTTGCAATCTAGCATGTTAGCCCACCAGCGTTTCATAGATTTAGACAGAAGACATGCAATCCTTTGATCAGACACAAAGGATTTTATTACTCATGGCAAAGCAGGTTGCTGAAGTTTCATGTGCACCTTGGTTCTTCTTGCCCTACCCCACCTCCACATCATGTGAGGACCAACCTTTGCCCTGAAGAGAGACATTATCTTTACTATCCTGGTCAAGAAATAAACTTACTCTCTGCTCTGAAAGGAAGCTATGCTTCGATCTTCCAAGGCTGTTAGCTGCATAAACATCCTTGAAAAAAACGTCAGTATAAAAGCTGACACAAGACATGTAGAAACACCATGGAGAAATGCCTCTCCAACAAATTACAGGGGTTAGAATAATTGTAGACAAACTTTAAAACATCAAAAATATTTGTATATGTTTTAATGCATCTGTTATTACAGATATAAGCAATGCCTAACTGCTGTTACAAGTGATATTGATACATTTGAATGACATTGATATAAATCATCATCAGATGCAGTAGATATAAAAAAGTTATCTCAGGAGGTAAGCTCTACTGGTTCTCAAGCAATTATTCATAACCTATAATGAAAAACGTGAATGGAACCTTAGACATCACTGTCATCTGTTTTTGAAAATTTCCACATTTATATGAGCAAACATTTAAAGATAACTGACCACCCACATACATTTGAAACAATGTTTAAAGCAAGTTTGGAAACTCTTCCTATTTGCATTTATTCCGTAATGATTGGCATATCACTTGAAAAACATTTGAAACCTATGTAGACTTAGAGACCTTCTCTCTAAATTGATTACATTAAAGAATATTTAGTTTAGAAATATCAATTTTCTAGGGTAGTTTGTCTTTCCATAAACAAATGAATCTTCTTAAATATAGATATAATTATTCAGAAGAAACTATAAATTCACTCTTGTATATGGATACTTTTGATCATTCCTTACAACTGTGGGTTGAGTTATTTGATCAAATGACCCCGTGAGAGCTAAGCCTTTTAAATTGGTAGGATTGTTATCAGAAGAGAATTTCTTCTGTTTGGTTTCTTGAGTTTTTCGATCCTCAAGCTATGTAACAACGGAATTGACTTACTATTTCTTTGGAGTAAACTATAGAGAGACTACAGAAAATCTTAAAGCTGAACTTAAGTGGCAAGGAAGCTGGTGACATCTCAAATCAGGTTTCTTGTCTGATGGAAAATTTTTTAAAAAACACTGAGAGACTATTGACTGTTAGGCTTAATAATTATACAGTAGAAATTAATCAAACTACTAGTTCCAGTTCTAAGTTGGGCTTATATAGAGTCAAAAGAAGAAACTATACCACCCTCAAAGACCTTAAGGTCTAATTGAACAAACAAAACTCAAAATAAGGGAAATTTGCATGTTATCAGTGGTCAGTTCTAGAGATTTGAGAGAAAAGCTTGATCCTAGAGATGGTCAGACACATCCCAGATTACACCTCCACCTTTTTTTTTTTAATGTGTGTGGGGTTTTTTGTTTTGTTTTTTGGGTTTTTTTGCGGTATGTGGGCCTCTCACTGTTGTGGCCTCTCCTGTTGCGGATCACAGGCTCCAGACGTGCAGGCTCAGTGGCCATGGCTCACGGGCCCAGCTACTCCGGGGCATGTGGGATCCTCCCGGACCGGGGCATGAACCCGTGTCCCCTGGATCGGCAGGCAGACTCTCAAACACTGTGCCACCAGGGAAGCCCTCTTTTTTTTTTAATTAATTTATTTTATTTTATTTTATTTTATTTATTTTTTGGCTATGTTGGGTCTTCATTGTTGTATGCAGGCTTTCTCTAGTTGCGACGAGTGGTGACTACTCTTCATTGCGGTGCGCAGGCTTCTCATTGTGGTGGCTTCTCTTGTTGCGGACCACGGGCTCTAGGCATGTGGGCTTCAGTAGTTGTGGCACATGGGCTTAGCTGCTCTGCAGCATGTGGGATCTTCCTGGACCAGGGCTCAAACCGGTGACGCCTGCATTGGCAGGCAGATTCTTAGCCACTGCACCACCAGGGAAGTCTCTACACCTCCACTTTGTCTTGAGTCCCATACTCATTCCCAGTTGCTGCTATAAAAAGGCACCCTGGGGTTGAATAAGAGACCCAATGATCTCTCATTTTTGTTTTTATTTATTGCAATTTCCTATTTGAGATTTGTTCTCCTTCTTTCTCTCTCTCTGAATATGTATATATATATATGAATATGTATATATATAATATGTATATTTACAAAATTTGTTACTTTCAAGTGACCTTACGGAAACACAACAGAGAAATTGCTGCTTCTGCATTTTGTTGTTGAAAGAGATTAAACGGGGGAAAAATTACTGTCAGTTCCTGTGTACAGTGTCCGCTTGTCTGAGAGGGGACAGAAGACACATAGGATTACCTTTGACCTAACTGAATATTTCATTCACCACACTGATTATTTTTCACCCTCAAGGTCTTAAATAAGAATCTGGATTATATGGGATGCATTTCCTTGCCCAGCCCCACGCATAATTCTCTGAAGCAGATTCTCTGCAGTTATGGTTCAGCGTCACATTCCCTCTTCCATTCTTTGCAGCAGGGAAAATGTAAGGGTTAAGGGAGTGAAACACAGAGTGTTCTGGAAAAGCCACATATGTTTTTCTCATTATTCCTTATTATTGGAGTGCATATAGGTTTTGTGACAGTTCATCAGTCCAAAGCAGTTACCCAAAATAAAGCTGAAGGTTATCAGAACTTGGGTGGAAAAATTAGCTTCTGTTTCTTCTAGTAATAAACCAGCTTTTGATAATTCAACACCTTTTTCAGTCCAAGAAATACAAATCATTTACTTTAACCATTGCCACATTCCCTTCACTTTTCAGACTCTACTGAATCCACTCAAAGAGGACAGAAGAATAGCAACACTTCCAATTTGCGAATAAATCCCAATCAGTGGAATTCCTAACATTTGAACAGAGAACATGGGATATATGGAACATAGATTCTGAGTATATAATCATTTTGATTAACTTAATACTTCCTTGAATACTTAACCACACCTGAGTTTTTTTTTTTTTCCACTTGCAGACCAGCGAAGTAAATACAGCCATCAATGCTGCATTCTATTCCCTTGTCTTTTCACTTTGATTAGTTTTTGGTGTACTTATGTGTAAGGTGGAGGTAGTAAAATTCTTTGCCGTGCCTTCTTCATAGGTTGTCATGATGATCAGCTGAGATTATGAATAAAAGCTCTTTAAAAAGTAAAACTACAAACAGCATAAATATAAGATGGTATTGTATTATTGTTGTTATTATTTATTATTTTGGAGACAGTTGCTTAAAATGAATTTTTAGAATTCTTAGTAGAATAATTATTGTCTGAAAAACCTAAATTTTTCTCATTTCCAGAGAAGGTTGCCATTACAATGTTGAGATGTTTTCATATTCTCTATAAAATGAAATGAGATCAGTATTTTGTTATTATAACAAAATTTACATTTTAATGAACTGAATGTATCTAGTATTGTTTATATACCTTGGATTTGTTTTAACCGTAGTTAATCCTGGAGAAGAATTACCTCACATTTGTAAAGCTGGAGAATTTCGCTGCAAAAACAGACACTGTATCCAAGCTCGGTGGAAATGTGATGGCGATGATGACTGTCTAGATGGAAGTGATGAAGATTCAGTCAGTTGCTGTATGTTCTCCTTCAAGTTATGTTAAAACTTTCTGAGCCTTTGAGTGTGTGAACTATCAAAGCAGTTTGGGAAAATCTAAAAATATCATTGATGCAGATTGAATTTAGCTTTTTTCTTTTTTTTCAGTCATCCTTTTGTATAGAGATTAGAACTTAGATTATCTCCTTTGCATAGTTTTAAAGCACTGTTTTTCTCATCCTTCCCCATCTTTGAGTATTACCATTTTGCTTGCTCCAGAAATTCTCTTCTTTCCTATTTTGTGCTGTCAGCGCCACCGTACCATTGTTAGAAGGTTGCTATAGGAGACCCTTCGGATCTCTGAATTTAAAGATGTGGAAAATCAATTTAAACTCCCCCAAGGCAGAATTACTCGTACAGAAGGTCACGATCCACTCCATTGCTCCTTGGCAACAGAGCCTTGAAGATGCTCCAAGGAAACAGACATGAGTTTGGAATATGTTATTACCTAACTTCACTGGCTCAGTACATAGTAGGAAACACATAGGGACACTCAGACTATTAAAGAAATTAAAGGGTTGATTTTTCTCCCTTTTAGCTTCTATTTAGCTGTTTATCATTTGCTATAATAGGAATAGTTTCATATTTCTGGTAGGGATGAAGAAATGTCCTACAAATATGGAAGGAAAACAATTTGAGAAGCAGATTAAGTAAACTTTTGAAAATACATTTGAGAAGAATCACTACCTGAATGGTTTTGAGAGATATGAAATATTTTTATATGAAGAGAGGTATGTGACAGACATTTACCTTTTGTCTTTTGATTTGACTTATATATATTATTTTTTAAAGAAAATGATTTTTTTTCAGTTAATACATTTTTTCAGTTAAAGTGGCTAAACTAATTGAGAGTTAATTGGCAACCCTCCATTTTCCTTTTTATTTCAATCAAGAATATAAAAATAAAGTTTTAAAGATTCCTTGTTAAGAATGAACAAAATTGGTTTGAGCATCTATGGCATACAATTTGGGGACAAAATTCCAAGAATATGGACTTTTAAAAATATTTTCAAATTGTAAAAAATACATAATACATAAATTGTAATTAATACATAAATCTAATACTACTTTCTCTTAATTTCCAAACATGGACTCTGACTTCAACATTATGAACTTCTTATTTTCAATCCTATTACTATCTATTCTCTATAAAGTGTGCCACAAGTAAAATGTTAAATACTAAATTAGTCAAAACTTTTGGAGTGGGAGGAGAATTTCATCTAAGGGTAGATTTTTTTTTTTTCCTACTTTTTAACACAAACAATGTATTATTTATTTATTTATTTATTAATAGATCTTTATTGGAGTATAATTGCTTCACAATACTGTGCTAGTTTCAGTTGCACACCAAAGTGAATCAGCCATATGCATACATATGTCCCCATATCCCCTCCTCTTGAGCCTCCCTCCCACCCTCCCTATCCCACCCCTCTAGGTGGACACAAAGCACCGAGCTGATCTCCCTGTGCTATGCTGCTGCTTCCCACTAGCTACCTGTTTTACATTCGGTAGTGTATATATGTCGATGCTGCTCTCACTTCACCCCAGCTTCCCCCTTCATTAGATTAATTGCCTCATTCCTCATGACTCACAATGTTTATTCACGGTTTCAGTGAATGCTCCCTGCATATCAGCTCCCTGCATAGTCACAGAGTGCACGAGCAGAGCACAGTTATTTCATCCCAGTATTTAGGAATTAATCCTATAGGTCCCTGTTCTGTGTGATTGTTCTTTTCACCAACTCATAAAGAAACTCATCTCCTCTATGTGTAGAGGGGGAATTACTACTGTTAACTGTAATATTAAAATTCCTAGTCAATATTTTTTTCTTTCATTATTTTCATCATATCACCCAAACCTACACCATGGCCTTTTCCTGGTGTCTTCTACTTTACGTATAGGCCATATTCAATTCTATCAATAAGTCTCATCTTTTTTACCTCTTAAGTAATTAATTTTTTATCCTTACCTCATCTAAATCTTCACTGTATAAATTAGCCTCCTACCTGAGATGAATGCAGTGGGTGCCCTGCTGTTACTCCTACCACTATTCTTCCCTTAACTAAAAAGCCCACTTTCCACATTGCTTCCAGAGTGGTATTTGTAGAATGAAATTTAATCTTGTCATTTCAATAACTGCATAACCAACAAGATAAATTCTAAAATCTATTAACTCCACAGAAAGTACTTCATGTTATGTCTCACATTTACGTTTTTAGCTTTAAATGTCTATCATGTATCCACTTAGCCTCTTTGTCCTTGTCATGCTGAACTACATGTAAATCTCTAAAAAATGTCCTTCTCTTTCTTCTGTGATATTGCATTGTCTGTTCCCAGTTATGGAGTTCACCGTAGTTTACCATTACCTCCATAGGGAAGTCATTTTTGAACACCAAATATCTCCTTCTCGATACAGCCCAGTTGAGTTAAACATCTCTTGGATATTCTCTTATTATGGTAGCTGCCAAACCATATTGCAATTTTATGCTTACTTATTTGATGCATCTAATAAATGAGAAGACTTCCTGAGGAGACACACTATGACATAGCATCTTTCTAGTCTCAGAGTCTAGAACAGTAACTAGCATGTGGATGAATGAATGACTGAATAAATGGGGCAATGGAAAACTAAACATCTCTGGCCACCTCCCAGCAGTATGGTGTTTTCTTTAAACATTGCTTGATTCTGAGCAGCATTAGATTCCTGGGGTTCCATGGTTAATATTTCAGCATTGCATAATTCATTTCAGGGCATTATTTTTTATTGTAAGTACTCATAAGCTTTGACCTTGAATTCTGTTATCATTTTACTTCTCAACTCCAAATCACAAGACAATGGATTGTATTTGGTCCTCCTTTTTAACCTCCCATTTATAACACTGTGAAAATTGCCAGGGTCTTTGATCAAGCTTCACTGAAGTGCTTATGCATAATGTTAATACTTTAAAATGTTGACCCTCTAATATATTGGATGACTTTTATCCTCCTGAGCAGCTATTCTTGCTAAAGTCCCTGAAGTGAGTAGAAAATGTTAATCATGCTCAAATACCAGAAAACTTAAGGTCCTTTCTTCCTGTTTATTTACTTATTTTTTACTATGTATGAATAAAAACTTCCAAAAAGTGATAAAACCACTTTATCACTAAGGCTACTTTAAATGAATAGTGTTTTGTAGAAACTGAGTAGAAAGGAATACATTTTCTATGCAATAGCATGATAAAATGGCCATTTTTCAAATTCTAAATAAAACTAGTACCAACATTTATTTTTACCATACAGAAGTGCAACTACTGGGCACAACGAAAATTACTTCAGAAAGAATGTTGAAGTTATGAAATAAATACTGAAGATCATGCCAATTCAGTTAGGAATTTAGCCTCCAGAAAGCAGGACAAATAATCACAGGAGGTTAACTTTAAGATGGCCTCCTGTTGTGCTTAGATATTGGAGATTTAATCCTTAGCTGTGCTCAGCTTCCCATATGAGGGTTGGTCATGTCCTCAGTATATTTTGTGGCTGCATGTTTATTTGTTTATATTAGGGGAAAAGACTCATGATGATTATTTTTGTTATTAAAATTATTCAAGATCTTATATTTAGCATCAACTCCAGGTCACAAGTGATGCATTTTTATTTTTCAAGTTTTCTTTCCAGTCCCAGAAAACATTGAGCAAAACATAACAAAATTAGGCTTATTTAATGTTTCAAGAAGTGGATGTGTAGTTAAAAATAATACACAAATATTTTTGATATATGATTAAATTATTTGACACATACTTGTTGCATTCCACATTAAAATTTGAGGTTAATTTTCAATGTTTTTGGTAAAAAATCTGAAGTTCAATCGCCTATTGTGATAAGTGATGGGAAAAGAGACTTAGCGGATGTAGTTGGTTTTACTGAAGACATGAAAAATGAGTATATTCCCTTTTATCTGAACTTTAATTCCTTGATATTTTCTGTAAAACGACTACATTTTAACAGAGCCTAGAATGTTGTTATTTTGTATAAAATATGAGACAGTGAATGACAAAAGATATAGATTAATTGTACTATAATATTATAATTACCATAAAATGACTATTCCTTAAAATAATCATAATTCCTTAAAATAATCATAATTTTATCCAGTTCTAAATTGCTCAACTTACTTCTCCTCTCCTCCCTGCCTCACCCCAGTCAATCACAGCTGTCCTGATGATCAGTTTAAATGCAAGAATAATCGCTGTATCCCCAAAAGATGGCTTTGTGATGGAGCTAATGATTGTGGAAGTAATGAAGATGAATCCAATCAAACTTGCACAGGTAAATGTTTGCTTGGATATATACATAAATCTCCTCCAAAGTTAGTCTCCATAAAAATGCTGGTCAATGCCTTGAACTAAGCTGACTTTCCTAGTGCTGATGATCTAATTTTTGCAGTAGTAAATGAATTCAGAGTTTGATGCCACAAAGGCTAGAATACAAATTATCTTCTACTTCATCTTTGGGTATGATTCTGCTTTCCAAAGTAATTTGGCACTTTATCTATTCATATGAGTTGACTGTTGATACACTACTTGGACAAGACTTGTCCCTGCTAAATCTTACTTGGCAATGGAGGAAGAAGTTCTTGAGTATACTGTGATGTAGGCCATCTCACATGGAGAGCTACATTTTTTTTTAAACCTTGAAAAAATAATTTATGTATTTTATTTAGTCTGCTGTAGAATACCTCTGTAAATTGTTTTCTGATACTAACATATTATTTATGTGGGATAGTTGTTTTTTTTGTTTTTTTTATAAAGTTCCAAGACCACTAAGCCTATTAATATTTCCATATAATTTATCCCATTGCAGTAAATCTTTGAATCCCTAGCTACATTCTCATTCTATGTGATTTTTAAAGGAGGATTAGGGATTGACTAGCTAGTTACAGTAGTAGAAGTGAAAATGCTATGTATAAGAGCAAATAAAACAATCAATCCTAATTAGTAAGATTTCTAAGCCACTCCAGACCTTCAGTCCACTAGAAAATAGAACGCCACTTGCTTGCACCTCAAGTGCCACTTTAAGTGACGGCTGCTTAGTTTGCCACTCACTACTGGGTCTTCTTGTCAGTATATTTATGATAACTAATATGGTCACTGTACACCTTTACAAATTGAATAAAAAGAGCAAAGAGAAAAATAAATATGGCTTTTAGCTTTGAAAACTATGTTGTCATGTTACAATGTATTTACATTTTGTTTTACTAAAATGAATAGGTCATATAGCTCATTATATTGGAAAAATATAGCAAATTCATTAGGTAATTTCCCTGGCTGGGCCATTTCTATACATTTCTAGATATAGGTGTGTACATGGATATGTGTCCTAGATAAATTATTTCCCATAAGGGGATTATTTTGTAATTTCCTCCACTATTCTGTAGCCTTTGACATGTGACTACTTTATATCTAAAAGAATATGTTTTCCTACAGAAGTCAATTTTCTTTTGTTTCTTTGGGATTTATCCTTCATGGATCTACTAATTCAATAAATATTTATCACAGCACTGGGGACAGAATGAGGAAAAATACGTAATACCTTTCTTTAAGAAGATAAGAGCTAAGCTGAGGAGAAAGACATGTAAACAGGCCATTCCCATGCAGTATTCAAAGTGCTAAGTTGACCCTCAAATGGGAGCACGTAAAGGAACAACTAATTACTCTTTGGCTATCATGGAAGGCCTCCTGAAGGAGGGGATGTCTAAGCTAAGCCTTACCAAAAAAAAAAAGCTTAAGAAAAATGACTAAATAACTGTTCAAGTCATTTAATTAGAAAAAAAATAATCTGATAAAACCATGTGTTAACAAGATTGTGGAAAAAAGGAATCATCATACATTCTTGGTGGATAAATTGATTTTCTACATTGTAAAGCAATTTGGACAAATCCAATAAATGTGAAGATGTGCATAGCTTCAAGTCTATAATTCTATTTCTAGGTTTATACTCCAATACCTATGCACATAGAGATGTGAATAAGAATTTCATTGTTTTAACGCTGATAATAGTGAGAAATTAAAACAACCCAAATGCCCGTTACAGGAGAAAGGAAATATATACATGTATCTCCATATATGCACATGTATATACATATATATATTCACTGTTATATTCACATAATAGTATGTTATTCATAATTAAAATGAAAAATTAGAACTCAAATATCAACAGGAATTAATTTTAGCAACGTTAACCAAAAATGTTGCAGAATATAAACAATTCAGTGCCATTCATATGAAATATGAAAATACAAAAGAGTTCTATATGTACTTATTGATTTACAAATGTATAAAAATAGGAATAAAATATGTATGGAAATGAAAAAAAGAAAAATTAAGGATAGTAGTTACCTTTCTAAAGGAGAGAGGGAAATGTGATTGGGAAAGATTACACAGGGGACTTCAAATGTAACTATAATACATATTTTTTAAATAAAACAAAATATCTGTAGCAAATATAGAAAAATATTAAGATTTGATAGAGCTATATGATGACAAACAGGTATTAATGATATCATTCCCAATACTTTTCTAGATGATAGAAATAATTTACTGAAAAAACAATGAGTGATTGATGAGCATAGATTGTGGAGGGTGAGGTGAAGTCCGTAGAGGGTGGAGGGTCGGAAAGTGTGCCTAGAAGGGAAACAGCATATACAAAGCGGGCAGAACAGAGCTAATAGACAGGGCTTAGGAGTTGTTCTCCATCAACAACAAAATGTTTTTGCCTACTTTTGAGGGAGACCCAGAGGACAAAGATGAGAAGTACTTAGATTTGAAATTTTTTTTTCCCCATAGTAATCATGATGATCTGTGGCTTCATGCCTAGGCCATTTCAATCCGGCTTTTTTCCCACAGCATAGAACTCTGGTTTGATTACATAATATTTGTTCTTCTCATACCCGCCACAAATTTTAACTAAATTCAAACTAGACAGATATGATTGCATTAAGAAAACCTGGTGTATTAAAAAAAATCAGACTTTTTTACAAGAGAAACTGAAGAGTATATTCTTATATGACATAGGTTTTGTTTAAATGGAACGCTTTGATTAAAATACAGTACAGGGGGCTTCCCTGGTGACGCAGTGGTTGAGAGTCCACCTGCCGATGCAGGGGACACGGGTTCGTGCCCCGGTCCGGGAGGATCCCACATGCCACGGAGCAGCTGGACCCATGAGCCAATGGCCGCTGAGCCTGCGCGTCCGGAGCCTGTGCTCCGCAACGGGAGAGGCCACAGCAGTGAGAGGCCTGGGTACCGAAAAAAAAATAAAATAAATACAGCACAGGTAAAGTTCAGGAACAATGTGTTAAGCTCTGTTCTCCTCCCCCTCCTTGCTGTTCCTGTACATTGTGGGATTTCTCACTGCTACATGACTGCAGAGGAAGCATAATTAGTGATGTGTAGAAAAAATTCGCATTGTGACAGTGAATTTCTGATTCACTGCTAAATAAGCAATTCCACTGAGGAGGTGTAAATTTCCTCCTCATTAAAGCAGCATTTGCTACAAAATTAGAGTCCTCTGGGGCTGCTCTGCTAATCTCACCTCCAAAGTAACTCAGAACTGATGGGGACAAGAACTGAGAAAGTAAAGGTTGTGTCTTCTTGATACAAATCTAGTGATTAAAAGGTGATAATTTAGTCAATCTGATTATATCATATAGACAGATAGTACTTGTAGATTTATGGAATGAAGCATCTTTCTTATCTGAAATCAGTTAAATTTGCCTGGTAGACTAAGCAGATCATTTTCTCCATGACTAGAAAAGACAATGAATTCATATATTTTATAATAAGCCAGTAAATACTCTTAGAAATAAGGGGTCATATAAGTTGTTCAAGCATCTGAGTTAATGAAGTGACACACAAATTCCTATCCCATAACAATGTGAGGTAGGTCATCCATGATGTGAGATAGGTTTCTAGGAATCCTTTCTCATTCTTCTCTCTAATCAGCATAGCAGTCCTGATGAAAGAAGACAATCTGAGAAAACTTGCTAGAGTTAAACCCGAATGACTAGGAGAGTAATATAAGGACATCGAACAGAAAACCATTGTATTGAAATTTTAATATACTCTTATTATGGGTCAATTAGAGTTTAATGGAGATGAAAATATATAATAATATCTTTTTTTTAAAGCAAGAAACAAGAAAGACCAAAGGAATAAAATAGGTAGGAAATGAGGGAGGAAAGGAGAGATTTAGGAAAGAAAGAAATGTAGTGAGAACAAAAGAAACGAGAAAGGGAGGGAAAGAAGGAAGGAGGAAGGAGGAAGGAGGGAGGGAGGGTGGAAGGAAGGAAGAGGGAGAGATGGAAGAAAGACAGGAGGAAGAATTGAAAAGAAAACTGTCTTATTAAAGTTCTCTTAAAACTCAAAAGGTAAAAAGTATTTACTGCAACCAGTGAAATGATACAGAGACCTGTAAGAAAAAAATTAATAATGTGTCTCATAGCTATATACCCCTTCCCACCAAATAAACCAAAGCCAACATCTTCACGCTTCTATAGGCAATGCAAATATATACTTATTTTTTTCCAAGTAGGCATGGTTTTGTTAAAATTACCTAGGAACTTTGTTGATTTAGCCTAAATGTTAGAGTAATTTAGCAGAAAATCCATAGGGTTAACAAAATAAAATAATACAGGAATATTGAACCCTACTTTAAAATTTCAACATTGAAAACTTCAGAATCGTATGTGTTTGTTGGGCTCCTTAAACTCTGTTAATCTAAAGCAACTTATTTGTAAAAAGGGAAAAATCAGATATTACATAAAATATTTTAGATTCAGGACCCTTATCAACATAATCAAAGCAAAATACATACTCTAACAATTTTCCTGGTCTTTCTAATTATAGCCACTGAGAAGAGAAACACTATATCCAATCTAATATAACAAATCAAGCCAGAAATGTTTCATTTGTTTTTCTCAAGTAATCCTTTAAATATTCACTAAAATAGGTATACATCTTTACATAGCAAGTACACTTTTCTTAAAGGAAATAACTAGTATATGACTTTTAAGAAATTATTTTAAATGACCTCTGAAACCCTAATTTATGGAAACCCATTCTACTGTGTTCAGATGACTTTGAACCATACTCTATTTTATACCAACTATCAGTATTAAAGTTCACAGGGTGTTTTGATGAAATAGGAACACATCCTTCTGATTCTCAAGCCCAGGAAAAAAAGAGGACATCTATAAACTAAGCAATGTTCTCTAATCATAGTCACAGGAACTCAGACCCTAATTTTTCCTCAACTGTCCAATCTTTATCTCACCCCAATATTGATAGGTCTGAGTGTCCCCTTCCCAACATTTCCCACTCTTTCCTTTGGTCCAGTAAAAAGAAGGAGTGCTGGTATACTGATAACTCAGGAAAACAGGTTTGTAGCTCAGAGTGACAGAAGGAAAAAAAAAAGAAAATCAAACATTTAAAAATAACTAAGTATGTGATTTGCAGAGACGTGGAAGGACCTAGAGATTGTCATACAGAGTGAAGTAAGTCAGAAAGAGAAAAACAAATATCGTATATTAATGCATGTATGTGGAATCTAGAAAAATGGCATAGATGATCTTATTTGTAAAACAGAAATAGAGTCACAGATGTAGAGAACAAACATACGAATACCAAGGGGGAAAGCTGGGGCGGCAGAGGGGGATGAATTGGGAGATTGGGATTGACATACATATACTACTATGTATAAAATAGATAACTAATGAGAACCTACTGCATAGCACAGGGAACTCTATTAGGTGCTCTGTGGTGACCTAAATGGGAAGGAAATCCAAAAAAGATGGGATATATGTATACATATGGCTGATTCACTTTGTTGTACAGCAGAAACTGACACAGCAGTGTAAAGCAACTATACTCCAAAAAAAATAGATAAATAAAAAATAAAAATAAGTATGTAACAAACTGACACCCGGGAGAAGAATTAGGGAAGCTATCTAGGCTCTCATGCTTTCAAAAGTTGATTTGATCATAATAGAAAAAGGCAATCAAACCCCTTGTAGAATATAACCCTTTCACTGAATAATTTTAAAGCACTGCCTTCGGCTACCGGAGAAAGCAATGTTCCCTGTGTGTGTTCATTGAAACCCTTAAGAGAACCCAAAGCAAAGTTCATTAGTATACTTTGATTAAAAAGTCATACATCTTTATATAACTGTGCTTAAAAGTAAGCTTTAAAAAATCCATTTTAAGGCTAAATGTATGTTTTAGAAAATGTTTTCTGCATTGTTGATCCACACTTGAAATCATTTGGAGATCAAGAAATAAATGCATTGAAAATGTTAGAGGACAAAGACAATTCTGACCCCATAATTGGAAACCAGTTACCCTGATAGCTCCAAATCCTTCCTCCTACATTGCAGCAAGTTTCTTGATTTATTGGCAGAGGCTATGCAAAATTATTTTTTGTTAATTAAAAGTTGGATGAAATTTAATTCAGCCATATATTCATAAGCATGTGCTGGGCAAAAATTGTAAAATAATGAATTCATAGCTTCGTTTATGGAAGTGTGTGAGGATTACAGAATATCTTGTCACTTAGCATTCATTTTATTTGAAGGGCAAAGCATGTGAACTTTAGAAAAGGCAGGCAAGCTAGCATTACCAAAAATTTAATAAAGGTTTATTTTAAAAATATGTAATAGAGCAATGTAACATCTTATGTGTGAAAGGGTTATTGCATGATCTATTTTATCCTTAATGTTGTTCAAAAGGCCTCTAAATTTATTCTTTGTACATTAATTGATTATTTTAGCCAGAACATGCCGGGTGGACCAGTTTTCTTGTGGAAACGGGCGCTGCATTCCCAGAGCATGGCTGTGTGACCGGGAAGACGACTGTGGGGACCAGACCGACGAAATAGCATCTTGTGGTAAGTTGCGAGTGAAACATGCTGTTAGTGGAGACGGTGTCAAACAGAAGATTCTATCACTATAATCTCTCGTAAAAGGCTATTTATTTCTCTATAAATGCAAGTTGACAAGGCAGAAGATCTGTTACTTTTTATTACTGCCTTTTGGGCCTGAGTGTGTACTTTAATGATCACTGCAGAATATGTCCCATTCATGAGGCAGTAACCATAATCCTTGGCTAAAATAAATGGATCCAAACATTGCAGATTTTAGTAGGAGGTGGTTATTATTAGGCTAACAGGACATTCTCAAATGTTCATTATTAATCTTATGTCTATAATGATTAAGTTTTTCAAACTGAATAGCTCATCAAGTGACATTTGGAGTAAATGAGGAGGACATGTTTCTTGTTTGTATGCATATGTTATACTCTTGGAGCAATAAACTATACAGGCTGAGAATACATAGTTGGTAAACCATTTGTTTCATTTCTATAGTCGTATAATTCTGAAGGACAAAATTTTTATTAGTTTAAAACGTTTTTTGTTAAGAACAAAATTCCTAATCACTTTCCACTGATCTTCCTAGTTTTGAAAACAATAAATATTTATTATTACATAAAGTTGCAAATTTAATTACCCCCATTTGTACCCATGTATCAGTAGGTTGTATTATCATTTGTCTCAGTAATGTATGGTGAAACATAGTAAAGGAATGAACCAGGTTTTCTAAGGCTTGTACTTTATTTCAGGCATGGCTATGGATTTTTAAAATTACTATGGGGAGGGCTTCCCTGGTGGCGCAGTGGTTGAGAGTCCGCCTGGCGATGCAGGGGACACGGGTTCGTGCCCCGGTCTGGGAGGATCCCACATGCCGCGGAGCGGCTGGGCCCGTGAGCCATGGCCGTTGAGCCTGAGTGTCCGGAGCCTGTGCTCCGCAACGGGAGAGGCCACAACAGTGAGAGGCCCGCGTAATGCAAAAAAAAAAAAAAAAAAAAAAAAAAAAAAAAATTACTATGGGGAAACATGAGTTAGACATGCATAGCACATTTATTAAAATGGAATACAATTGGGTATATATTTTTAATAATTTGACCCCATGTTATAATATTTCTAACAGTAGGGAAATAAGAAGACATTTTTGTAACCCTTGAATTTAAATGGCTCTATTTAGGGCGTGCATTCTCTGTTTACCTAAAATTTTATTTTTTAAATGTTTTTTTATACTAAGTCCCTGTAGACATTTGAGTTTATAGCCTCTGTTAAAGTAAAGATAAAGTATTACTAATTGACAGTTGACATTGTAAAGAAGATAGTAGAGGTGTTGCAAAAAAAAAAAAAAGCAATAGAGAATCATACAACTAATTGTACATTTTACATGTAGAATTTCCAAAGCCTGTGATTGAACAGTGTATCCTCTCTCCTTTCCAATGTCCAGACTAATCATGTGGCTGGGTCTGCTTCTAGACAGCTCTATTTTTTAGAAAATCTTAAATGCTTTTCTGTTCTTAGTATCTCCATCCAGACTATACCAGAAAGGTAATGAGAAACCTGAGAACATTAAATACAGAGAAACCCTGGAATCAAAGTTCCAAGTCAGATAAGAAATGCCATGGAAACAATATAGACTAAGAAAATACATAATGAACTCTTTAGAGAATTTCGATTAAGACTTTGAGCTGACTTATTTTGAGTTACAGGTCTAGAGTAAGACTTTTTCCTTTATTTTAATGATAACTTAATTGAATCAAAGGAGAAAAAAATTACCTTAAAATTTCAATAATAAAAAAAATAATTATACCAGCAAACTAACATAATTTTCATGAGGGGAGGGGGAAAATGGGTCAGAGGGAGTCCAGACACATACTTTCTTACTGAATCTTTACAACAAATCTATTAGAAACATATTACTGTCCACGTTTTACAGTTAAGAGAATCAAAACTTAGAGACATGAGTAACATGCATGAGATCACAAAACTAATAAATAGCAGGACCAAACCATGAACCCATGTGTGCTTGAAACTAAAACTCAGCCATTTCAGGTTGACCTTGTTTGGGAGCCAAGGACAGGGTGCAAATAGCGGGCAGATAATGCCATTATATTATACATATCCATAAATATCTTATTTAAATGCACATCCACTTATAGTGAGTTTTATTCATTGGTGTGTTGGTAAATCTTTCAACATCTCCTAGAGGAGAGGAGCCCTGATCTAGTGTTTGCCTATTTTTTGTGGTGTAAAGACTCCCACCAATGCCTATATCAAGTTGCCAACATGACTCTCTGAATGTAGAATTGGGAAAAGATGTGCAGACCAATATACAGTATTTCTGTGGTACAGATAAAATTGACATAAATAACTTCAAAAGCAACATAATTAGAAAATTATGAACCTTGAGTATTAATTACTCTTGTTTGCAATGTTATTTATTTAATTATAAATTTATATTTATTATTATTATTTAAAATAATGGCTGTGTGCTTAACAACTGACTCATAGAATCCTTGAAAATTTAAGAATCAACTCTGCAAGCTGATACAAGATGCCTCCAGTATACCACAGGATATGTACACATTATGAAATTTAGTTGTCAAATAGTATAGTTCTGAAATATAGAAATTTTAGAGAATGTCAGTAAACCACATGGGTTAGTCTCAGTACCATTTCTTCTTTACAACATAAGAAACATGTTTCTCTCCAAACATGTTCCTCTCTTTCATAACATACATTTATCTCTCAGATGGTCATTTTAACTCAAAATCTGTCAATAGAGAAGCTGATAGTGAAGCTCTGGTAGGCACAGTCTCACTTTTAAAGTTGTAAGGGAGAATGGCCTGAATTTCTGTCATAACAGAAATTATCTCTGCACTGAATACAGAATCACAAAAAAATTGTAAATTCTTTAATTCACTGCATTTATAAAAAGGCAGTCACTCTACTTGGCAATAATCCAGAAATAAATATAGATTTAGCTAATTTTCAGTTTTATTAAGCATCATTGTAAAATTTGGACTGATCACATTTCACTTTTCCTTTTGGTGTTAACCAAGTTCCCATAGATTTAATCCAACTAGAAGACTGCAATCATTTTTTTTTTACACTTCAGCTCCATGAACCACCTCTATTATGTTTAAAAACTACTGTTGACACTGAAAAGAATATTAAAATTTGGCTTTAAAAACATGAGAAACCTATGATTAGAAATGTTTCTGGTAGTAATTAGGAGCTGAAGGTACTGTAACAGAGGGTCAAATTTTCAGTGGAATTCACTGTCACCTGTTTACAAACCTAATTCATTCTGCTTACATTTGCCTTTATAAATTAATTGCACATTTTAGGTTGAGATTATATGTGGGCAAGCACATAATTAGGAAGGCCCTTGAGTATTCTCTCTTAATCTTTAAGTAATCTTTTAACTTTTTTAGTAGGTTACCTGTTTAGAAAGGAGAATCTGTAATTTGATGCTGCAAATGACAGAAGAAATGTTAAAATTGTGAAGTTTGTCTTAGAAGTAAGTCAAGGAACTAAATGGTCTATCTCATTTCAAGGATAGGATTTAGCACTGGTTCTCAACTTTAGTTGTCAATTAACGAATCACTTGAGGAGCTTTAAAATCACCTGCCCATGCCTCACTCCAGCCTCCTTAAATAAGAATCTCTGGGGATAGGACCCAAGGATCAGTATTTTTAGTGCTTACCAAGTGGTATGAATAAACACTCAAGTTCAAGTACCTTTAAGGCACCAGTTATCACCCTTGAGCAAGCATGGAATCTCTGGAGGGCTCATTAAAAAACAGAATGCTGGGCCCCATTTCCAGAGTCTCTGATCCAGTAGGTCTTGGGTGGCACCTAAGAATTTACATTTCTTACAAATTTCTAATTGATGTAGATACTCATGCTGCTAGTCCAGAGACCACACTTTAGGAACCACTGACTTAAGGGAACCACCATTCATATTTGATTTTATCTAACATATACTTGATGACATAATTATCTTTATATATGCAGAATTAATTTATGATGGGAGAAATTATCCAGACAAATGTCATTCCCCTCTCCAAATTACAGCATTAAATATAAGGATATTTCATGATTAAATATAAGAATATTTCAAACAAACTTGCATTTTTGCCCCTTGGACAATTTATAGTCAAAAACAGTATAGTTGTTTATTTTAAAATTTAGTTTAACAATCTTTGGGTTGTTCTATCTTCCAGGTATCTCCATATAGCTTACATTTATCATTATTTTTTAATAAATATGTCTTGATGTGAGTTGGTAACTTCTGATCTTTTCAAAAGATTTAATTTTGGAAAATACCTAAAGTTTATTAACAGATTGAAAAATAATTCAATGGGGTATAAATAAAAATCCACTAAGATTTGCAAAGTTAATATTATTCCATCTTATGGATCTTTTATGGATCTTTTGGATCTTTTATCTTTGAAGATAGTAGAATTCTGTCTCATGTACTTGGAATCTTACCTTTAAGTGTACTTGTAATTTTACTCTATGTAATTAACGAGCAAAGAATAATCAGAGAATTGGCAAGTATCAGACACAAACAGAAGAGAGAGAGAGAGAGCTGTCAAAAAGAAATCATTTCCTGGTTAAATCAGCATAAATTGTATCAAAGATATTTTCAACTATATTATTAGAAAAACAAAGTTCCTGATTTTAAGTATAGTATTATTATTTGTTTAATTACAAATAATACAAAGAAAAACTGGATATGTGTGTAACAATTTTAATTAATGGGAATTATTAACCCAGTGGAGTATTGATAAAATATAATAATTGTCAGGAACTGTTTTGCCATTCTTTAGTAGCATCCTGGCAGACCCAGTGACTCTGGTAACTTTTCGTTTCTATAACTTGATTCAACCCATTTTAAAACTCCAGTATTGGGGCTTCCCTGGTGGTGCAGTGGTTGAGAGTCCGCCTGCCGATGCAGGGGACACGGGTTCATGGCCCGGTCCGGGAAGATCCCACATGTGGCTGGGCCCGTGAGCCATGGCTGCTGAGCCTGCGTGTCCAGAGCCTGTGCTCCGCAATGGGAGAGGCCACAGCAGTGAGAGGCCCGTGTACCACAAAAAAAAACTCCAGTATTATATCTTAGTCAAAGCTTTCTCCTCCCCATTGCCAGGTAGACTTGAGGTTCTAGGACCTTGGATGAGAGGGGAATATGTTCTGTTTTTTCACTGTCTACTTCTCCTCTCTTTACTAGCCTTAGCTCTTCAGGAAGAGGGGAAAGATGGAGGAGATAGGTAACATCTTTTTAAGTAGGTCTAGTGATAATCTTCTCTCTGATTCTCTGCATGTCATAGTCCTCTGACACATGGAAAATGCAGCTCTCTTGAGAGGCTCTTATGTGAGATTTTCTGAGAGACCTGAGGTGTCACCCCTCTTCAGAGTTCCTTGAACTTTCTCTTTTTTCTCTGTTTCCTCTTCTTTTCCCTTCTTCAGAGTTCCCTCACATCTAGACCTAGATCTCTTTTTTCCCCATCACAGATGGTATACCTCATAGTCTTAAGTTGCTAGAATTCCCTTTGCTTGTGGGCATCTTCTTGGTTGCATTACCAATATGACAAAAGAAGTTTTGCTATCTTTTGCTGGGTCCACTTTTTTTTCATCTCCCAAAGGTGAGCAGGCTGCTCTCCTAATGACCCATCTCTTAGACCTGCCACCACTGTCCATTTTTTTTTCTTCTTCTCTAGACAGGGTAAAATGATCAGTCTACTTCTTGAGCAAATACAATCAGTTCTCTTTTCTTGTACACCCCAAAATTGTCATGAATGATTCTCATGGAGTCTCTCATGAAGCTACACAGTCTGAATCTGTAACTTTGTCCACAGGATCACTCTTTAGATAAGCAAAGGCACCATGATGTCAACCTAGACTTTCTCTTTTCTAAGTTAAACACAACACGCCCTTCAAATTTTCTTACACGAACATTTGTGGGCTCTTTCCCTACCCATTGCCCTATTATGCATTTGCTTGGATTTTTAATGACCTTAGTAAAATTAATGCACTAAAACAAGCAGTTGATGTTCGATGGGTACAGAGTTTCAGGTTTGCAAGATGAAAAATTCTAGAGATCTGTTGCACAACAATGTGAATATAATTATCACTATATAGTTAACACTACTGAACTGTATACATAAAAATGGTTAAAATGGTAAATTTTATGTGTTTTTACTGCAATTTTTTTTTAAAAGTCATGGCCTAGAATTGAACAGAACATAGTATCTCATATGTGGTATTTTTACAACAGATTATCGTGGGCTTATTACCTTCAGTAATACAGATTCTAGGCTTCTATTAAGATAGTCTTAGATGGCAGCCTTATCATGTAACTCATGTGTTGAGCTCCCAGTCAATTAAAATATCTAAGCTTTTCATATAGACTAGATCACTCCTTTGGGGTACTTCTAATATTTACATTTCAACATTCTTTGAAGTTTTATTTTGATAGTCTTCTGAGTCTTTCTTACCTACATATTTTAAAATATGTGCATGGGTGGGGTCCTTTCCATTTCATACCGTCACTCTTAGACCTCCTTTCTCTGATGACTCTTAACCCTTCATCCAATTTTGTAATTTTGAATCTGTAATGCTAATGACGTCTTCCAGTTTTGTGTAATTCAGAGATTTGATAAGCATAACTTTTAAGGCTGTAACCAAATCATAGTGACAAAGACATGAACCTTTTGGAAAGCAATTAAAAACATCCTGGGGAAAACTGATCCAATAATTAAAACTCTGTGGATACAATTTTTAATCAAGTACTCATCCACTTAAATTTACTGTCATCTCATCTTGCATGCGTGATACTTTCATTTATCATCGCCAGACTTCTCAAAAATTTTGCTAAAAAGATAGGAACACTCTGTTTATAGAATTCTCATGATATATACTTACCTGAAAATTGTATCAGCAAATAATTAAAGTTAGTTTGACATGAGTTAATTTTATTTTACTCATGAGAAAACAGTCTCTTTAAAAATGCTGACAAAAAATGTTTTAACAAATTCATTCTAAAATTATAGTCAGAGATATGTGTAAACTTCACCTCTCTATAGTTTGCAAATTTTCACTCATTTTTGGAATTGGGACAATATTATTTACCATTTTCCAGTTTTCATTCTTCTTTCCCATCTTCCACTTATTTCAAAAAGACTGTCAATATTCTGAGATTAAAAATGTTTGATGTTTTATTACTTGTGTGATAACTTGTCTCAATATGACGATAACCATTTTTAGAAATTAGGTATTATATTTTTCTCATTTATTGGACTTAGAGCTTTAATTTCCTCCCATTCTTGTTTGTTCTTTACTCTCCAATCTGGCAATAATTACTTTTATTAAAATGATGGAAACCAAAGAAATGGAAAAGTTCTTTTTCCTGCCTGTATCCTTCAAATGTATGCTTTGTATCCCAGATGGTCTTGTTCTGTTTTTTCCTTGTTCCATACATTTATATTTAAACATTCTTATTATTTTTGTTTAGAAATGGTATGCAAGCTTCTGTTAAACTGTCTTCCCGTTATTATTAGGTATGTGACATGCTTTTGGATTTGTCTCGGCTTATGATTCCCTTTTTTGCACATACTTAACTAATAAGGCTCTGTATGCAGAAAAGGGGGAGGAGGTTAAGCAAACCTTGATGGAGTATATTAAAAGCCACAAGCAGAAATAATTAAAAACAGCTCTTAGTTCCTTGACCTAACTCAGCATTTCCCCCAAATCTTGCTTGAGAATATGAATCATCTTGGATACATATTACTGATAAAGATCCCCAGATTTCTACCTGCCTTCTGCAAAGATTCCCTATTCAATAGGTCTTGCATAGAGTCCAGGAATCTGTATTTTGGGAAAATCACCTCATGTGATTCTTATCCCAAGACAAGACCAGAGAATATATACTCTGTGATTTCAAATTCTCTACAAATAAGAATTTGATAGTGCTACTGCAATGAATTATCACAAACATAATGGCTTAAAACAATAGAAATTTATTCTCTCACAACTTTGGAGGCCAGAAGTTCAAAATCAAGGTGTCAGCAGAGCCTCCTTTCAAGGGAATCCTTTCTTGCCTCTTCAAATTCTGTTGGCTCCTGGCTTTCCTTGGCTGTTCCAGCATAACTCTAATCTCTTGTCTCCATCTTCACAGATTCTTCCCTGTGTCTCTTTCTCTTTCTCCTATAAGGACACCAGTCATTGGATTTAAGTCCCAGCCTTAATCTAGGATGATCTCATCTCAAGATCCTTAACTTAATTACATGTGCAAAGACCCTATTTCTAAATAAGGTCACAATCATATGTACTAGGGTTTAGGATTGGACATATCTTTTTGATCCATACAATTCAGTCCACTACATCCGGGGAACTTTATTATGCCCTATACCACCAATTGAATTAGAATGGGAGCTCAGGTGTAGGTAGTTTTAAAAGCTGAACAGGTAATTCTAATATGCATCCAGGTTTCTGAAATACCCACCTAATACCTATTAATTTAGTCCCTGCCTCCTGGTTAACTTCTCACCAAATCTCTCTATAATATTCCTCCAATCCTCAAATTCTCTTGCTTTTCCTTTGTATCTAGAGCTCTGCACTGACAGAAGTAATTTGCTGGCTCACTAGCCACTGGGCAATAATAATTATAACCGCCGCTATGGTGCTGACAGAAACGCAGGCCTTTAAATTTCTATCAAAAGTAAACATGAATTCTTCAGAGATTTCAGCAGCATTGATTTCCTCATTGGTTATACACACATTGTATATATATATATACACACATATATATGCACACACATACACACACATATATGCATATGCTCAAACATATATATAAATGTATAAACAGAATCAAATTAGATAATATATGCAAAATCTAGATAGTACTTGGTATCTCGTATCTAGTAGTCATCCAATAGAAGATTATAGATTTCTTTTTTCTTCCTTTCAAATAATTTTCTATTCTCAAATGAGAATAGATAGATATTCTCAAATGGAAATATATATTTTCAACTGGAGTTGTAGTTGGCCCAATTGAAATTAGTTCAGAAAATAGCAATATTTCCAAATCCTTATTTTCTATTATTAAATTTAGTGTTTTGAAAGATGTCAGGTTAAAGTCCTATATTGATCCAGGAAACATCATTTCTATAATGCTGAGTTGACATTCTGCAAACAGAAAGCTGTGTACATATGCCAATATTTGAATCGCAAGTTGCTGTTCATTGCTATGATAAGATCTTTTCTAGCATTTGAGCAGATCATAGGTGGCTTAAGTTGGGACCCTACCCGAGAGTACTCTGCCAGAAAGCAGACAGGATGTAACTTCTGTGAGTCCTCCTGAGCCAGCATCCTTTTCAGAGCCTCATCCTTTATTAATCTGCTCTCCAAATATTGTGACATCAGCTTTTCGGTTCTCTAGAGTTCACCAAGTCAGGTGTTCTCACCTACTATGTTCTAGATGCCTGGGTCATAAGAGAAGACAGAAGGCAGAGTTTCTGTTACAGGTTAGGGGAGAGAAGAAAAAAAAATACCTCAATCAGCAAAAAGACAGATAAAATAATTAAAAACTATGACAAGTGCTATGAAAGAAATAAGAAGCTAATGACGTTTTTACCTGACGTATTTATGTGTGAATTTTCTTTTTTTTTTTAATTTTTTAAATTAGTTTCTGCTTTATAACAAAGTGAATCAGTCATACATATACATCTGTTCCCACATCCCTTCCCTCATGCACCTCCCTCCCTCTCACCCTCCCCATCCCACCCCTCCAGGCGGTCACAAAGCACCAAGCTGATCTCCCTGTGCTCTGTGGCTGCTTCCCACTATCTATCTACCTTACGTTTGGTAGTGTATATATGTCCATGCCTCTCTTTCGCTTTGTCACAGCTTACCATTCCCCCTCCCCATATCCTCAAGTCCATTCTCAAGTAAGTCTGTGTCTTTATTCCTGTTTTGCCCCTAGGTCCTTCATGACTTTTTTTTTTTTTTTAATTCCGTATATATGTGTTAGCATACGGTATTTGTCTTTCTCTTTCTGACTTACTTCACTCTGTATGACAGACTCTAGGTCTATCCACCTCATTACAAATAGCTCAGTTTCGTTTCTTTTTATGGCTGAGTAATATTCCATTGTATATATGTGCCACATCTTCTTTATCCATTCATCCGATGATGGACACTTAGGTTGTTTCCAGCTCCGGGCTATTGTGAATAGAGCTGCAATGAACATTTTGGTACATGTCTCTTTTGGAATTATGGTTTTCTCAGAGTATATGCCTAGTAGTGGGATTGCTGGGTCATATGGTAGTTCTATTTTTAGTTTTTTAAGGAACCTCCATACTGTTCTCCATAGTGGCTGTACCAATTCACATTCCCACCAGCAGTGCAAGAGTGTTCCCTTTTTTCCACACCCTCTCCAGCATTTATTGTTTCTAGATTTCTTGATGATGGCCATTCTGACTGGTGTGAGATGATATCTCATTGTAGTTTTGATTTGCATTTCTCTAATGATTAATGATGTTGAGCATTCTTTCATGTGTTTGTTGGCAGTCTGTATATCTTCTTTGGAGAAATGCCTATTTAAGTCTTCTGCCCATTTTTGGATTGGGTTGTTTGTTGTTTTGCTATTGAGCTGCATGAGCTGTTTATAAATTTTGGAGATTAATCCTTTGTCAGTTGCTTCATTAGCAAATATTTTCTCCCATTCTGAGGGTTGTCTTTTGGTCTTGTTTATGGTTTCCTTTGCTGTGCAAAAGCTTTGAAGTTTCATTAGGTCCCATTTGTTTATCTTTGTTTTTATTTCCATTTCTCTAGGAGGTGGATCCAAAAGGATCTTGCTGTGATTTATGTCATAGAGTGTTCTACCTATGTTTTCCTCTAAGAGTTTGATAGTTTCTGGCCTTACATTTAAGTCTTTAATCCATTTTGAGCTTATTTTTGTGTATGGTGTTAGGGAATGATCTAATCTCAAACTTTTACATGTCCCTGTCCAGTTTTCCCAGCACCACTTATTGAAGAGGCTGTCCTTTCTCCACTGTACATTCCTGCCTTCTTTATCAAAGATAAGTTGGCCATATGTGCGTGGGTTTATCTCTGAGCTTTCTATCCTGATCCACTGATCTATCTTTCTGTTTTTATGCCAGTACCACACCGTCTTGATTACTGTAGCTTTGTAGTATAGTCTGAAGTCAGGGAGCCTGATTCCTCCAGCTCCGTTTTTCGTTCTCAAGATTGCTTTGGCTATTCGGGGTCTTTTGTTTTTCCAAACAAATTTTGAAATTTTTTGTTCTAGTTCTGTGAAAAATGCCAGTGGTAGTTTGATAGGGATTGCATTGAATCTGTAGATTGCTTTGGGTAGTAGAGTCATTTTCACAATATTGATTCTTCCAATCCAGGAGCATGGTATATCTCTCCACCTATTTGTATCATCTTTAATTTCTTTCATCAGTGTCTTATAATTTTCTGCATACAGGTCTTTTGTCTCCTTAGGTAGGTTTATTCCTAGATATTTTATTCTTTTTGTTGCAATGGTAAATGGGAGTGTTTTCTTCATTTCATTTTCAGATTTTTCATCATTAGTGTACAGGAATGCCAGAGATTTCTGTACATTAATTTTGTATCCTGCTACTTTACCAAATTCATTGATTAGTTCTAGTAGTTTTTCGGTAGCATCTTTAGGATTCTCTATGTATAGTATCATGTCATCTGCAAACAGTGACAGCTTTACTTCTTCTTTTCCAATTTGGATTCCTTTTATTTCCTTTTCTTCTCTGATTGCTGTGGCTAAAACTTCCAAAACTATGTTGAATAAGAGTGGTGAGAGTGGGCAGCCTTGTCTTGTTCCTGATCTTAGTGGAAATGGTTTCAGTTTTTCACCATTGAGGACAATGTTGGCTGTGGGTTTGTCATATATGGCCTTTATGATGTTGAGGAAAGTTCCCTCTATGCCTACTTTCTGCAGCGTTTTTATCATAAATGGGTGTTGAATTTTGTCGAAAGCTTTCTCTGCATCTATTGAGATGATCATATGGTTTTTCTCCTTCAACTTGTTAATATGGTGTATCACATTGATTGATTTGCGTATATTGAAGAATCCTTGCATTCCTGGAATAAACCCCACTTGATCATGGTGTATGATCCTTTTAATGTGCTGTTGGATTCTGTTTGCTAGTATTTTGTTGAGGATTTTTGCATCTATGTTCATCAGTGATATTGGCCTGTAGTTTTCTTTCTTTGTGACATCCTTGCCTGGTTTTGGTATCAAGGTGATGGTGGCCTCGTAGAATGAGTTTGGGAGTGTTCCTTCCTCTGATATTGTTTGGAAGAGTTTGAGAAGGATGAGTGTTAGCTCTTCTCTAAATGTTTGATAGAATTCGCCTGTGAAGCCATCTGGTCCTGGGCTTTTGTTTGATGGAAGATTTTTAATCACAGTTTCAATTTCAGTGCTTGTGATTGGTCTATTCATATTTTCTATTTCTTCCTGAGTCAGTCTTGGCAGGTTGTGCATTTCTAAGAATTTGTCCATCTCTTCCAGGTTGTCCATTTTATGGGCATAGAGTTGCTTGTAGTAATCTCTCATGATCTTTTGTATTTCTGCAGTGTCAGTTGTTACTTCTCCTTTTTCATTTCTAATTGTATTGATTTGAGTCTTCTCCCTTCTTTTCTTGATGAGTCTGGCTAATGGTTTAGCAATTTTGTTTATTTTCTCAAAGAACCAGCTTTTAGTTTTATTGATCTTTGCTATCGTTTCCTTCATTTCTTTTTCATTTATTTCTGATCTGATTTTTATGATTTCTTTCCTTCTGCTAACTTTGGGGTGTTTTTGTTCTTCTTTCTCTAATTGCTTTAGGTGCAAGGTTAGGTTGTTTATTCGAGATGTTTCCTGTTTCTTAAGGTGGGATTGTATTGCTATAAACTTCCCTCTTAGAACTGCTTTTGCTGCATCCCATAGGTTTTGGGTCGTCGTGTCTCCATTGTCATTTTTTTCTAGGTATTTTTTAATTTCCTCTTTGATTTCTTCAGTGATCACTTCGTTATTAAGTAGTGTATTGTTTAGCCTTCATGTGTTTGTATTTTTTACAGCTCTTTTCCTGTAATTGATATCTAGTCTCATAGCATTGTGGTCAGAAAAGACACTTGATACAATTTCAATTTTCTTAAATTTACCAAGGCTTGATTTGTGACCCAAGATATGATCTATCCTGGAGAATGTTCCATGAGCACTTGAGAAAAATGTGTATTCTGTTGTTTTTGGATGGAATGTCCTATAAATATCAATGAAGTCCATCTTGTTTAATGTATCATTTAAAGCTTGTGTTTCCTTATTTATTTTCATTTTGGAAGATCTGTCCATTGGTGAAAGTGGGGTGTTAAAGTCCCCTACTATGATTGTGTTGCTGTCGATTTCTCCTTCTATGGCTGTTAGTATTTGCCTTATGTATTGAGGTGCTCCTATGTTTGGTGCATAAATATTTACAATTGTTATATCTTCTTCTTGGATCGATCCCTTGATCATTATGTAGTGTCCTTCTTTGTCTCTTCTAGTAGTCTTTATTTTAAAGTCTATTTTGTCTGATATGAGAATTGCTACTCCAGCTTTCTTTTGGTTTCCATTTGCATGGAATATCTTTTTCCATCCCCTTACTTTCAGTCTGTATGTGTCTCTAGGTCTGAAGTGGGTCTCTTGTAGACAGCATATATATGGGTCTTGTTTTTGTATCCATTCAGCCAATCTGTGTCTTTTGGTGGGAGCATTTAGTCCATTTACATTTAAGGTAATTATCCATATGTATGTTCCTATTCCCATTTTCTTAATTGTTTTGGGTTCGTTATTGTAGGTATTTTCCTTCTGTTGTGTTTCTTGCCTAGAGAAGTTCCTTTAGCATTTGTTGTAAAGCTGGTTTGGTGGTGCTGAACTCTCTCAGCTTTTGCTTGTCTGTAAACGTTTTAATTTCTCCATCAAATCTGAATGAGATCCTTGCTGGGTAGAGTAATCTTGGTTGCAGGTTTTTCTCCTTCATCACTTTAATTATGTCCTGCCACTCCCTTCTGGCTTGTAGAGTTTCTGCTGAGAGATCAGCTGTTATCCTGATGGGGATTCCCTTGTGTGTTATTTGTTGTTTTTGCCTTGCTGCTTTTAATATGATTTCTTTGTGTTTAATTTTTGACAGTTTGATTAATATGTGTCTTGGCGTATTTCTCCTTGGATTTATTCTGTATGGGACTCTCTGTGCTTCCTGGACTTGATTAACTATTTCCTTTCCCATATTAGGGAAGTTTTCAACTATAATCTCTTCAAATATTTTCTCAGTCCCTTTCTTTTTCTCTTCTTCTTCTGGAACCCCTATAATTCGAATGTTGGTGCGTTTAATGTTGTCCCAGAGGTCTCTGAGACTGTCCTCTGTTCTTTTCATTCTTTTTTCTTTATTTTGCTCTGCAGCAGTTATTTCCACTATTTTATCTTCCACCTCACTTATCCGTTCTTCTGCCTCAGTTATTCTGTTATTGATCCCATCTAGAGTATTTTTTATTTCATGTATTGTGTTTTTAATCGATGCTTGATTCACCTTTAGTTCTTCTAGGTCCTTGTTAACTGTTTCTTGCATTTTGTCTATTCTATTTCCAAGATTTTGGATCTGGGAAATAGAATCTTGGATCATCTTTACCATCATTATTCTGAATTCTTTTTCAGGTAGACTGCCTATTACGTCTTCATTTGTTAGGTCTGGTGGGTTTTTATCTTGTTCCTTCTCCTGCTGTGTGTTTTTCTGTCTTCTCATTTTGCTTATGTTACTGTGTTTGGGGTCTCCTTTTTGCAGGCTGCAGGTTCGTAGTTCCCGTTGTTTTGGGTGTCTGTCCCCAGTGGCTCAGGTTGGTTTAGTGGGTTGTGTAGGCTTCCTGGTGGAGGGGACTAGTGCCTGTGTTCTGGTGAATGAGGCTGGATCTTGTCTTTCTGGTGGGCAGGTCCACGTCTGGTGGTGTGTTTTGGGGTGTCTGCGGACTTTTTATGATTTTAGGCCACCTCTCTGCTAATGGGTGGCGTTGTGTTTCTGTCTTGCTAGTTGTTTGGCATAGGGTGTCCAGAACTGTAGCTTGCTGGTCGTTGAGTGAAGCTGGGTGCTGGTGTTGAGATGGAGATCTCTGGAAGATTTTCGCCGCTTGATATTATGTGGAGCTGGGAGGTCTCTTGTGGACCAGTGTCCTGAAGTTGGCTCTCCCACCTCAGAGGCACAGCACTGACTCCTGGCTCCTCAATTTGGGATGATGTGTTGTCTATTCATGTATTCCACAGATGCAGGGTACATCAAGTTGATTGTGGAGCTTTAATCCGCTGCTTCTGAGGCTGCTGGGAGAGGTTTCCCTTTCTCTTCTTTGTTCTCACAGCTCCTGGGTCTCAGCTTTGGATTTGGCCCCGCCTCTGCGTGTAGGTCGCCGGAGGGCGTCTGTTCTTCGCTCAGACAGGACAGGGTTAAAGGAGCAGCCACTTCGGGGACTCTTGCTCACTCAGGCCGGGCGGGAGGGAGGGGCACGGAGTGCGGGGCGAGCCTGCAGAGGCAGAAGTCGGCGTGACGTTGCACCAGCCCGAGGCGCGCCGTGCGTTCTCCCAGGGAAGCCGCCCCTGGATCCCGGGACCCCGGCAGTGGCGGGCTGCACAGGCTTCCTGAAGGGCGGTGTGGACAGTGACCTGCGCTCGCACACAGGCTTCTTGGCGGCGGCAGCAGCAGCCCCAGCGTCCCACGCCCGTCACTGGGCTCCGCGCTTTCAGTCGTGACTCGCGCCCGTCTGTGGAGCCCCTTTAAGCAGCGCTCTTAATCCCCTCTCCTCGCGCACCAGGAAACCAAGAGGGAAGAAAAAGTCTCTTGCCTCTTCGGCAGCTCCAGAGTTTTCCCGGACTCCCTGCCGGCTAGCTGTGGCACATTAGCCCCCTTCAGGCTGAGTTCTCGCCGCCAGCCCCAGTCCTTTCCCTGCGCTCTGACCGAAGCCCGAGCCTCAGCTTCCAGCGCCGCCCGCCCTGGCGGGCGAGCAGACAAGCCTCTCGGGCGGGTGAGTGCCTCTCGGCACCGATCCTCTGTGCGGGAATCTCTCCGCTTTGCCCTACCCAGGTATGTGGGGAGTTTCTTGCCTTTTGGGAGGTCTGGGGTCTTCTGCTAGCATTCAGTAGGTGTTCTGTAGGAGTTGTTCCACGTGTAGCTGTATTTCTGGTGTATCCGTCTGAATTTTCTAAATATTGATGCATTTTTATTAGCAAAAATATATACATATCCTCTTCTTTAATCTGTATAAATTCTTACACAGGAGGACTGTGTCCTTATATGGTACTGAAATTCTAGGTTCAATATATGTCCATAATCTAGTCCATTTCTACCACTGTTTTGTATATAACTACATATATTTGTGTGTGTGTGTAGACACACATTTAGCTTTAAAAACTCAGAGAATATATAAAACAAAAAAAAAAACCTAGTAGTTACTT
This sequence comes from Mesoplodon bidens, assembly GCF_964165515.1. Lineage (NCBI taxonomy): Eukaryota > Metazoa > Chordata > Mammalia > Artiodactyla > Ziphiidae > Mesoplodon > Mesoplodon bidens. Next base: position 55,402,005 of record NC_138165.1, read on the forward strand.
TACCTCACCCTTTTCACCAACTCCAGTGGCAACCGTTTTTAACTCTTAGCCAAGTTTTCTGGTTACTATTTCCATTTTTTCAGTAAAATGTTTAACCACTATTTCTTGATTTCTCAAAATTATACTTGTCTTTTGGCTTCCTCTTAACTAGAATATTCTGTAAGTTAGTTTTAAATGAAAGCTGTACAAATAACTTAAAGTTGTACAACTTTAGAAAATAATGTGCTGTCATAATAATATAAGAAGTTGTTACCTCATGATGTAGTTAAAACCAATGAGAAACTGTATTGAGAGAGTGGGAAAGAGAAAGTGTGGAGTACAAAAGGAAGGTAAAATTCTCATTTTTAATAAAGACATTTAGAAAGGTATATAATTTTCAAAATTTGATTAGTAAAATATTGCTTATTGGTCAGCTTCCATAAATATACAGAAGACTATATATCAATCATTTGTGATTTTCTTCAGTTTTAATAAAACTGATTATAATGTAATTGTTGCATGAGAAAAAGTCTGGTATAATATTTCTTCTTCAGAAACTATTGAGACTTGCTTCGTGGCCTGGGAATTTATTGTTTTTGTAGAATTTCCTTGTGAACAGAAGAAAAATGTGTATTTTTTACAGGTTGCTGTATATTTCTTTTGACATATAGATGGATAGACAGACTGATAGATGGATAGATGATATTACTCAAGCTAATTAATTTTTTTAATATTCTCTGTATATTCATATTTTTTTTTCCTGTTTAAGGATAACTTAAAAAATAAAAGCTAATTTCTCTGAAATGTTTTTTTCTTTTATATGTAAAATGGCAATAATAAAAACTATCTCATAGTAGTAGTTTTATAGTCATGAGGATTAAATAGGAACCACATATAACACCAAATACAGTGTTTGGGTAGTTAATTGTACCACTCTTCCATTGGTTAGTTGGTAGTACTAATTCCCCTTTTTCATTAATTCCATGCAATAATTAACATCAATGCTAATCTCATTCTATAAGACGATTTAAAATATGGGTTTACATATCATATAGACTTACATAAACTATGAATTTAAAATGATTTACAATTATGTACCTTGCTAAAAGTTTAAAATGTATATTTGAATATTAGCAATAGGAATAGATATATAAATAGTCATATATGTAGGTATAATAAAATATTTGGACCCCTGACTAATTCTTTTGGTAGTCAGCTAACAAATAAGGACAAGGACACTGGTTACTGTAAGTGTACACTAGTATAGATAGATAGATAGATAGACAGACAGACAGATAGATAGAGATACGTAAGACATCAAGCATTAGTATTGCCGCTTTGCTCCTGGATTTAACCCCTGTAATTCCCAAGAGAATGGGAACTTTTCCCATTGAGTGCACGTTTTTCTCTGTTATATTTAGTGGGTTTTTATGTTTTCTGTGTCAGAAAACATTTTTTGAAATGTGCTAGCTTTGTTGTGCACATAATGACCCTGTGATTTCTCATTTGCAACCAGAATCTGTGAGTATGAATCTCAATGACAATTGGATTTCCTGGTGACTTTTATATTGTGTGTGTGTGTGTCTGTGTGTGTGTGTGTGTGTGTCTTTTTAAGGTGGGGGTGGCGTCTGTAAATAGAATGAGCAAGAGTGAGCTCTTAGAAACCATTTATAATCATACCTTAAACCAGTATTGATGTAATAACCAAGGTTGTCTATTCTTGGAGATATCATACTTACTTGTATAATACATTTGGAGTGTCATTTGCTTCTCTTTCCCTTGAGTGCGCTATTTTTTTTTAATTTTTATTAGAGTATAGTTGATTTAAAATGTTGTGTTAGTTTCAGGTGTACAGCAAAGTAAATCAGTTACACCTATACATATATCCACTCTTTTTTAGATTCTTTCCCATATAGTCCATTACAGAGTTATTGAGTAGAGTTCTCTGTGCTATACAGTAGGTCCTTATTAGTTATCTATTTTATATATATAGTAGTATGTATATGTTAATCCCAGTCTTCCAATTTATCCTTACCCCCCTTATCCCCTGGTAACTGTAAGTTTGTTTTCTACATCTGTAACTCTATTTCTGTTTTGTAGCTAAGTTCATTTGTACCCATTTTTTAGATTCCACATATAAGGGATATCATATGATATTTGTCTTTCACGCAGTATGACAATCTCTAGGTCCATCCATGTTGCTGCAAGTGACATTATTTCATTCTTATTTATGGCTGAGTAATATTCCATTGTATATATGTACCGCATCTTCTTTATCCACTCCTCTATTTATGGACATTTAGGTTGCTTCCATATCTTTGCTACTGTAAATAGTGCTGCAGTGAACATTGGAGTGCATGTATCTTTTCAAATTATGGTTTTTTATATATAAAAGAAAAGGAAATTGCCTGGGTAGTCCAAACGTGGCCAAGATTTCAGAATTGTGAATGAGTATCAACCAATCAACCATAGAGCTAGGAATAAGGAATCCCAAAGTATATTGTTTGCACTAAAAATCAACATGTATAAGCAATTTGATGAAAATTACTCTTATTAATAATTTGCTAAATTTTTAAATGCTAAAAATAAAACAGAAAAAAGTATCCCAAGCAACCTTACTACTATTTCATGGCACTGAAGAGTTTATTTCTTGTGCCCACACAGTGCTAAAATTACCAATCCCAGAGTATGAATTAGAATGAGACAAATATGTAAAATGTCACATAATTATAGCTTTTGAAATTTCTGTAATATTTCAAAATAAATTTTGTTTTATTCTTTGTCTCTTGGAGGATGTGGTATTATATGTACACACACACATACACACACATGCACATGACTAAAATTTCCTAAAATATAGTCTTAAAATACATAACCAAATTAATTTACTTGAGATACCCATTTCTTGTATGTTTTGGATTTTGTATAAACTATAAATCAATTAATTGTTGTTTATTTCATCTGCCACATTTCATTGGGCATTTCTAATTTACTAAGGCTATTACTTTTTTAAATCATTTCTTGGGTTGAAAAATCTAAAGTCACTGTTTATTAACCTTAGGATTGAATTGAATATAGACTCACTTTAGAACTAATTATTTTAATTGCCAGGGAAGTCCATCACTGTTAGATATGAATCCATTCTTTGAAAATTTTTCTGCTTCCCTAAAATGTGTAAAAACAGAAAATGTAACTTTTATCTTTCCTGTATTTTTAATCTCACTCACTGGCTTCTTTCCTTTTATACTTATGTATGTTCAACTTTCATCCTCTTAAAAAAGATTACCACCAGCATAAGTACCTAACTCTCTCTTGATCCTCTATCTCTCTTCAGCTATCATATTAATTCTTACTTTCCTCACAGTCCAGTGTCTTGGGAAAGTTGAAGAAAATTTACGTATGCATCTTCCACTCAGTCTACTAGAAAATGGAATCTTATTTCTTTCCCAGATTATTCCATGAAAGCTCAACAAGGAAAAAAATTAATCTGGGTAGGGCACTTCAATTTGTATTTAAGATTATCTGAGCAGCCTTCATCACTGCTGTTTCTCCTTGAAACAATTTCTCCTCTTATCTTCCATGACAAGATATTTCTTGGTTTCCCTCCTACATTTTTCTGATTCCTCTGTCTCTGACTACCCTTCAAATATTTTCCTTATTTTCTTTGGGAGAGGAAGTAAATTGCTTTCTATAAAGTTCTCATTTCTTATTTTTTATTTGGGAAGAAGAATACATTTTTCATTCCTGATTCAATTTTGTAAATTGTTTACAGGTTAATTTAAGTTTTATAAATTTCCTCTTGGCGTTCTGATGTTCTACTGAAGTGTTTCTATACATAAATTTATTTTTATGTATCTCAAGATAGACTGTGGTGCTTGAATCTAAAATCATATCTCTCATAAATTCTGGGAAATTCTAAAGAAGTATCTTTTCAAATATCACCTATCTCCATTTTCTCTCTTCACTGTTTTTGGAACTGTTAGGTTAGTGTTTGATCATTTTAGTCTGTCCTCCATGATTCTTAATCCCTTCCACATTATTTTTAATCTTTGAACTGCAACAATGGAAATTTCTTCAGATCTGTTTTCCAGTTTAGTAATTGTTTCTTCAAATACACTAACTAGTTCATGCACTTTGTATTCCAAGGCTCTGATTTACATTTCTAAATGCTCTATTTGGTTGCTTTCCAAGTCTGCCTAATTTTTTTTTCTCATGATGTCTTTTTACATTTTTTAAAATTTTTGTCTTTCTTTTTAAAATAAATTTTGGGGCTTCCCTGGTGGCGCAGTGGTTGAGAGTCCGCCTGCCGACGCAGGGGACACGGGTTCGTGTCTCGGTCCAGGAAGATCCCACATGCCGCGGAGCAGCTGCACCCGTGAGCCATGGCCGCTGAGCCTGCGCGTCCGGAGCCTGTGCTCTGCAACGGGAGAGGCCACAACAGTGAGAGGCCTGCGTACCGCAAAAAAAATAAAAAATAAAAAATAAATAAAAATAAAAAAAATAAAATAAATTTTGACTTCCCTATTTTATAGTACCTATCATATTTCAATCTAATCTGTATCACATATTTTTAAAATATCTGAAGAGCTTGTGGATTTAATTCTGCCATTTGTTGGATCTGCTGAATTTCACTAACCAGATTTTTTTTCTTTTGCCTTTTTTATTTTATTTTTTTATAATTTTGAATTTTGAGCCTATCTTCTATGTTTTTCAACCCTGTGGAAGTCTTATGAGACCCGTCTTGGGATCAGCTCTTCTGAATACTTGGACAAGCCTCAGAAATATTATATGCCCTGAGTTAATTTTTACCTTGATTTTTGTAACTTGAGTTTTCCTGAACTATAGAAACTAGAACTTAAGATGCAGCCTCATAATTATACATGTCCAGGGGAGACTGTATATGTTTTTCCACTTACAGTCCAGGCTGGAACATCTCTTTGTACTGGAAGGAATGTTATTTCATGTACCCTTCCACTGGGGGTTTAGCCTCTGAGAATCCAAGGTCTCTATTAGTATTCATACTTGTGTGGAACTAAAGAATTGTCACCTGTCTGATGCTGAAATTAAAACCCAAGCATCTACATTATAATTCTATCATTCTTCTACTGCCTTTGTGAGCAAAATAACACACATGCACGTGCACACACACAAACACACAAAAGTTATAGTTCACTAACTATTCTAGTTTTCTGAACCATTTTCATTTCTGGACTTGGAAAATTTATATTATTTTCTTATATATTCACCTATGTGTTAAAATGTTTGGTTGCTATTTTATCTAGCATTTCTCATTTGTCTACCACGTTGCCAGAACTATTCAGTATTTTTTTCCAGTTCTCAGTCTCATTTTTAATATACTCCCTGGGTGTTCCTTTGACTTCCAAGGCTTTGTTACATCAATAGTGATCATTTATCTTTTTCTTTTAATTAATTAATTTATTTATTTATTTATTTATTTATTTTTGGCTGCATTTGGGTCTTCGTTGTTGGGTCTTAATTGCTGCATGCGGGCTTTCTCTAGTTGCGGCGAGCCGGGGCTACTCTTCACTGCGGTGTGCGGGCTTCTCATTGTGGTGGCTATTCTTTTTGCAGAGCTTGGGCTCTAGGTGCACGAGCTTCAGTAGTTGTGGCACGCGGGCTCAGTAGTTGTGGCTCACAGGCTCTAGAGCACAGGCTCAACAGTTGTGGCACACGTGCTTAGTTGCTCCGTGGCATGTGGGATCTTCCCAGACCAGGGCTCAAACCCATGTCCCCTGCATTGGCAAGCAGATTCTCAACAAGTGCACCACCAAGGAAGTCCCAATAGTGATCATTTCTGAATCTGTCTCTCAAGTCTATTTACAGCTCCTAAAGTTTCACTACTTCTATCTTACACCGTATTGTAACCATTCTGAAATTCTTACAGTTTCTCAAACATTTTATATCCTCTGACTTCTGGGCCTTCATAAATGCCATCTTTCTGGAATATTCTAAAAGCACTCATTTTCCTCCTGTTTATCTGATTTAACCTGAATCTATCATTTGTATCAGCTTGTACAACACTTCCTTTGGGGCACAATATCTAAGATTAGTTTAGATGCGTATGTTGTGTGTTGCAATAACACTTTGTACTGCCTATATTGTAGCATTTACCAGAGATTTATTAAAGTCACTTGTTTAATTATATTACAAATGTTTTTCCTACCAGATTATAAGAATTCTGAGAAAAGAAAATGCTGAAAATTGTATTCCCAGTGCCTTGTACTATTCTATTCTATTCATTCATTCATTCATTCATTCTAGATGATGTATCTCTAAGGCCTAGAACTCTGTCTGGTATAAAGTTTTCAGTAAAATATCTTGAATGAATATCTTGAAACTTTGCAGTAGTTTTCTACTCTGTTTCATAGAGTTGGAACCTGGGGTCAGGAGTATTAAGTAACTGTCCAAGGTCACACATTAGTTAGTGATAAAACCAGGATTTGAACTCAGGTTTGCCTACCTATAAAGTTTATATTCTTTTTACATGGCATCATATGTGAGATATAAAATGAGGTTTTTATGTAACAACAATGAAAGAGCAGCAAAATGAAGATGATTTGGGGTACACTATTCTCTTACATTTTTCTCCAAAGTATATCTACTCTATTGGATCTTTGGAAGTCTGTCCTATATAAGTACCAATTCTCTGGAGCCACAAGTAGCATCAGTAACTAGAAACGTTATATATTTTCTCAGAGGCTATAGTCCTATAATTGCTATAATCTTACGAAGTACTGGTATTTTCCATAACTATAATTTAATTATATGCTTTGGAGTAGGTAAAAATCAGAATTAGAGTTTAAATAGAAGATGTAAACCACAGAAAAAAACAATTAAATTTTTCATCTTTACCCCAATATTTCTGTGATATAATTTTTAAGGGTATTGGTATGCTCAGCAGGGTATAGTGAAAAAATAATATATTTTGGACTAGTATTCACATTTTACTCTGACACTTGCTGGTTATGCAGTGTATCCTTAGGCAAGTTATACTGTTTTCTTCTGCAAATTTGGGTTAGTAATAACAATTCCAAGGCTATTGTGAAGAGTGTAAGTAATGTATATGTGACTAGCCTAGTACCTCTTCTCAATAAATAGTAATGTATAATGTGAGTATTATTGCCTCTTTCATGTTTATATAACACCTTCCTAACCACACATTCCTTTATTATTCTTAACATTTATTTTAATTTGAATCTTCTATACATTTTCCACCCACTTAATCATGAAGGTCAAATTCATGTATATAGGATGTGTAATATATGCTCTCAAACAAACCTGAGATAACTGTATTTTGAAACTTCAATAAGTTACTTATAAATATTCATATTGGGGCCAAGGAAGAGGAATAAGTAGGAAAATCCTATATTAGAGACAGGAAAAAAACATAAATTGGATCTGAAATCTACCTCACTGGGAAACATTTCTCTAAGCTTTGTATATTAGATAAATATAAGTACCATACCAACCATGATTACCCTTGAGAGAAAGAGAAAATTGTTGCCATTTACACAACAACCTACATATAACCTGGCAATAAATTTTAGCTGAAAGATATAATAGATAAATTGAGCATACTACCTGCAACAATGGAAGATTTTTTAACAGTCCATTAATCCATATTATATATTCTATGAGGTTGAAGTAACTAAAGAAATAAAATACAGTTTTCTTTTCCTTGCTGTAATTTTAACATGATAAGTATTCTTTGACTTTGGATCTTTGTGTCTCAAGGAAGATCAAAAGTCAAAGAATATTTATGCAAAACCAAGAAAGAAAAGATTATGTATAACATTTAAGTATCAAATATAAGAATTCATAATGATATTTTAACAGAACAAGTATCCAGAAACAAACTGAAATATTGGATTCTGTTTTCAACTTTAAAATTAACACTAATATGGAAGAACAGGGAAAATGTTACATTTGCTTTAAAAAGTTTTTGTTTTATTTGTTAGGAAAAAATATGTATTGTCATTAGATGTCATTTCTCTATCACCATCAGATACTAGCTATAGGACACTAAGGAGTTAAGGACACAGTATTTTCCAACATTAGTGAAAAATGGTTGGAGGTCTATATTAAACTTTTTTGATGGAGCTCTTTCTAAAATGTATTTTACATTTGACTGCATTATTAAACAGAGAAAAGCCCAAGATAATTTTAACATTTCTTTATTTGTTAGTTCTTTCATGTATATGAAATTCAGTTACTGTGTTTTATATGAATGCTGTGATAATCCCAGGAGTTATTCACATGATGAGCCCTATTTGTTCCACACTAAATTATTTTAGAGTGTTGTGCATTTCCAGATAATGTTTCTTCTGACTTCTTGATCTTTAGGACTTAAAAAACTCAAGAGATCATGTTACAAACCAGGAGTCTGTGACCACAGAGGCTGTGTGATTTACCAATAAGGAAACAAAAATGAATCATTAGTGACTTTACTCTGCTGCATGTGTCCATTAAATTAATACCTTCATTCTTTTTAGTGATTTGCCCTATGCTTTCTTCTAGTTCCCAATTTTTTTTTTCCTCTGTAGAATTTACCTCTTGGTAAACTCAGACAACAAGGTTTCCAAGAGAAATGATGTAACTAAGTATTATGTTAAAAATGAATCAGAAATGAGGTGTAGTTGCTTAAGAACACATATGCATTATATGCATATGTTGACCTAAAACAAATAGACTGCCAGATATTTCTCCAGTAAAGATGGATTTATTCGGAATCAGCAGAGTATTGCAAGTCAGGGTCTGCAACCATAGTGAACCACATGCAAAGCCCCATAAAGGGAGGAGAACACTTTTATAGAGGGGAAAAGGAAGATGGGAGATGTATAGAAACAGAGTTCATGACTTTTCATCACCAGGAAAGAAAAGGAGTCTTTTTTCTTCCTGTTGGGCTCAGCTATCATCCCAGGGTGTGAGAGCTCCCCCTTCTGGTCTCCCAACTCTATTTAATTGAGGTTCCTATTTATTAATTTTTTACACATGTATATATGTTGTATTTACTGTGGGCAGAAGATATATGGCTCTCATTTTCTTAGAGAGTGAAGATACACTGGATTTTCAAATATTTTATTCATTTTGAAAGTTTTAACCTTTACGGAGCTAATTTCCAGATTCTTTTTTTGGCTGGTTTTTAGACTTAGAATCTAAGAAGTGGATAGAATATTAAAGGTCACATGGGAAATTTCTCAACCAATGGTACACCTCATTTAATTGTGTTTCGCTTTATCGCACTTCATAGATATTGTGGTTTTTACAAATTGAAAGCTTGTGTGTTGTCAGATTAGCATTTTTTAGGAATAAAGTATTTATTAATTAAGGTATATGTTTTTTAGACATAATGCTATTGAACACTTAATAGACTAAAGTATAGTGTAAACATACTTTATATGCATCGGGAAACCAAAAATTCGTGTGACTCATTTTATTGAAAATTTGGTTTATTTGAGGTTGTCTGAAACAAAACCTGCAATATCTCCTGTATTGAGGTATGCCTGTATTGCCAAATTTCAGAAGTTTCCAAATGCCTGGGGAGATATTTTTTTCCTAATAAAACTTATGATGTTGGCTATTATTTTCCAAAGTTTATAGAAAAGAGATTTTAAAATGTAAATTGACCTATTATAAATGCCTAAAGATGTAATGCTATTTTTAAAAATTAGATCTCATCATATCTTACACATTGCATTTAGTTGCTTACTCATTTTAATCATAACTTATGTTGATACTTCATATACAGTCTCTATTCATGTCTACTGTACATCTTCTAAACATTAAACACTTATTTATCTAAGGAGGAGAACACTTGTTTGACAAAATTCATGTTGATTCTTGAAAGATTAACATAAGTTTTCATTATCTTGTCAAGTTAAAAAAATACTTAGGAATATTGATTAAATTTTGCCTTGTGCATTTTCATTTCTCTTTTGAGTGCTTTCTCTTATATGTCTGAGTATTTCTTGGGTTGCTACATTCATGGCTTTTGATATAGTCTTCTATCTCTTCATATCAGTGATTGCCTCCTTATCACTTCTATCTTTGAATCATATTTAGGCTCTCATCACATTTTTTGGATTCAAAAAGTTACACTTATTCTAAAATTCATATCTCAAGAAATGGCTTTTGTAATCATAGAGTTTAGTAAAGATATGTTCAGTTTTAGAATCATTTCCATGGTTGATATTATGCCAGTACCTCAGATGGATATACTCAAAGGTAAATTCACACAAAGAAATTGCTTTTTAAGAAGTAAAGAAGCAGGTAGTCAAGGATGCCATGTCAACCTGATCTGATATGAAGCCACTACTTTCCCTACATGTTATTTATGAAATAATAGCAATTTATATTGTCATTGCATAAGTTACCAATATTAAGAATGGCTATATCACTTGCAGTCTGTTCACTGAATATTACTGCTGATCATACTGACTGACTCTTTTCCCAGCTCAGCTACATGATAGGGAGAGTTCTTATAGGCTCCAAAGGTAACTCATTGTTTCACCATTTTAAGAACAAGGGTGAATATTTTAGCCTCTGATTTAAATTTGATATATTATTTTGGGGATAATATACGAAATAGGTATTTGACAGGATCACGCAAAATTAATTTGCTTGCATTTTACTATTCTAGTTACTAATGATTTGCCAAAAATATGTGTTGATATAGACTTTTAATTTTAAAATGCCATGGTTTTTAAGGGAAAGTGCAAAAATTCTATAGGACTTATAGCAATGCCATTTAAAATTCTTATTTCCTGAAAATACCTTCACTAGTGCACTTCATTGGTTGAAGTACTAAGAAAATACTCAATAACATAGCTTTCAAGTGGAACCACTACCTGGAGTTACTTTGTAAAGTCCTCTTAAAAAAGAAATGATCCAGAAGAGGACTTGAGGGAAAACCTGGGAAGCATGACTGCCAAATAGGCCCAAGTTCCATGAGGAGAGCAAGGCCATAGGGGGTCCAATGGTAACTACCATTCAAATCTTCTTATAAATGGTGCAGTGCAGGGAACCACTTGCCCAGGGAAGACGGCATGATGGGTGAGGTTAGCCTTATCCAACAGTACAGAGGGCCTGATGATGAAGAGAAGGTGTAGGGAGCAAACTACCCATGCATGTGTGAGCCCCATGATTTAACCCTTAAGGCTCTATGGAATGAGTACCTGGGTCAGGACTGTGTTTAAAAGCTTAAAAGAAAAACAAACAAACAAAAAAGGCCTAAAGAAGTGTGACAAAAATGATTGGGTAAATCTTGTATTATCTGCCCTATAAAAATAAATCAAAAGTTGATAGTATTATAGAATTTAAAGAGAAGATCAAGATTCAAAATGATTGAAATTTCCAACATTATGAAATAGTGACTGGTACGGAGAAAAACTTGTGAACCAAATGCTAAAGAAGTGAAAGTATTTAGGGACTCATTTCTGCTAGGCACAAGGAAGTTCCCCTTTACACAATGAAACATTTTATGAGAAATATTTAACCTTTAAGCTGAAAATACAAATAGGTAGAGTAAAAATATGGGTAGAGTAAAATAACAGGTAATTCATGGATGGTAAATGAAAGTAAGGTAGGAAATTGGTACGAGGTTGTTATCGATAGAATGATAGATGAAGAGTTTGATGAACTGAATTCTAAGACCTATTTTCCGTTAAGGAAATACATATAACTTTAGGCAAGTCTAACTTTCATGCTCTCAGTTTCTTTAGGGCTGAAAAAATTGGATATAATCAATGGTTTTCTTTCTGTTTTTTTGAGCAAAGAAATACATTGTTATTATTCATATATTTTTCTCCAAATAAAATAGTTCTCAAAACTCCAAAATTAAAACTACAGGTAGATAAATAATTGTGTAGATAGGTAAGATGTGAACAGTTTTGGCTGAAAGAGTTTGGGCAGCCCGAGTCCAGCTGCTCCGCCCCCTTGGTAGCTCTGAGACAAGCTACAAAATACAAGTTGAAAATATTGCTGGTCCCCCTGCTATCAAATATAGGCTATGATTCTACGTCACTTGCCTTAGAGAGAAAACCAAGTGTTTGCCACAAAATGACTTTGGCTCCACCTATGAGAGAAACAGAAATAAAGAATATGGGCCACAGTTCTGTCTCCATATGTCCTTTTCTTCTGCCTTTATGCCAGTGAAATGATGGAGGTTTTTCATTCTTCTTTTTCTATTTTTTTAATGTCTATTAAATAGGTTGTGTTTGTGAGGATTTATGATTCTATGAATATTGTCTTGGGAGATAAAAGTTCTGATATTGAGCAAATCATGTAAACTCTACATGAATTACTTTCACCATATGAAAAATTTTCTCCTGGGAAATATTAGTAAGCTACTCTGAATTCCTTGGATGAGCTGTTTGCAGTTATATTTTCTCTTATTATTACCACCTTTTTTCTTTCTTTTTTTCTTGCAATCAGTCTTGATTATCTGATCTTATTATGATAAAACTGTCTGCTGAATTTACCTGTCCTTTGAATTGGCTAGTGATCTCCTTTTAGAATTGTTTTCTGTGCTAATTCTATGTTTTGCTTTTTAATTTTTGTTGTCATAGTTATCTAAGGGTTAGGAAAGGAGGTCTTTTGATTTAATTAAGTAAAATTTTACTTTGAAGTCCAATTCTTTGCTGTTGTTGATTTTCAGGGAAATTTTTGTGTGTTTTTTTTTAACATCTTTATTGGAGTATAATTGCTTTACAATGGTGTGTTAGTTTCTGCTTTATAACAAAGTGAATCAGTTATACATATACATATGTTCCCATATCTCTTCCCTCTTGCATCTCCCTCCCTCCCACCCTCCCTATCCCACCCCTCTAGGTGGTCACAAACCACGTAGGTGATCTCCCTGTGCTATGGAGCTGCTTTTTTTTTTTAACTTAGAATTCACACTTTCAAAATCTATAACTGTATGATACCAACTAAACTAAATTTAATGAGTTTTTTGTTTGTGTTTGTTTTCTTACTTTCAACTTATTATGTTGACATCACTCAGGCAAAGTTGGATCCAACCTTCGTACTTTGGCTCTCTATGTTCAGAAAAGGCCTTTCTCTTTTAAAGTATGCACTTTCCTTTGAAGCACACGAATATAGAGCTTCATCCAGCTGTTCTTCACTGGGAGGAGGTTGAGTCCCTTGGTGCAGGGAATTGACATCTATTTATTTTTCTTGCAGTATAATGAATCTAAACAGTCCTTCATCAAGTGATTCTCCTTGGCTTTCAGTCACTGAAGTGTACTCATATAAAAGATATTAAAAGTATGTGTATCCTAAGTCCTCAAGAAGTTACTGTCACTGTATTTGTTTACCTAATGTTTCCTCTGTGCCTTTTGTGGAAGAGAAGGGTAGAGTTCTGATCACATTAGCAAATGAGAAATAAATTAAGTGAAACACAGTTGATAACACCTTTCCTATTGGATGTTTTTATATCTTTCACAGAATTCCCAACTTGTGAGCCACTAACTCAATTTGCATGCAGAAGTGGAAGATGCATTAGCAGCAAATGGCACTGCGACTCTGGCAAGTACCAAATGTCCCCTAGACTGCACTGATTTGATTGGGGGCCTGGCTGGCTGTGCAGCTTCGCCTCTTTCTGAGGTAGTTTGTTAGAGGAGGTTGCAGAGTCAAGCAGAATGGTCAAGACAAGTGGTGAGAGGGCAGCTGGCACGTCAATGGGGATTAGCATTAAGAAAAATGGAGCTCAGTATCCGTCCCTTGGGGCTGTGATGGAGATTTGTTTTCAGATATTATGCTGGACACAGCCTAAGTCTACAAACATGAAGTGAAAGCAACAACTGAGGAAACGACCTGGACAATTCAGGCTCCCCACAGCATTTATGTAAAATTCTCTATAACCTCAGGATGGAGTAGTTTATAAATTATACTGGAATTCTCCATGGCTTCAAATTTGTCACCTTTTTTTTTTCTTTTTTAATGTACAAATGGTATTTTTTTCTTCACTCAGTTATATCATTATGTTAAATTATGCCAAATACAGGTAAATGAATTATACATAAATCAATACCTTCTCAGCCATTGATTTCAATTTAATCTGTTTCCACTTCACATTCTTCTCACCTCCCTCCTGCAACAGTTGTTAATAAAAAGTATAAGTCATTGCTAATGATAGCGTACAATAATTTCCTGATATATATACACACTTAAGAGCCTGTGGGGGAAGGGTACACAGTGAGCCCTCATGTGGGAGAATGGAGAAAAAGGATCTGAATTAAAGATACAGTTATAAACTCTGGGGTACAAAGGTTCTAGGTCTAAATAGTAATTTTCCAGCAATAATTATATCACAAGCTGTATCATTTCATAAAATTCCTACAGTCACCATTGTCTTCCCACTTCATAATTATTTCATGTTGTATAGATTTATTTAGTCAGTGGTTAGTCATTTCTGAGTGAAATAGAAATTAAGCTTCAAAATCCAAAGTCAAGGATTTTCCCCCCTTAGTTTAGTAGTTGGTATTCAATCAGAAATAAACAATATAAAAATGAAAATAATTCTCCCACTGCTCATGGGAAATGTTGATCATTGATTTATCATTCCTTTTTTTAATAACAAAAGAAAGCTCTCAATACCAAAAGGAAATGTTAAGTATTTCATAAGGAGAAGTTTCTCCATGGACCAGTTTTCACCACCCGGCTGTTGATGCTTCTTTCCAGATGATGACTGTGGGGACGGGAGTGATGAGGTTGGCTGTGTCCAGTCCTGCTTTGATAATCAGTTCAGATGTTCCAGTGGCAGATGTATCCCAGGCCATTGGGCCTGTGATAGTGACAATGACTGTGGAGACTTCAGTGATGAAATCAATTGTACCAGAGAAGGTTAGTAATTTTGTGAATCTGCAGAATCTCATTTTAGTGTGATATATAATATTTGGAGTATTTTAGAGTGAATATCATAGAAAAATAAATTGTTCATCAGATTTAAAAAAATGTATGTGGAACTATATAAAATAATTTGCTGATCTCTTTACTTTTTCTTTTCTCTGGTTTCCCAACCTTAATTCCTCCTTATACTTTGATACCTTCTTCTTTGGTCTTCGCTTCCTATTTCATTAGATGCTTTACTTTCATTTGATCCTTTACTTACTACTCTTTTAATCCCCTACAACTTCTAAATTTCTGAACCCCCAAACCCATCCCCAAAGGAAAAAAAAAATAAGAAAGGCATAATTTTCCTTTTATTTTTACACTATATTTGTTTCCTGAAGGCTGGAAATCATCCCCTGTTAAACGGTGATGTATTCCAACTGATTGACCTTCTGGAATGCAAGCTAAAAGAGGAAGGAGATCATGACAATGGTTCCCAGCATATCCATGGGCAGCCTGACCCTGTTGTTTGCATGGGTAGCTCTGCAAAATTTGATCAGCCACAGGATGTGTTAATAAATTAGAAATCATTTTCCAAGTGTTTTCCAAGGAGATATATTTGTCTTCTGCAAATATTTGACAACCTATAAAACAGAATATTTCTAAAGTATTTTCTCTGACATGAATTCTTTTTGTCTTTCTTTTGTTTCTCTTTCTTTCTTTATCTTTCTCTCTCTTTCTCTCTCTGTCTCTGTCTCTGTCTCTGTCTCTCTGTCTCTCTCTGCCTTCATTTCTCTTCATTTCTCTCAATTGTAAATACTGGAAACAGTGGCAATTACAGAGGTTATCTACATAATACTAGCTTCTTAAAGGAATAAATCTAGCTTTTTGGTGAACTCCCTAAGTGGTTTATTAAAAGAGATATTGTCTGATTTTGATTTTACCAGTGTGACCTGGGTTATGAGTCGAGGCATGATCCAAATATGGCTAGTCACCTATGAGCCATGAAGTGATAAAACACATGGTCCTCATGGTGGTCATGACATGAGTCATGTCTCTGCTGAGAGTGGACATAACAGAAGCTATAATAAAAACAGAAAATGACTAAGAAAATTTTTGGAACAGTATCTTATAAAATTCAACATGAACATATTTTAATTTAATTTTGCTTCAAAATCGAGAGGAATGATAAATCTCTTTCTCTCTCTCTTTCCCCCTCTCCCTTTATCTCTATCTCATTCTTGTGTCCTTTCCTCTCTCAATTTAGTTGGTCCACTAGTATATATGAACTAGAACTTTTGGCCTATCACTAATCTGGAGTGGAAAAATGAAAGGTATATAAAAAGATATTTTTCCTCTTTTTTTTGTACATTTGAAACACTCATTTGGGGTGTGGTTGACATTTCATTACTAACTTAGACTGAATATATACTATTGGTACATTTCCCCCCATCTCACAGATGTCTTTTTACCCTCCTCATGAGGTGTACATCTGTGGTGTGCTGACACTGACCCATAATATGCTGTGAAAGATAAATTACCCCAGTGTTAATTTGCTTTCATCTCAGAAGTGAGATCCCATCCCTCTGTTCTATGTGCATGTATCTCTAAGTTAAACTAATTGCACATTAAGAAGTTTTGGGGAGATTGCTTTACCTTATGAGTATCCAAAGTGAGTGGCCCATCCACTTAGAGACTCTCTAGAAAGTTATTTGGGTTTGGATTATAGAATCAGTGGCTAAGGTTAATGACCTTTATCTTGAGGTCATCTCAATTTCACTAATATATTACTGTAAAGGATATACTGTCAGTGTGAATGCCATGCATTTCTTATATGATTACGGTAATATGCTAAGGAAATGATCCAGGTAACCCACATGATTCTTGGACATGTTTCAAGGAAAGAATGAGAAGAATTTCCTGAACTAATTTATATTTAACTGATTATAAGTTGTACTTGGATTCCCTAATCAAATATTCTACTTGGTGAATACAAGATGCAGGAATTGAGGACAGGCATCATTCTGGGATGATTTCGGTGTGTAAGACAATCCATAGTATTTCAAAGGGCATTGAAATATTTTTATCCATCATTATTTCATGTATGCTGATATGGAAGTTGTAAAATAACCATGACACATAGAATTGTTAACACTGATCAGGAAGGCCATTTTGCACTTGTAGGATTTGTGAGGACATTGCCAAGGTAAAGTAGAAATTTGATTCAATTAGTCATATAATTCAGTCCGAGAACCTGCTGCAGAAGAAAGAGCTGGGGATTCTGGCTTGAGTTTCAGGACTGGCTGTCAAAACTGATCAAATTCACCATATAATTGCTCAGCACTTTGCTTTACACTGCCTGGGTAAGCAGAGCATATGGTGCAGTTTCTCTCAACTCAAATGGTTTTCAAAAGGGCAGAAAATACTCTTGAATTGACTTTTAATAGTAAAAGAGAAGGAGATACCAAGAATAACATTCCATATATAATCTCTATTTCAGAAAATTCCTGAGCTTAAGTTCATTTCATATTCTTTCTGATACCACTTTCAAGAAAAGAATTTCTATGGTGATCATTTTTTCATCAGCAATGTGATTAATATATGGGAAACGTGTTAATGACTAGTCCCCTCCTAGATTAATGTACACTCATCTCTTTCTTCCTTCATATTGTGCTGCTCTTTCTCTCACTTCCAAACTCCTTTACTAGGCAAAGAAGATACAATATCTTTACAAGTCACTATGCAAGTGTGCACATGTGCATGCACACGCACGCGCATACACACAGAGTCTATGAGTTAAAGTGGAATAGAAAGACCATCCATGGCACATGATTCCTTCCTTTGTTTCAATGCCTGTTTATCATTAATTTAGTGCTTTTTGGTTCTGAATCCTTTGGTTGGTACACATATTTATAGTTACCCTTTTGTAGCTACTGGGTGAATAGTTTTTCCAAGTGGAAAAACAGTGAGGCTGGACTGTCAAAGAATTTGGTATCAGGGAACTTCCTCTAGAGCCTCAGTCCTGACCATTTATTAAATATTGAAAAGTTTTGTAAAAAGATGGTTTTACCTGTAAGAACATCAAGAATAAAGTTAAAATGAGACTTCAGTCTTTTCTTACAAGTCTTTACCTCCCTGGATGTAATATTTTTAAAAAGAGAGCATGAGCGAGAGATGTTGGACATATGTCACATCTGTAAAACACCAAATATATAGAATTAATCTTATCCCATTGTTGATAGTTTAGTTCATTTGAGTTATGTAAACTTTCATTCTTATACTCTTTTTGGGAATTATCTCAAGCATATTTCACACAAGGAATAAGGCATTTCTATAATAAACATATGAAAATTGTGCAGTATCTTTAGACAGCTCTTCTTCCATGTCAAATTCCATTTAGAAATTGTTGTAAAAAATTATAACAAATAATTTCAACGTGGACTTGATTGAGAAGGGAACAGGTTTTATCTAGAATAGATTTTGCCTAAATTTTATAATTTCTTCTAAATGCAACAATATCCCTCAAATATTTGGATTTTTCTTTGAGAAAGCCCCTGACACTGTTTTATGATTACTGTTCTCTAATGTCTTCTGTTTGGCTAAAAAGGGAGTATTTACTACCTTCTGCATTAAGTGAATGAGCTGGGTGATGCTGGAATGTGTGATCTCTTATTTACATCACAAATACAAATTAAATGCAAATTTGAGATTTAGTATGTATTGACCTTCAATTTTGATTTATTATAAATAATCTTTAACAAGTTCCCCAATCCATTAGGCAGTCAAATGTATACCATTATTAATGTACGTGCTCATACATGCTTATGTTCTTTTGCTTTAACTGCTTTTGTTTCTGCTTTGGAAACTTCCATTTCTTTTAGGCTTCATCTGCATTCATTCATGCAAGCATTTATTCATTTGCCTCTCTACATCCTTGATCCCAGTTTAAGAAGGGAACTAGAGAAATTTTATTTTATCTTTCTAGTTTCATAGTCAAGTACAATATTTGATATATAATGAGTATTTGATAAATAATTATTGAGTGAAAGAGTCTATTTCTTGACCACAAAAGTTGTTTATATTTCAGAATCAACACTTATTTGTTTTGTCTTATACATCTAGTAACTTCTGTTTCCTCATCCTGGAGTTTATTTCCATGATGATGTACAAGGCTAGGTGTAGGGATCTAATCATTTACATTTCCTCAATACAGCATAGCCACTTTCATTTATCCAATAATACTGGCAATTTCAGCCTAGGATTCAATAAAATATAATAGATAGGAAATCTGCTTTATCTTTTATTATTGTTTACTTCTTTTTTTTATGTACTCTCTGTCCAATAGATAGAAAGTTTCAGAAAGATAAGAAAAGTTTAAATCTTTGGGGTTTTTTTTACATCTTTATTGGAGTATAATTACTTTAAAATGGTGTGTTAGTTTCTCCTTTATAACAAAGTGAATCAGTTATACATATACAGATGTTCCCATATCTCTTCCCTCTTGCATCTCCCTCCCTCCCAGCCTCCCTATCCCACTCCTCTAGGTGGTCACAAAGTACCGATCTGATCTCCCTGTGCTATTCGGCTGCTTCCCACTAGTTATTTTACGTTTGGTAGTGTATATATGTCCATGCCACTCTCTCACTTTGTCACAGCTTACCCTTCCCCCTCCCCATATTCTCAGGTCCACTCTCTATGGACACAGACAGAGTATGTCTGTGTCTTTATTCCTGTCTTACCCCTAGGTTCTTCATGACATTTTTTTTCTTAAATTCCATATATATGTGTTAGCATATGGTATTTGTCTTTCTCTTTCTTACTTCCTTCACTCTGTATGACAGACTATAGGTCCATCCACCTCATTACAAATAGCTCAATTTCATTTCTTTTTATGACTGAGTAATATTTCACTGTATATATGTGCCACATCTTCTTTATCCATTCAACCAATGATGGACACTTAGGTTGTTTCCATCTCCTGACTATTGTAAATAGAGCTGCAATGAACATTTTGGTACATGACTCTTTTTGAATTATGGTTTTCTCAGGGTATATGCCCAGGAGTGGGATTGCTGGGTCATATGGTAGTTCTATTTTTAGTTTTTTAAGGAACCTCCATACTGTTCTCCATAGCGGCTGTACCAATTCACATTCCCACCAGCATTGCAAGAGTGCTCCCTTTTCTCCACACACTCTCCAGCATTTATTGTTTCTAGATTGTTTGATGACGGCCATTCTGACTGGTGTGAGATGATATCTCATTGTAGCTTTGATTTGCATTTCTCTAATGATTAATGATGTTGAGCATTCTTTCATGTGTTTGTTGGCAGTCTGTATATCTTCTTTGGAGAAACATCTATTTAGATCTTCTGCCCATTTTTGGATTGGGTTATTTGTTTTTTTGTTACTGAGCTGCATGACCTGTTTGTAAATTTTGGAGATTAATCCTCTGTCAGTTGCTTCATTGGCAAATATTTTCTCCCATTCTGAGCGTTGTCTTTTGGTCTTGTTTATGGTTTCCTTTGCTGTGCAAAAGCTTTGAAGTTTCATTAGGTCCCATTTGTTCATTTTTGTTTTTATTTCCATTTCTCTAGGAGGTGGGTCAAAAAGGATCTTGCTGTTATTTATGTCATAGAGTGTTCTGCCTATGTTTTCTTCTAAGAGTTTGATATTTTCTGTCCTTACATTTAGGTCTTTAATCCATTTTGAGATTATTTTTGTGTATGGTGTTAGGGAATGTTCTAATTTCATTCTTTAACATGTCCCTGTCCAGATTTCCTAGCACCACTTATTGAAGAGGCTCTCCTTTCTCCACTGTACCTTCCTGCCTCCTTTATAAAAGATAAGGTGACCATATGTGCGTGGGTTTATCTCTGGGCTTTCTACCCTGTTCCATTGATCTATCTTTCTGTTTTTGTGCCAGTACCATACTGTCTTGATTACTGGAGCTTTGTAGTATAGTCTGAAGTCAGGTAGCCTGATTCCTCCAGCTCCATTTTTTGTTCGCAAGTTTGCTTTGGCTATTCGGGGTCTTTTGTGTTTCCATACAAATTGTGAAATTTTTTGTTCTAGTTCTGTGAAAAATGCCAGTGGTAGTTTGATAGGGATTGCATTGAATCTGTAGATTGCTTTGGGTAGTAGAGTCATTTTCACAATGTTGATTCTTCCAATCCAAGAACATGGTATATCTCTCGATCTATTTGTACCATCCTTAATTTCTTTCATCAGTGATTTATAATTTTCTTCATACAGGTCTTTTGTCTCCTTAGGTAGCTTTATTCCTAGATATTTTATTCCTTTTGTTGCAATGGTAAGTGGGAGTGTTTTCTTGATTTCACTTTCAGATTTTTCATCATTAGTGTATAGGAATGCAAGAGATTTCTGTGCATTAATTTTGTATCCTGCTACTTTACCAAATACATTGATTAGCTCTAGTAGTTTTCTGGTAGCATCTTTAGGATTCTTTATGTATAGTTTCATTTCAACTGCAAAAAGTGACAGCTTTACTTCTTCTTTTCCAATTTGGATTCCTTTTATTTCCTTTTCTTCTCTGATTGCTGTGGCTAAAACTTCCAAAACTATGTTGAATAAGAGTGGTGAGAGTGGGCAACCTTGTCTTGTTCATGATCTTAGTGGAAATGCTTTCAGTTTTTCACCATTGAGGATGATGTTGGCTGTGGGTTTGTCATATATGGCCTTTATTATGTTGAGGAAAGTTCCCTCTATGCCTACTTTCTGCAGGGTTTTTATCATAAATGGGTGTTGAATTTTGTCCAAAGCTTTCTCTGCATCAATTGAGATGACCATATGGTTTTTCTCCTTCAGTTTGTTAATATGGTGTATCACATAGATTGATTTGCCTATATTGAAGAATCCTTGCATTCCTAGAATAAACTGCACTTGATCATGGTGTATGATCCTTTTAATGTGCTGTTGGATTCTGTTTGCTAGTATTTTGTTGAGGATTTTTGCATCTATGTTCATCAGTGATATTGGCCTGTAGTTTTCTTTCTTTGTGACATCCTTGTCTGGTTTTGGTATCAGGGTGATGGTGGCCTCATAGAATGTGTTTGGGAGTGTTCCTGCCTCTGCTATATTTTGGAAGAGTTGGAGAAGGATAGGTATTAGCTCTACTCTAAATGTTTGATAGAATTCGCCTGTGAAGCCATCTGGTCCTGGGCTTTTGTTTGTTGGAAGATTTTTAATCACAGTTTCAATTTCAGTGCTTGTGATTGGTCTATTCATATTTTCTATTTCTTCCTGATTCAGTCTTGGCAGGTTGTGCATTTCTAAGAATTTGTCCATTTCTTCCAGGTTGTCCATTTTATGGGCATAGAGTTGCTTATAGTAATCTCTCATGATCTTTTGTATTTCTGCAGTGTCAGTTGTTACTTCTCCTTTTTCATTTCTAATTCTATTGATTTGAGTCTTCTCCCTTTTTTTCTTGATGAGTCTGGCTAATGGTTTATCAATTTTGTTTATCTTCTCAAAGAACCAGCTTTTAGTTTTATTGATCTTTGCTATCGTTTCCTTCATTTCTTTTTCATTTATTTCTGATCTGATCATTATGATTTGTTTCCTTCTGCTAACTTTTGGGGTTTTTTGTTCTTCTTTCTCTAATTGCTTTAGGTGCAAGGTTAGGTTGTTTATTCGAGATGTTTCCTGTTTCTTAAGGTAGGATTGTATTGCTATAAACTTCCCCCTTAGAACTACTTTTGCTGCATCCCATAGGTTTTGGGTCATCGTGTCTCCATTGTCATTTATTTCTAGGTATTTTTTTTATTTCCTCTTTGACTTATTCAGTGATCACTTCGTTATTAAGTAGTGTATTGTTTAGTCTCCATGTGTTTGTAATTTTTACAGATCTTTTCCTGTAATTGATATCTAGTCTCATGGCATTGTGTTCAGAAAAGATATTGATAAAATTTCAGTTTTCTTAAATTTACCAAGGCTTGATTTGTGACCCAAGATATGATCTAACCTGGAGAATGTTCCATGAGCACTTGAGAAAAATGTGTATTCTGTTGTTTTAGGGTGGAATGTCCTGGAAATATCAGTTAAGTCCATCTTGTTTAATATATCATTTAACACTTGTGTTTCCTTATTTATTTTCATTTTGGATGATCTGTCCATTGTTGAAAGTGGGGTGTTAAAGTCCCCTACTATGAATGTGTTACTGTCAATTTCCCCTTTTATGGCTGTTAGTATTTGCCTTATGTATTGAAGTGCTCCTATTTTGGGTGCATAAATATTTACAATTGTTATATCTTCTTCTTGGATTGATCCCTTGATCATTATGTAATGTCCTTCTTTGTCTCTTCTAATAGTCTTTATTTTAAAGTCTATTTTGTCTGATATGAGAACTGCTATTCCAGGTTTCTTTTGGTTTCCATTTGCATGGAATATCTTTTTCCATCCCCTCACTTTCAGTCTGTATGTGTCTCTAGGTCTGAAGTGGGTCTCTTTTAGACAGCATATACAAGGGTCTTGTTTTTGTATCCATTCAGCCAGTCTGTGTCTTTTGCTGGGAGCTTTTAATCTATTTACATTTAAGGTAATTATCGATATGTATGTTCCTATTCCCATTTTCTTAATTGTTTTGGGTTTGTTATTATAGGTCTTTTCGATCTCTTGTGTTTCTTGCCTAGAGAAGTTCCTTTAGCATTTGTTGTAAAGCTGGTTTGGTGGTGCTGAACTCTCTCAGCTTTTGCTTTTCTGTAAAGGTTTTAATTTCTCCATCAAATCTGAATGAGATCCTTGCTGGGTAGAGTAATCATGGTTGTAGTTTTTTCTCCTTCATCACTTTAGATATGTCCTGCCAGTCCCTTCTGGCTGGCAGAGTTTCTGCTGAAGGATCAGCTGTTAACCTTATGGGGATTCCGTTGTGTGTTATTTGTTGTTTTTCCCTTGCTGCTTTTAATATGTTTTCTTTGTATTTAATTTTTCACAGTTTGATTAATATGTGTGGTAGCGTGTTTCTCCTTGGATTTATCCTGTATGGGACTCTGTGTGCTTCCTGCCTGGACTTGATTAACTATTTCCTTTCCCATATTAGGGAAGTTTTCAACTATAATCTCTTCAAATATTCTCTCAGCCCCTTTCTTTTTCTCTTCTCCTTCTGGAAACCCTATAATTCGAATGTTGATGAATTTAACATTGTCCCAGAGGTCTCTGAGAATGTCCTCAGTTCTTTTTTCTTTCTTCTGCTCTGCAGTAGTTATTTGCACTATTTTATCTTCCAGGTCACTTATCCATTCTTCTGCCTTAGTTATTCTGCTATTGATCCCTCTAGAGTATTTTTAGTTTCATTTATTGTGTTGTTCATCATTGCTTGTTTCATCTTTAGTTCCTCTAGGTCCCTGTTAAATGTTTCTTGCATTTTGTCTATTCTATTTCCAAGATTTTGGATCATCTTTACTATCATTATTCTGAATTCTTTTTCTGGTGGACTGCCTATTTCCTCTTCATTTGTTAGGCCTGGTGGGTTTTTATCTTGCTCCTTCATCTGCTGTGTGTTTTTCTGTCTTCTCATTTTGCTTAACTTACTGTGTTTGTGTCTCCTTTTTTCAGGCTGCAGGTTCGTAGTTCCCGTTGTTTTTTGTGTCTCTCCACAGTGGCTAAGGTTGGTTCAGTGGGTTGTGTAGGCTTCCTGGTGGAGGGGACTAGTGCCTGTGTTCTGGTGGATGAGGCTGGATCTTGTCTTCTTGGTGGGCAGGTCCACATCTGGCGGTGTGTTTTGGGGTGTCTGTGGACTTATTATAATTTTAGGCAAGCTCTTTGCTAATGGGTGGGTTGTGTTCCTGTCTTGCAAGTTGTTTGGTATATGGTGTCCAGCACTGTAGCTTGCTGGTTGTTGATTGAAGCTGGGTGCTGATGTTGAGATGGAGATCTCTGGGAGATTTTCGCTGTTTGATATTACATGGAGCTGGGAGGTCTCTTGTGGACCAGTGTCCTGAAGTTGGCTCTCCCACCTCAGAGGCACAGCACTGCCTCCTGGCTGAAGCACCAAGAGCCTTTCATCCACATGGCTCAGAATAAAAGGGAGAAAAAGAAGAAAGAAAGGAAGAAAGAAAGAAAGAAAGGAAGAAAGGGAGAGAGAAAGAAAGAAAGAGTATAAAAGAAAATAAAATAAAGTGAGGTAAAATAAAATAAAGTTATTAAAATAAAAAAATAATTATTAAGAAAAAAAAATTTTTTATTAAAAAAAAATACAAAAAACCCGGACAGATAGACCCCTAGGACAAATGGTGAAAGCAAAGCTATACAGACAAAATCTCACACAGAAGCATACACATACATACTCACAAAAAAGAGGAAAAGGGGAAAAAAAAAATAAATCTTGCTCTCAAAGTCCACCTCCTCAATTTGTGATGAGTTGTTGTCTATTCAGGTATTCCACAGATGCAGTGTACATCAAGTTGATTGTGATTTAATCCACTGCTCCTGAGGATGCTGGGAGAGATTTCCCTTTCTCTTCTTTGTTCGCACATCTCCCGGGGTTCAGCTTTTGATTTGGCCCCGCCTCTGTGTGTAGGTCACCAGAGGGCATCTTTTCGTCGCTCAGACAGGACGGGGTTAAAGGAGCAGCTGATTCGGGGGCTCTGGCTCACTCAGGCCGGGGGGAGGGAGGGGCACAGGTGCAGGCCGAGCCTGTGGCAGCAGAGGCCAGCGTGGCATTGCACCAGCCTGAGGCGCGCCGTGCATTCTCCCAGGTAATTTGTCCCTGGATCACAGGACCCAGGCAGTGGCGGGCTGCACAGGCTCCCTGGACGGGAGGTGTGGATAGTGACTTGTGCTTGCACACAGGCTTCTTGGTGGCGGCAGCAGCAGCCTTAGCATCTCATGCCCGTCTCTGGGGTCTGCTCTGTTAGCCACGGCTCACGCCCGTCTCTGGAGCTTCTTTAAGCAGCGCTCTTAATCCCCACTCCTCGCGCACCAGGTAACAAAGAGGGAAGAAAAAGTCTCTTGCCTCTTTGGCAAGTCCAGACATTTTCCCAGACTCCCTCCCAGCTAGCCATTGTGCACTAATCCCTTCAGGCTGTGTTCACGCCAGCAACCCCAGTCCTCTCCCTGGGATCCGACCTAAGCCCGAGCCTCAGCTCCCAGCCCCCGCCCGCCCCGGCAAGTGAGCAGACAAGCCTCTCGGGCTGGTGAGTGCTGGTCAGCACCGATCCTCTGTGCGGAAATCTCTCTGCTTTGCCCTCTGCTCCCCTGTTGCTGTGCTCTCCTCCATGGCCCCGAAGCTCCCCCCCTCCACCACCCACAGTCTCCACCCACAGACGGGCTTCTAATGTGTGGAAACCTTTCCTCCTTCACGGCTCCCTCCCACTGGTGCAGGTCCCGTCCCTATTCTTTATTCTTTTTTCTTTTGCCCTACCCAGTACGTGGGGAGTTTCTTGCCTTTTGGGTGGTCTGAGGTCTTCTGTCAGTGTTCAGTAGGTGTTCTGTAGGAGTTGTTCCATGTGTAGATGTATTTCTGATGTATCTGTGGGGAGGAAGGTGATCTCCATGTCTTAGTCTTCTGCCATCTTCCCCGTCTCCCTATCTACATCTTTTTTGTATCTATAAAACAGTTAAGTACTGGAGAGGAGATTCCATCCATGATTCTAAAGGGGGGAAAAAGGAGTTAACCTGTGTTGGCATCCCACAAATTGCCAGGAACTTTCCATTTGTTATTCCTTTTATCGCTCAGAATAAGGATTACCAGAGAGGTTAAGATACTTGCATAGGATTATACAGCTGGCATTTTAGAGGTTGTCTGCTCTTTATTCCTATGTCCAGCTGTCTGCTTCTGCAGCTGTCGAGTATAATCTCTTTTATTTTTTTCTGTCTCTGTGAATTAACATTGGTATGATCCCCAAATAATTACTATGTTGTTCTCAATTGAATACTCATTTTCTCTTTAAAATGAAAGAGAAAGACCTTTCTACTTATTATGGGTCATTGTAATGAAATTTGCCAAAGGGCACTAGAAGGGACGCAGGCCATTACATTAAATCATCACAAGAAGTCCATCTGTCTCTTTATTTGTTTTTATTTTCCTCCCCCCACCCCAGCCCCACACACAATTCTCCTTGATAAAGTGGATTCTGGAACTTTGTCATTGGAATAGCTGTGGACATTCCCACACAATTTCTCCATTCACCCAAAGAACATGTTTCTCTGCCTCATAGACTCAAAAGTTTTACCTCATAGACTCAAAAAATTTAGGAAGCTGGAAGCAAATGGAAAGATCATTTAGTTCAGCCGTTTCATTGTGCAGATGAGGGAAAGGGCTAAGCTAGATAAAATTATCCTTATGTGTATGTAACAATAACAAAAACGTGATGCTGCTTCCTGGAAGGAGCTGATAATGTTCTGTGTTAGAGATGTTGAGACTGGGCCCTTTGATCCATAAAGACATTTTTAGGTGATATTTTGAATTCAAATGATTATGCCAAGTTCTTAGTGGAAAATCCAAAAAGGTCTGGCAGTTCTGCCTACCAGAAAGCAACAAAATCCTACCTGGGAGATTGAATCCAGTCAGGGCGCTGCAGGTATCAAACCTGATATTTAGCTGAAGACTTAGGTTACACATTTAAGCATAGAGAGAATGGAAATGGAAACCAATATCTTTTGACTTCCCACCTACATCATATCCTATCTCAGCTGAACCATCATGTTTTTAGCACCACAGTTTAATCCTAAACACATAGGAAATAAGATAGCAGTAGATCCTATACACAATAAGACTCAGTCACTTGCCTTGTTTTTCTTTCATGAAAATATTCTAAAGATACTTTCAATTCACTTTTACTAGAACACACACATTGCTATTATTTCCTAGGCACTGAACTTTATTGAGAATTAAGTACAGGTATTGGCTTTCAGTTTGGGGAAATTATCAAATCATGTTATGGAATCAGCAAATTCACATAATCTTCCATCCTAATGTTTTTTAACTACTCTCTTTTAATGAAAATATGGATTTTTCCTGATAAAATACAATTAAAAGGAAATTTCAATTTCATCCAGTTTTAAAGAGGTATAACATCTGTTTTCAATGAGATACAAATTGTCTGGCTTAACTATATTCTCTCACAGGTTGATTTATTTTGTTTAGGGACTGTTAACACTCAGATATCAAAACAATGTTAATTATTAATGGATTTTATCCATAGAAAATCTCTTTTTGTTTTCTAGGACAAAATAGCTCTTTAAAGGTCATTTCAACCTTAATACTGCAAACATATTTTACATCAAGAGCAAAGAAAATTCAAGGCTTTTGAATCAATTAATAGCAAAGGCTGTTTTGAGAATCTATAATGTTCCTAGCAAAGTGATTATCAATAAAACTAAAAGGAATCAGATAAATATAATTTTTAAATGAAATCTTAGAGAGTGAGTCATAAAAATAGGAAGAAAAAAGTCAATTATCTTCATCTTTACACTTTAGAAAATTAGTAATGGGTCTTTATTTATTCCTAGATGAATTTAGTTTTTGTATTAAGACAATAATTATGCACCTAGACACTAAACAAAGTAACATCTCTTGTTTTCTAAAAGATATAATTAATAAAGTCAATAGGTAACAAAAGACCTAATTTTAATGAAGAATTTCCTACTCTTTTAACAGAACTGAACAATAAGGGCAAGAGTGAATTCATTTCCATAGTCTTTAAATTCTGCTTCCTTGTTCTTAAATTGTGGTAATGATTAGTGAAATGGTAGAACTTGAGGCATTCAGCTGAATAAAAACACACAAGTATACAAACAAACAGAAAAGAGACAAAGGGTATGTATAATGTACAAAATAATTAGTTCACCTCTCAATAATTGAGTAGTGCCCATGCATTTGTGAGAGTAAAGAAATAAGCAATAGGATAAACTTTGCTTTTTCCCATAAAAATATTTGCTAATTAGCTTCTTTCAGGGTCTGTTTGAACTGTCAGCCTTTGTTCCCTTATTTATGTGAAGCATCAATTCGGTTTGCACTTAAGTGTTATATTCCTGCAATGAAATGACCAGATTCATTCACTTTTTGTTAGGGAATTTATTTCAGTCCTGGGTTGGTATTTGCGTACACACAGGATTCCTAAGAAATATTAGGTGTCATTGTCTGCATCCCAAACTTTTCCACAAATGACTTTGTTATGTAAAGTTATTTACTTAAACTACCATGACCTTCCTGGTATGGAATACTCACTGGTATCAGGATCTTTCAGCACAGCATGCTGTTATGTTGATATGTATACATTTGATGGGGTGTTCTATAAATCATAAGCAGAATTCAGAACATTTTAGAACACAGGCCAGCAGATCTTTTCTGTAAATGGTCAGATAGTAAATATTTTAGATTTTGCCTGTTTCAACTACCCAACTCCACTGTTTTAGCACCAAAGAAGCCATATACTATATGTTTACAAACGATTATGACTGTGTTCCAATAAAACTTTACTTAAAATTCAGGTAGTGGACCCGAATTGGTCTGCAGGTCATAGTTTGCTGACTCTTCCTTTAAAATACAAGTAGAAACACATTCTAAAGGAGATATAATTCTGAATAACCTTTTATGACCATGATTCAGGAAATATCAAACTTATCATGAGACAAGGCAAAAAATAATAGGGAGAAGAAAAGGGCAAAATAAAGAGATAATAATTTTAGAATGTTACATTCTGGCTCTGCCTCAAACATATAGCACATGTGTCTATGCTTATACATATTCTTTCTACATAATAATGTTCTATATTATTTTTAAAAATCAAGTTAAGTAATGTCACATTTTTTTCCAATAAATATTTGAGGTCTACTGTGAGCTAGTCATTTTTAAGCCAAGAAGTAAATTCCAAATATAAAATATCCACACTATAATCTGTTTTACTTAATATTTAATATCTAACATGTCTGTTAAGGTGAATGGTTAATTTGAAGAGTGAATGGAAAAATAGGTTTCTCAATTATATAGCCAATTTAACAGATTAATACACACTATTTACTTCTATTTTGATAATGTAGAAGTTCATCATTCCTGTGATACATTAAATTTTAAATAATATATTCATGGTGGAGTTCCAGATACCAAAGCATAAAATTGTAATGAGCTAAAAACAATGCTTTATTTGTTTTATGTAGATATCACTTTAATACCTGAACATACTAGGGGATATTTAAAACCCTAAACTGTTTCAGTATATTTTTCAATATTTTTATGTCGCTATATGTCTATGTGTTTTTAACACTAGAAACATTTTAGTGTTATAATAATTGAATTTGTGCCTAGATATCCACATATTTTATTTCTGTCATGAAAATTCAACATTGGCAACAGAATTTTATTTTTTATTTTATTTAAAAAAATTTTTTATACAGCAGTTTCTTATTACTTATCTATTTTATACACATCAGTGTATACATGTCAATCCCAATCTCCCAATTCATCCCACCACCACCACCACCACCCCACTTTCCCCCCTTGGTGTCCATATGTTTGTTCTCTACATCTGTGTCTCTATTTCTGCCTTGCAAACCGGTTCACTTATAAAAATCTACCATTTTTCTAGATTCCACATATATGTGTTAATATATTATCTTTGTTTTTCTCTTTCTGACTTACTTCACTCTGTATGACAGCCTCTAGTTCCATCCATGTCTCTACACATGACCCAATTTCATTCCTTTTTATGGCTGAGTAATATTCAGCCATATATATGTATTGTATATATGTACCACTTCTTCTTTATCCATTCATCTGTCAGTGGGCATTTAGGTTGCTTCCATGACCTGGCTATTGTAAATAGTGCTGCAATGAACATTGGGGTGCATGTCTCTTTTTGAATTATGGTTTTCTCTGGGTATATGCCCAGTAGTGAGATTGCTGGCCACATTGTAATTCTATTTTTAGTTTTTTACGGACCCTCCATACTGTTCACCATAGTGCCTGAATCAATTTATATTCCCACCAGCTGTGCAAGAGGGTTCCCTTCTCTCCAGCATTTGTTTTTTGTAGATTTTCTGCTGATGCCCATTCTAACTGGTGTGAGGTGATACCTCATTGTAGTTTTGATTTGCATTTCTCCAATAATTAGTGATGTTGAGCATCCTTTCATGTGTTGGTTGGCAATCTGTATATCTTCTTTGAAGAAATGTCTGTTTAGGTCTTCTGCCCATTTTTAGATTGGGTTGTTTGTTTTTTTGATATTGAGCTGCATGAGCAGCTTGTAAATTTTGGAGATTAACCCTTTGTCTGTTGCTTTGTTTGCAAATATTTTCTCCCATTCTGAGGGTTGTCTTTTCGTCTTGGTTATGGTTTCATTTACTGTGCAAAAGCTTTGAAGTTTCATTAGGTCCCATTTGTTTATTTTTGTTTTAATTTCCATTACTCTAGGAGGTGAGGCAAAAAAAAGATCTTGCTGTGATTTATGTCAAAGAGTGTTTTTCCTATCTTTTCCTCTAAGAGTTTTATAGTGTCCGGTCTTACATTTAGGTCTTGAATCCATTTTGAGCTTGTTTTTGTGCATGGTGTTAAGCAGTGTTCTAATTTCATTCTTTTACATGTAGCTGTCCAGTTTTCCCAGCACCTCTTATTGAAGGAACTGTCTTTTCTCCATTGTATATCCTTGCCACCTTTGTCATAGATTAGTTGACCATGGGTGTGTGGGTTTATCTCTGGGCTTTCTATCCTGTTCCATTGATCTATATTTCTGTTTTTGTGCCAGTACCATACTGTCTTGATTACTGTACCTTTGTAGTATAGTCTGAAGTCAGGGAGTCTGATTCCTCCAGCTGTTTTTTTTTTTTCCCCTCAAGATTGCTTTGGCTATTTGGGGTCTTTTGTGTCTCCATACAAATTTTAATATTTTTTGGTCCCAATTCTGTAAAAAATGCCATTGGTAATTTAATAGGGATGGCACTGAATCTGTACATTGCTTTCGGTAGTTCTGTCATTTTCACAATATTGGTTCTTCCAATCCAAGAAAATGGTATCTCTCTCCATCTGTTAGTGTCCTCTCTGATTTCTTTCATCAGTGTCTTATAGCTTTCTGAGTACAGGTCTTTTACCTCCTTAGGTAGGTTTATTCCTAGGTATTTTACTCTTTTTGTTGCAATGGTGAATGGGATTGTTTCCTTAATTTCTCTTTCTGATCTTTCTTTGTTAGTGTATAGGAATGCAAGAGATTTCTGTGCATTAATTTTGTATCCTGAAACTTTACCAAATTCATTGATTAGCTCTAGTAGTTTTCTGGTGGCATCTTTAGGATTCTCTATGTATAGTATCATGTCATCTGCAAACAGTGACAGTTTTACTTCTTCTTTTGCAATTGGATTCCTTTTATTTCTTTTTCTTCTCTTATTGCCATGGCTACGACTTCCAAAACTACGTTGAATAATAGTGGCAAGAGTGGACATCCTTGTCTCATTCCTGATCTTAGAGGAAATGCTTTCAGTTTTTCACCATTGAGAATGATGTTTACCTCGGGTCTGTTGTATATATACTTTATTATGTTGAGGGTAGGTTCTTTCTATGCCCACTTTCTGGAGAGTTTTTATCATAAATTGGTGTTGAATTTTGTCAAAAACTTTTTCTGCATCTATTGAAATAGCCATATGGTTTTTGTTCTTCATTTTGTGAATATGGTGTATCCCATTGGTTGATTTGCATATATTGAAGAATCCTTTCATCCCTGGGATAAATCCCACTTGATCATGGTATATGATCCTTTTAACGTGTTGTTGGTTTCTGTTTACTAGTATTTTGTTGAGGATTTTTGCATCTATGTTCATCTGTGATATTGGTCTCTAGTTTTCGATTTTTGTAGTACCTTTGTGTGATTTTGGTATCACGGTGATGGTGGCCTTGTAGAATGAGTTTGGGAGTGTTCCCTCCTCTGAAATTTTTTGGAAGAGTTTGAGGAGGATGTGTTAGCTCTTCTCTAAATATTTGATAGAATTCACCTGTGAAGCCATCTGGTCCTGGGCTTTTGTTTGTTGGAAGATTTTTAATCACAGTTTTAATTTTATTACTTGTGATTTGTCTGTTCGTATTTCCTATTTCTTCTTGGTTCAGTCTTGGAAGCATATACCTTTCTACGAATTTGTCCATCTCTTCCAAGTTGTCCATTTTATTGGCATAGGGTTGCTTGTAGTAGCCTCTTAGGATGTTTTGTATTTCTGCAGTGTCTGTTCTAACTTTTCCTTTTTCATTTCTAGTTTTATTGATATGAATCCTCTTCCTCTTTTTCTTGTTGAGTCTCACTATAGGTTTATCAATTTTGTTTATCTTAAAGAACCAGCTTTAGTTTTATTGATCTTTGCTATTGTTTTCTTTCTTTCTGTTTCATTTATTTTTACTCTCATATTTATGATTTCTTTCCTTCTACTAACCTTGGGTTTTGTTTGTTCTTCTTTCTCTAGTTCCTTTAGGTGTAAGGTTAGATTGTTTATTTGAAATTTTTCTTGTTTCTTGAGGTAGGATTGTATTGCTATAAAATTCCCTCTTAAAACTGCTTTTGCTGCATCCCATAGGTTTTGGATCATCATGTTTTCATTGTCATATGTCTCTAGGTAATTTTTCATTTCCTCTGTGATTTCTTCATTGATCTCTTGGTTATTTAGTAACATATAGTTTGTCCTCCTTGTGTTTCTGTTTTTTATGGGTTTCTTTTCTCTGTAATTGATTTCTAATCTCATAGCATTGTGGTCAGGAAAGAGACTTGATATGATTTTAATTTTCTTAAATTTACCCAGATTTGATTTGTGACCCAAGATGTGATCTATGCTGGAGAGTGTTTCATGTGCACTTGAGAAGGAAGTGTAATCTGCTGTTTTCAGATGGAATTTCCTGTAAATATCAATTAAATCTCTCTGGTCTATTGTGTCATTTAAAGCTTGTGTTTCCTTATTAATTTTCTGTCTGGATGATCTGTCCATTGGTGTAAGTGAGGCGGTAATGTCCCTCACTGTTATTGTGTTACTGTTGATTTCACCTTTTATAGCTGTTAACATTTGCCTTATGTATTGAGGTGCTCCCAAGTTAGGTACATATATATTTATAATTGTTATATCTTTTTGGATTGACCCCTTGATCATTATGTAGTGTCCTTCCTTGTCTCTTATAATATTCTTTATTTTAAAGTCTATTTTATCTGATATGGGTATTGCTACTACAGCTTTCTTTTGATTTCCATTTGCATGGAATATCTTTTTCCATCCCCTCACTTTCAGTCTGTATGTGTCCCTAAGTCTGAAGTGGGTCTCTTGTAGACAGCATATATAAGGGTCTTGTTTTTGTATCCATTCATTGAGCCTGTGTCTTTTGGTTGGAGAATTTAATCCATTCACGTTTAAGGTAATTATTGATGTGTATGCTCCTATGACCATTTTCTTAATTGTTTTGGGTTTGTTTTTGTAGGTCCTTTTCTTCTCTTGTGTTTCCCATTTAGAGAAGTACCTTTAACATTTGTTGTAGAGCTGGTTTGGTGGTGCTGAATTCTCTTAGCTTTTCCTTGTCTGTAAAGCTTTTGATTTCTCCATCGAATCTGAATGAGATCCTTGCCAGCTAGAGTAATGTTGGTTGTAGGTTTTTCCCCTTCATCACTTTAAATATATTGTACCACTCCCTTCTGGCTTGTAGAGTTTCTGCTGAGAAATCAGCTGTTAACCTTATCGGAGTTCCCTTGTATATTATTTGTCATTTTTCCCTTGCTGCTTTCAGTAATTTTTCTTTGTCTGTAATTTTGGTCAATTTGATTACTGTGTCTCAGTGTGTTTCTCCTTGGGTTTATACTGCCTGGGACTCTCTGTGCTTCATGGACTTGGCTATTTCCTTTCCCATGTTAGGGAAGTTTTTGACTGTAATCTCTTCAAATATTTTCTCAGATCCTTTCTCTCTCTCTTCTCCTTCTGGGACCCCTATTATATGAATGTTGTTGCGTTTAATGTTGCCCCAGAGGTCTCTTAGGCTGTCTTCATTTCTTTTCATTCTTTTTTCTTTACTCTGTTCTATGGCAGTGAATTCCACCATTCTGTCTTCCAGGTCACTTATCCGTTCTTCTGCCTCTGTTATTCTGCTGTTGATTATTTTTAGTGTAGTTTTCATTTCAGTTATTGTATTGTTCATTTCTGTTTGTTTGTTCTTTAATTCTTCCAGGTGATTGTTCTTTAATTCTTCTAGGTCTTTGTTTAACATTTCTTGCATCTTCTCGATCTTTGCCTCCATTCTTTTTCCGAGGTCCTGGATCATCTTCACTATCATTATTCTGAATTCTTTTTCTGGAAAGTTGCCTATCTCCCCTTCATTCCGTTTTTTTTCTGGGGTTTTATCTTGTTCCTTCCTCTGGTACATAGTCCTCTGTCTTTTCATTTTGTCTATCTGTGAATATGGTTTTCGTTCCACAGGCTGCAGATTTGTAGTTCTTTTTGCTTCTACTGTCTGCCCTCTGGTGGATGAGACTTTC
Source organism: Mesoplodon bidens (assembly GCF_964165515.1). Lineage (NCBI taxonomy): Eukaryota > Metazoa > Chordata > Mammalia > Artiodactyla > Ziphiidae > Mesoplodon > Mesoplodon bidens. Next base: position 55,437,272 of record NC_138165.1, read on the forward strand.
TGAGAGGCTTGTGCAAGCTTCCTGATGGGAGGGAATGGTGCTGGTTAGAGCTGGCTGTTGCTCTGGTGGGCAGAGCTCAGTAAAACTTTAATCTGCTTGTCTGCTGATGGTGGGGCTGCATTCCCTCTCTGCTGGTTGTTTGGCCTGAGGTGACACAGCACTGGAGCCTGCGTGGCTCTTTGGTGGGGTTAATGAGGGACTCTGGGAGCACTCACGCCAAGGAGTACTTCCCAGAACTTCTGCTGCCAGTTACTTGTCCCTGCGGTGAACCACAGCCACCCCTGGCCGCTATAGGAGCCCCTTTAACACTTGCAGGTAGGTCTGATTCAGCCTCCCATGGGGTCACTGCTACCTCCTCTGGGTCCTGATGCACACACTACTTTGTGTGTGCCCTCCAAGAGTGGAGTCTCCTCTTCCCTAGTCCTGTCAAAATCCCCCAATCAGATACCACCAGTCTTCAAAGTCTGATTCTCTAGAAATTCCTCCTGCAGTTGCCAGTCCCCCAGGTTGGGAAACCTGACATGGGGCTCAGAAACGTCACTCCAGTGGGTGGACCTCTGTCATATAAGTGTTCTCCAGTTTGTGAGTCACCCACCCAACAGCCATGGGATTTGATTTCATTGTGATTGCGTCCCTCTTACCATCTCATTGTGCTTTCTCCCTGTCCTTGGATGTGGGGCATCTTTTTTGGTGAGTTCCAGTGTCCTCCTGTTGATGACTGTTCAGCAGTTAGTTGTGATTCTGGTGCTTTTGCAAGAGGGAGTGCCCTCACATTTTTTTCCATTTCCCTCTATTCAACTTTTCTAATTGACCTAGACAATAAATCTCAGAGATTTGAAATATGGTCTCTTTATTTATTATTAAATTTTTCATTATATACAAGTATTAATCAATGGTTTTGATAGTCCCATTCAACTTCTTATCAGGATAATCTCCAGCAAGGATTACACATGGGTGTACAAAGAGTTTGTTGGAATAAAAAGTAAAACACAAAAACCATGCCCTGGCAGGCAGTGTGTTGGGATGGGAAGGTGGGAAGGGTGGTGATATTAATAACCATCTATAAACTAGATGACATGCAGGCTGTCATCAAGGTCCAATGGGATGAGGACAAGTTGATTTAAAAGAGAGGCCCCAGGTTTGACTTCATTATTAGTTCACATCAGAGATTGTAGAGCCATCAGGCACACAGTTGTCCCTGGGGAACTCATCCCACATTACCTGGAGAAGAGCAGGACAGGTACCCCCACCAGCCCCAACACCAGTTCTAGCCAGGTAGCTCAAGAGCTGGTAGGTAGGTTTAAACAAGCCTCCCTCCTAAGGATTTCTAGAAATCAAGGACAGCCTAACCACTTTAAGGAGTTGTTAAGGGTTCCCTCAGACAGAAACAGGCCAAGCATATGTCCACACCCTGTTGGTAAATGAAATGAAACAACTGATAGGCTGCCAATCTGATTCTCAGTAGTTTCAGGACAGGTGAAGAATACCTGGGACTCTGCAGCGAACATGTATAGGAACTGTTAGTACATAGTGAGTCTTTGAAAAGCTAGGAACCAATCAGGAACTGACACATGATGATTATGAGAAATGCAGGAAGCTTTGTGCACATGCAATACATAGTGATTTTTTACTTTTCAAAGCTTTTTACAACAAATGACAAATTAAAGTATAAACTCCATTAAAACAATAAAAAGAAGGTTTTTTCCCCCCAAGACTGGTCTCACAATTTAAATAATTCATTAAATTCACAACACTATTATTAGCTATTTTCTCAGGAATACTTTAACATTTCTTATAAATCTGAATAAGAAAAACATAGTATAAATATAATTTTTGCAACCCTGATTTTCTATTTTTTTTAACTTTAGGAGAAAAAATTTCCTTTCTGTCTCTGTACAGTTACTAGTCTACTAACTGCAAATATTTAGTCAAAATGAATTCATTTAAATATTGGGATAAATTCCACCATTGGTTGCCACATTTCCTCCAGGGTTCTGTGTTTATTTATTTATTAGATTCCCCTAAATTGTATGCTTAGTTTAAATAGCTTCAGGGCAAAAATACAATAAAATTGCATTAGTTAAAAATATAACCAGCATCAGCAATGTGAAAACATAACAGTAAAACAGCATGAGCATATACATATAAACATAGTCATCATTTTAATATTCCACTGGGACAAGCCATATTACAAAGATAGATTGTGTGCCAAGCCCTGAAGCTTAAGTATCTGGGGCTCTGGGGAACCCCACAAGCCTGAAACTCAGTTTAGAATGGTCATCACAGGCTCCTTAGAGTGTTTCAGTGTTCCATCTATGGCAAAATCAACAACTGTTACCAGAAGCTGATTTCATTTGGCAAGAAGGTTAAGAGAAAATAAAATTCCACCACTTTTTACTGTGTTTTCTGGCAGAAGGGGATAGCATTTCTAAACATCAACATATACCCAAAGTTAACAGACATTGAGGAATACATTTGGAGTATTTTTAATTTATTGTAGGAGGTAGGATGAGAAGTGGCAAGGGAAGGAATATGAAAATGTGTGTGTGTGTGTGTGTGTGTTTGTGTGTGTGTGTGTGTGTGGTATGTGTTTAATAGTCTACTTGACTTCAGTATAAACTTTGGGTGTTCAAGCAAATAAACTAGATACATATATATAACTCCTTGTAAATCTGTGGAATCTTAGAGATTTTTCTCTTTCTACTTATTGTCTAAATGCTCCCAAAGAGATAGATACAAACTACATATCTGAGCATAACCGAATCTAGCAGCAGGTCTTTCTGTGACCCCCAATTTCCTGTAGGGTGAAATCCAAACCATTTAGCATAGCATACAAGGCCATTCAAGCTCTAGGCTTTGCTCTCCTCTCTAGTCTTCTCTTTTTACACTCTTCCCATCACTCACAACACAGAATTTTACAAATGCTGCTGACTTTGTTCAGAATATCTTTTGTCCCATTCTACTTTCCCCTCTGCCTGACTCTTAGTCATGGCTTGGAACTCTCTTCTTATCCTCTGTCATGAGAATTTCTCCTCTGAAATCCCCAAGTCCAGGTTAGATTTCCCCTCTGCATGTTCTCACCGTGTTCATTCCTAACAAAGCACTTAGGATATTGCTTTGTAACTGCATACATTGCCTAGTTCCCTATGTGCAGACTATTTTATGATCTTTTCAAAGGCAGACCCTACCTTTCATTTTTCACCTAGATGCCAGCAAAAGCCATTTATTTGGTCTCCCTATTTCCACTTTTTTTTTATACAGCAGCCAGTGAGAATTTTAATAATGTAGATTAAATTATATCATCATCACTCCTCTGTTTCAAAATCTCTAACAGAAAGATACTTGTTGAACTTATCTTACCATAGATGTTGATAAAGCCCACAAGATCCAGCCCCTGCCTACCTCTCAGATCTCATTTCTAACCCACTCCCATTCACTTTGTTCTCTGTCTATAAAAACAAAGTCTGTTTCCTGCTTTAGAATCCTTGCATTTGTTATTCCCTTTGCCTACTATGTTCTTTACCCTAACCTGCTTGGCTGGCTCTTTCCCTTCATTTTGGTCTCATCTCAAATATCACCTTCTCAGAGAGGCGTCTCTGATCACGCTGTCAAGATGTTCTCTATACCCAACTCACTCCTTGTGATAGTCATCAAAGATGTTCACAATATAGTTCTATTTTTTCCTTTTTCTGGGCACATGATAAGATGGTACTTCCTGGAAACTTTGTGGTTGAGTGTGACCAACATGATGGGGCCCTACCCCATGCAACTAGCATTGGCCAATGAATTGTGAATCAGAAGTGATGTATGTTTTTTTCCTATATAGCACTACTCTGACCCATTTTCTTCACTGCATTTACTACTTTCTGGATGAATCTAGTTTATGTTCTTATATAATTATTTATTAATGGGAGAGTGGTAAAGAAAGCAGGCTCTAAAATTTAATTGTGTGTGCTCAAATATAATCCCTGCTGCTTATCATGTGTATAACCACAGACAAAGTTTCTGTTTCTGTGAAGTGGGATGCTCTCAATAAGCAGTTCTATTTATTTACATTTAATTAAAATCAAAAGGAGCAGATAGGTGATACTTCTTTTCACTGGGTTTTAATCAAATCTTAGATAACTTGAAGTATAAGCAAAATTGAATACCATATAAACTACCAGTTATATGCAAGGTATATGGAATGGGTGATAAAGAAAGGGAAGTGTGAAACTGGTCTCCATGTTCCTCTTAGAGTCTGCTGTAGGAGTCAAGGAAAGCTCAGAATCCCTTCCACAGGGGAAAAAAAAGGCATGTTAGCATGAAGCATCGTGTATAGTTTCTGAGATTTTATGAATTCCTAAGGCTTACCCATGAATCTCTTGAATCTACAAACACCAGAATAAGAGACCCAATCCTAGATAAATATATACATATTTTTTAAGTAAAATGAGTCAAAGAAAATTATGGACATTAACAGATAAAATGTACACAGGAAGGCAATCTAGAGGAGAATTGTTTCACCATTTAGATTTGAATATTTATGATGGTATATTGTATTTCCTTCTCCAGACTATATCCTCATTTTAAAGTTGCTGTAATCTGGTTGTTTATGGTACCACTTAATAGATAGTCCACAAAGGTTTGGACATGTGTAGTTTAAGGAAAAAAATGAAGAAAAAAAAAGCCTCAGGGAAACACCACATTTGTATTTAAATTTATAAGATAAATGTTTATTTAGAATAAGAAAACAAATGAGTGTATTCACATATGAAGCACAAATAGATAAACAAAACAATACCAAGCAAAGCGAAGAAAATGCAAATAGAATTTAAAAAATCTCAAACAGTAGCAGAATGCTCTCTGCCTTCATAGATTCTGCTTTGATCTGTGTGACCACAACTTATTTTCTTCTGTAAATAATATTGAGCTAAAAGACTACAAGTCTATATATAAAGTTGCCATATTGCTGGATCAGGAGAAACATTTCCTTCTCCCAAAGCAACAATTTATATTTTGCAAGTCTCTTTTTGAATTGGGTTTTTCTTTCCAGATTTCTAAGTTTACATAATCTTCTTGAGAATTTCCCATTAAATCACTGAGTTAAATGTTGAGGAATATAACTCAAAAGAACTAGATCTTTGAAACCAAGTCCAAAATATGTTTAGAAGAGGCAAAGCATTGCACTCACAATAATTAGTGAAACATGGAATTCCTCCCATTACTACCAACGTTTTTGAGGCAACATTGTCCTTGGAGAAATAAAAGATGAGGAGAGGAATGAATGTATGGAATAGAATTTGGCATATACTGCTTAATTTTATTTAGGCTACTAAAATATTTCCAAATTAGGTCATTTTAAATGTAAAATGTGTTCCTTCTTCTCAAGTTTTCCTTACATATTACTATTTTGTTTAGTTATTTACTTAGTCCTCTGGTCATTTCCAGAAGTAATCTAAGTTATAACCTGGAAAGATTAAAGTTTATAAAGAGGAAGGAACCAAACAAAGGCAAAGTAAGGATGAGTAATGTAAATAAATATGAGGGTGAGATTGGTATAAACAAGTTCATATCATGAAAAATGATCCATAAATTTGGCTCTAAATTCTTAAAAGCTATTGCAAAGAGAGAAACATGATGAGTTTCAGGATTATTCACAAATATCCATTAAATAACTCATAAAGATGAAAAACTAATTTATAAAGACAGTAAAGTTAGTATTAATATTAAACTAAGAGTGAAATAAAATTTTTCCTACAGTTTCTCAGAAGTAGATCAAAAGCAAAAGAAAAGGGAGTTAGCAGTTGGCCCACTGACCACCTCCACCAAGGAAAAAAATCTGTTAGGGAAAAAATAAAATATAAAGGAATATCTATGTCCCTCTGTTATAACAGGGAATCATTAATAAAATTCAGTCCAGCTCCATACAAAGCAGGCAGTAGTTGTTACCTTATGAGGATGCTAACCCAAGAATCTTACTTTTCAAGGAACTGGAAAAGCGAGATTTTTATAAGAAAGCTTTAGATTTTTAAAATGTCTATAGTATGTTTACTAAATTAAACATACTGAGGGACAGATTCAATATGGGAGCTGCCAGCCTTCAACTCTCATTTTAAAGAATGTAGAAAAAATCAATGGATTTTTTAAATTCTTTATTAAGTATTTGGAATCACTGGGTGAGAATAACCTGAAATACAACTTTTGTATGTTATTGGTTGAGCTCATACAGCAGGCTATAAAATTCAACTGAGCCAAAGTTTGTTTAGTTTTGTTTTCACGGAAAGTTAAGTACTAGGAAAAAAAAAACAAAGGCCATTCACTGCTGTATGGAAGTTGCCTTCTTCATCATAGAATTACTTAGAGAGCTGAAAATGCCTTGGAACTCCATTTGATTTGTCTTCCTTTTTCTTCTTGAATACTGAAATCACATAGGATTTTCAAGTTACCTTTAAAAAGATCCCAAGTTTAAAGGCTTCACAGTATATTGTTTGTGAAACCAGTCTCAACATTCTTTACCACTGTAGTAATTAAGTTGTACTGCTAAATAGGGCACTCTGCATATACTCAATTAAATATGGTAGGAAGTGGCTATATCACATTTCATATATATCATCCAAATGTGAAGACACTCTACCATCTTTATTGATTGTGCCTATGCACCCAAGTATTTTGTTAAATCATGAAGACTCTATATATCCAAAGTCGGAATAATTTGGATGATTAGGAAAGTAGGAAAAGTCTCTGTTTTTGGATGGGACTTCAATGCCAGCCTAAACCCAGCCCCTTCTCTTTAAATTGGGTGTAATTACTATGTGTTCTTAGGAGTAGCTACTTTTGGAAATTAGGTTTTCATGGAATGGAACTCCTATTTTCTACCAACAGAACTTTTTTACTCTTACTTCAGTGGGGATCCTTTTTATCTCTTTTTTTAGTTAGGTGTTATTTCAGCATTACTACTTTAAGAATACTTGGGAGGTAGAAGCAAGTCTATTCTGTGCATCTTTAAAATATTGTATCAACTGACATATTATAGTTGTTGAAATTCTTTAAATAAACAAATCAGGAAATGAACTATTTATATCATAGAAAATAACAACAAAAATGTTAGTGAAAATAATCATTTACACATATCCAATTTATTCCTCCCAACGACCCTGCAGGCTCCCTACTTTCCATGTGAACAGAGGTCTCAAAAGATTAAGTAGCTTCCTTGGTGATAAAAGTGTTATTATTAGCTTTGACCTTAATTTAGTCTAATCTTAACTCATAACCACATAATTCTGTTGACCTGAAGCAAACTGACTGACAGATATTTCTCCAGTGAAGGTGAGGTTATTCAGGATCAGCAAAAAATCTCAATTTAGGGTCTGAAACACTGGTGAGCCGTGTGCAAGTTCCCACATGGGAAGGGAAGGAGAACACTTTTATAGAAAGGAAAAGAAATTTGGGAGGGCTATAGTAAACAAAGAGTCCAAGGATTTTCATTGACAGAGTCTTTTCCTGGAAAGAAGAAGTGTCATTATTCTCCTGCTGGGCTTTGCTGTCATTGCAGGATATGAGAGCTTTCCCTTCTTGTCTCTCACCTCTATTTAATTGAGGATTCTTTTTGTTAATTTTTTTTTACATTTTTATCTTTTGATTAAGATCTTTTGCTGAAAGCATCATTGATCAAGAGTCAGATTTTCTAGTTTCAGTGGCTTTTTGTCCCTCAGTGTCAGGAAAGATCATTTCCAGTAGTGTCTCAGACTGGAAACCTAGTAAGGTCACATTTAAGTAACAAGGAGGGGCAGGAGGGAGAACTCTCAGGCACTTTTTATTTAAAATCCATACGTTATCAAGATCATAGACCCTGGAGATCATCTGAATCTTTATGTCAGCATCGAAGGTTGGTGACAAACTTCCAACAGGCCTGGTATAGATAACTTCGGAAAGCTGTGTCTTCAGATGTCGACTGCCTCAATTTCCGAGAAGTATTTCCTTTCAGGTTACTGGATGATGTGCAGGTCCAGTCAGGGTTCGGCACCTTCTTTAGGTGGGTCACATGAATCAAGAGTCTATTCCTTGGAGTTTGGTGGCACAAGTGTTGGTTAACAGTACTTAGTATGGTCTTTCCAGCAAGGTTGAGGAAAATTCTTCTGGTAGTGTATTTTCCAATAGACGAAATCTCCAGGTTCCAAGGTATTTGTCTCTCAAGGGCACACTGTGAAAAGATTGCTCTACCAAAGCTTGGTTATTTTTAATAGAAGCAAGCAGGCCTTTTCAATACTACAGTATCTCTCCTTTTATAAGTTATGGATAAAAAAAGCAGAAGTCAAGTTCGCTGGGCATCCTGGGACTATCTCAAAGGGTGAAAGTTTATGAATTCCCAAAAGGATGGATCTGACATTTAAAAGGACCAATGGCAATGCTTTTGGCCAAGGTATTTGGAGGACCTCTACAAATTTTGCCAGGTGGTAATAATAAATGCCATTAGTGTGTTCAACTATACTTGAGGATTGAGGGTTGTAACCATAGTGAAAGTGTTGTAAAACCAGCCAAACATCACAGACTTGCCACAGCACTTGGCCCTTAAAATGGATTCCCAGATCACTATAAAGTTTGAGAGTAGCTCCTCCAAGTAGGGATAATCTTTCCCAAAAGGACTTTAGCCACAGAAAAGGCAATAGCCTGTCTGTGAGGGAAGGCTTCAGTCCAGTGGGAAAACATACAGACTGTGACTGAAACATATTTATATCCATGAGATGGAGGAAGTTGTATGAAATCCATCTGCCAGACTCTGAATTGTCCATTAAACAGTTTAAAATATCCAGAAGCAGTACAAACAGGCTTCCCTGGATTGTACTTCAGACAAGTAGGACAAGTGAGGTAGGTGCTTTTTGCAGCCTTGTTAAAGTTTCCCCAACAATATTGATTCATCATTTTATCAGTAGACCAATAGCTTAGTGTATGTATTATGATGAGGAGTGGGGATTTTAGAGTCTCTGGTAGTACTGAGTTATTTGGTCCAAACCAGAGCTTTCTCTTTTTTCCAAACAAACAATTGTTAAATTTCCAATCTTGTTTTTCCTTTTCTGAGTCCCATTGTTAGGCTTCTGTAGCCAGTTTTTCTAAATTATCATTTGGGGAGATGTCCCTTTGGATAATGACAGAGGTTTGGCTGCTGTTGGTCCCTTTAAGGACAGCATTCCTTGCAGAAATACAAGCAAGGTGATTTCCCTTAGTTTCCAGAGAGTCAAGTTTAGCATGCATCAGAATCTTAATAATAGCTAAAATGGAAGGTAAAAGTATTGTGTTCAATAATTCCTGAACACAAGGACTATTGTTAATTTTATTTCCACTGGAAATAAGGAAGCAACATTCCACAACATTCCAAAATCATGAGCTACTCTGAAAGCATATCTCTATCAGTATAAACACTGGCAGTTTTGTCCTTGACTAAAGTACAAGCCCGTATAAGGGTGTGTAATTCAGCCTATTGGGCCAAAGTAGTCATAAGTAAAGACACTGCCTTAACAACATCAAAAGGAGTTATAATAACATAACCACCACAATATTTGTCATTGTTACCTTTTAAACAAGAACCATCAGTGAACCATGAGAAGTCAACACTACCCAGTGGAATTTCCTGTAGATCATTACAAGGAGTCAGGAGGTTGTCTATCAATAGTAAGCAGTCATGAAGGACATTGTTGGTGACAGAAGGGAGAAGAGTAGCCAGGTTAAAGTTATTATCATATAAAAGAGTTACGTGAAGGACAGATAACAAAGGGACTTCACGGGATATGAGGCAGCTAGCCGAGAAGTGTTGAGTACAATGAGAATTCAGGTTGACTTCTACTGCTTGAGGTACAAAAATGATTAAAGGACATTCCACAATTTTCTCAGTGGCTTTAACAAAAAGGGCAGTGGCTGCAGTGATTCTAAGGCAAGGAAGTGGCTGCAGTGGTTCTAATACATGTGCCACAGGGTCCAGCTACTGGCTATATGGATGGTGGTTGCCAAGTTTTTGGATGAGTACCCCAAAGTTATTCCCTTTTCTTGTCATCTATGAAAGAGTAAAAGGAAATCTGATAATAAGGAAGCCCAAAGGCAGGTGGGTTCATCAAACTCTCCTTTAGGGCCTTGACGGCTATGTCAATCAGTTCTTCCCACAAAACTGGGTCAGGTGGTCTTTATTGTTGAGAAAAACATAAGAAATTTGGCTTTAAAAGAGAAATTTGGAATCCAATTTCAGCAATAACCAACTGGTCTGAGAAAACTTCACAGTAGCCCTTAGTCTGGGGTTTTGGGAAACTTAGGACACCATGAAGTGTATCTGGATCTAGGTGTAGCCCTTGTTCTGATATTGGATGACTGAAATATTGAACCTGGGTTTGGGCAAACTGCAAATTTTCTTTGGCAACCTTACGTCCTTTTAAGGCCAAAAGCTTTATTAAGTGGACGCTGCCTTCCTGTGAAGAGGCTTAAGAAGGAGAGCAAAGAAGCAAATCATCCACATATTGCAGCAAAGTAAAACCCTGAGAGAACTTTATATCATTCATACCAGCCTTCAAGGTTTGCAAAAAATAAGAAGGACTCTCAGTATATCCCTGAGGCATTACTGTCCAGGTGAATTGTTTTTTTACTCTCAAGTAAAGGCAGAAAGGTACTGGCTGTCTTCATCAACTGGAATATGAAAGAATGCACTGCATAACTCAGTTACAGTGAATTCATTTCTGGTGGGAAAGGATGTTAGTAACATATGAGAGTTAGGAACAACAAGGTGTTGAGGGATAACAGTGTTGTTTACTGCTCAGAGTTCCTGAAGAAACATCCACCTTTGGCCCTTTGCTTTTCTCACTGGTAAAATGGAGTGTTATGGGGGCTAGTACAGAGGATAATGAAGACTTGAGCCTGTATTCTTCTATTATGGGCTTTAAGGTTTTCCTTTAGGGTATTGATTAATTCTGGGAAGAGGTTTTGAGGATTCTGTTTAAATTTTGATGGGAGATGCACTGTGAATTTTGCAAACATCAGTTGGAGATTTTGCCAATAAGGAAAATGGTAGCTGATTCAATAGGGACAAATGATCCATATTTTCAGAATCTGCTCTAGTACCATCAGAGATAGAATAAATAAAAGATGTTAGAGGGCCACTTAATTTACCTGGTTGGTTCTTTGATGACACTGTCAGTTTCTAGACTTGTTTTCCCCTTTTTGGAGAAAGAATTTCTGGCATACTTCTCTAAGAAGTTTCCAGCCTAATAAATGGATAGGGGTAGAGGAACTAAGGAGAAAAGGATGTGTATCTCTCAAAGGGCCTAAACAAAAGGGAATGCATTCGGACATCGGAACCTCTTGAGGTTCATTAGAAATCCCCACTATTTGAATTGTTTTAGTACTCCAAGTCAGGGGCTGTTTTATGGTAGTGAGGTTGAGCACACAAGAGTGTGGTATCAATTAGGACTGGAAGAGATTCATCCTCTTGGAGAAATGTTTCTCCAAGCTGATTAAGAGGGAGGATTGGGAAGAGCCCCTCCAGTTCCTCAGAGCCCACCACTGAGAATTGGAGGGCATTGGAAAGACTGGTTAGAGGGATGAAGGCTCTACAGTGTTTAAGTTTGTAACAATCTCTTTTCTAATGCCCTGGTTCTTTGCAATAATAGCAAAAACTACGAGGGTTTTGGGTTTGTTTAGGAGCCTTCATTTATTGGAGTTGAAGAGTAACAATTTTGATGGTCTTCCTTTGAGGTGATTCATGTAGAGTACAAGAAATGTGGTTTGTCAGATTAACTAAATCTGAAGTGGACACAGTTTCCCATTTAATACTGGTCCTTTTTACTAAAAGGGAAGGATCTTAGTTCAGCCCATTAATAAACAAAGAGTTAAAAGCTACTTGAGTTAATCAACATCTGAAGGAAGACCAGAATTTTCTTTAAAGACAATCAAAAGTCAACTGTAATTTTTATGAACAGATTTGCAGCTTTTTGTGTGCAAACCTGAATTTTGTTTCAGTCAGTAGGCTTTGGAAAAGCCCTAGTAATTGCTCAGTAAAGTTGCCTAGCAATTTTCTGAGCCTGACACATAGTAAGATAGCAGGTTGTTCTCCTGGTTGTAATTCTGGGCATCTTTCAGGATTTTCCCAATTAGCAATTTTCACTCAATGCTGGGTCTGACCTTCACTGATGAGCATATGAACTAGCTGATATAAGTTAGAGAAACCAGGTTGGTGAGTTTGAGTGATTATATTAAATTCCTCAGCAAAACTATGAGGATCTTTGGTTACTTTGGGAAAATCTTTGACTATGTCTCACAGTTCAGCTTTAGTTCAGGGAGTATAAGATATTAAAGATTTAGCCTCTGGACCTTCAGAAGGCTTAATTTTAAAGAAACATGTTCTGACATGTTCAGAGGAAAAGGGAAGTTTGGCCAGAGAATGAGTATGGGGGGATTGAGGGTACAGTGGAGGCATAGGCAGCATAGAAAGGAAGGAGGGCGATGGCACCAGAGGTGGAGCCTGAGACAAAGATGCCAAGGAAGAAGAACCTGAGGCTTTGAGAGCCACTTTATCTTTCTTTCATCATTCCTTTTCCTCAGTTAATCTTAAAATCTTATTTTGCAGAGAGGCAATTTTAGAGTCCTGAGTATATTGGGAAGCCTCAAAATACCAAGTAAAATAAGCATTCCACTCAGTTCTGGAAATTTTTGAGCTATTGTAGCCCAATTTGGTTTTAAGGAAACTAAGTGTGGGGATTTCTGAAATTCCCCATAAAAGCCATTGATATTCCAAATTGCCTTTGGTCAGGTTGGTCCATTTAGTTAGCAGGGCCCATGAGGAAGGACTGTGGCTTTTAAACATAAAATTGACCAGAGTCCCTATAATGGAGGAGGCCTTCAAAATACTTAGATAACTGGAGTATCATTTCCTAGAGATTTTTCCTCTAGAGTAAAGAACAATTTTCAAACAGCTTACAGCACAACTGGTTCGATTCAGACAGCTTGTAAGACAATCCCAGCCAACTCAAAGGAAACAGCTTAAAGGAGCCAGGCCAAAGGCTTTTTCAGCCAGTTTCCAGAGAATCGTCCTTTCAAAAGAATAGGCCAAAGGCTGAAAAACCTGGCACTGTTGCAGAGAACCCCTGTTTTCAGAGGAATGGGTCAAAGATTAGCCACCTTCAGGTGAAGCAGTTCCTGTTTCAAAGGGAATACACAAAGCTAACCAGTTTCAGTGAAAGAGTCTGATATCAAAATCAGACCTAAGTGCCAAACAAGGACTCACATGCAGAACAAGGCCTTAACCAGAAAGACAAAAGCTTTAAGTAGATTCTGAATAAAGCCTGGAGAGCTTCAGATGGAAAGAGGGTGTGAGTTTGGATCTAAGAGAAAGACTTGCCTTTAAACTCCAGGGTCAGCAGGAAAAGCAGTGAGCAACAATAGACTCAGCTGTGGGTACTGCACCTGTATATTCACCAGCCCTGGAGCCATCGAGAGTCTTCTCTAGTCCCCATATGGGTCACCAAAATGTTGACCTAAAACAAATTGAGAGCCAGATATTTCTCCAGCAAAGACTGGTATATTTGGAATTGGCACAGAATTGCAATTTGGAGTCTGCACCATGGTGAGCTATGTGCAAGTTCCCTCACAGCAAGGAAAAAGGAATGCTTTTTTTTTTTTTTTTTTTTTTTTTTTTTTTTGCGTTACGCGGGCCCCTCACTGCTGTGGCCTCTCCCGTTGCGGAGCACAGGCTCCGGATGCGCAGGCCCAGCGGCCATGGCTCACGGGCCCAGCCGCTCCACGGCACATGGGATCCTCCCAGACCGGGGCACGAACCCGCACCCCCTGCATCGGCAGGCGGACTCCCAACCACTGCGCCACCAGGGAGGCCCAGGAATGCTTTTATAGAGAGTAAAAAAGGAAGATGGTAGGGCTCTAGTAAACAACGAGTCCATGGATTTTCATAGGCTGAGTCCTTGACAGGAAAGAAGAGTCTTTCTTCTTCCTGTTGGACTCTGCTACAGCTGCATGGTGTAAGAGATCTCCCCTTCTGGTCTCCCAACTCTACTTAACTGAGGTTTCTGTTTACTGATAGTTTTACAATTCCTACCAAATCAGCTCATTAAGTAATGAGAAACTCACCTGGACTTGTTTCAATTTTATAATGATGTAGAATAATTGCTTTTATAGATATAATGTAAATTAATTGTTGGCTATAGCTACCTGAGATGCACAATAAACTTGTTACATTAAAACTTTGGTTTAGAAAAATGTATACTAAAATATTGACTTTACAACAGTATTTGGAGATTCTGGTTATTATATCTCATAATATTAGATATTAATACAAATTTAATGTACTGCCGATTACTGTCATATTTTTCAACTGCTATACTGTAAAAACATCTATATGTCCAACATGTATTTTTTCTTATTCTTGTTTATGCTTACCTACAAAATTTAGCCTATGTTTTTAGTGATCAGGTTTTGAGTGATAATGTTATCTGGGCACTATGTGAGTTATTAATTGATAAATTGACTTTGACTGCATAGTGCCTCATAAAATTCTTTTGTGTCTGTTCTGATTCTAAACTTGAAATCTTACGTACTGGCTAATTTTTTTAATTATCTGAGGGTTTTGTTTTTCAACATTTTGGACATTATTCTTCAAAGATTTTGTTAGTCAGAATGTACTTCTTATTTTTTTTTTGGTTGTTTACCTGTTACCAGTGTGAAAGAAATTATCTAAAGAGATGTCATAAGATCAACAAAAGTCTAAACATTTGGAGTAGAATGTGAAATCTCTTTTATGTGCTCTAGAGAAAATACCTTCAACAATCACACTGATACTAATTAAAATCACAACAGAATATCCACATACTATCTTACTGCTCTTTCTTTTTTTTCCTAACGTTCATCACTTTTAGGAATTCTGTGGGAGGCAAGAACTATTTTCTCTAATTATTAAAGTTTCTAAAACAAATTTGAAAATGCTAGACAGTATTGCAGCTATTAAACAATAAAGTAAAAATAGATTCTCTCTAGGATCATTATAATGCCTAAAGAAAAAAAATGAAAAAAAATATTATCAAGTACAATCATAATTCCTCTCTTGTTTTCCTCTCTCTGCCTCTCTCCCTCATTTCAATTTAAGAGATTCATTCTCCTGCTGGTTGTAATGGGAATGAATTTCAGTGTCACCCTGATGGAAATTGTATTCCTGATCTGTGGCGCTGTGATGGGGAAAAAGACTGTGAAGATGGTAGTGATGAAAAAGGCTGCAGTGGTACCTTACGATTGTGTGATCACAAAACCAAGTTTTCCTGTCGGAGTACAGGTAAGCAGAACACTGGGTTCAACTTCTACCTCAGGCCTGCTTCCTTGATGTAGGTTCCTTTGGGGCCCTCCTCAATCCACATCTCACCTTTATAAAAAGTATCCTTGTGTTTCTAGTAGGTTTGCTCACATTCTGTACATGACAGTAATAGTAGGTAACATTTATTGAGAACTATCAGTGGACTTGGCACAGTTCTAAGAATGTTCTCTGCATGAACTTATTTCATTATGCTAATTCACAATGAGAAAACTGAGGCTGAGAGCAGTTTTTAACTTTCTCAAATTAAAAAGTCAAAAGAATTTTTAACTTGCTGGCTCACAGAGCCAGCATGGAAGAAATGGGATTTGAAACCAGGCAATCTGGATTCAGAGTCTGGAATTTCACGTCCAGAAAGAGACATGTGTGCTAAACCCACTTACAGCATTCCCCTTTTCATAGATAAATCCTTACCATAAAATTTAATGAAGATGACTAGGGAAAAAAAGGCATAATTATATGCATTTATTTTCAACCAGTTTCCTAAATTTTATTGTGCTGTCGCTAGACTCCATTAAGATGAAAGTGATGACTTTCAAATCATTCAAACCTTTGATTTGTTTTGAGAGTCACTGAAGCTTTTTTTTATGTTATTCTAGTATTATGATGTTTCCATTTTGGTTTTCTCCATACAGTAGGTGCTACCTAACATGAAAAACTAACTTATTTACTTCCTTCTCTATGCCAGATGATGAGCTGAAGTTTAGAGAATTAACTGTTGTTGTACAATTTGTGAAATGATTGGTATCATTATCCAAATAACCCATGGAAAGAATTTTCTGTAGATTTTAGGATACATTCTGGAATCATCTCTGGGAGTTTTGCTTAATGTGAAATTGCTTCTGAATTGCTTAATCAGGGGTTCTTGGTGATTCATTTTGCCCTTTATTAAGTATTTCAACCAAAAGATAGAAATGAAAAGTTATCACAGTTGTGCGTAAGCAGATACTCTAGGAACCACATGGCCCATAAGCATTTAAATATATAAAAAGGAATTGTGTTTCTTTTCTTAAACACACCTCCTGGCTATAATTAAGCCTGTAAATAAGAGATAAAGAAAGAAATATAAGCTAACATGGGCATAGGTAAATAAATACTCCTGAGGCCTACTCCTAGTGAGGGAGTTGTATTTTCATATGATTATTTTTCCAACAATATTTTTAACAGGTAACTCTTCTCAATTATTATGTAAAGATTCTTAGTTTGGGAGTTATTGGTTAGAAGAATGTGACTTTGAGTTTAGAAATTATCATAATGGAACATTTAATATTAGTTGAAAATGAATAGATGAATAACTTGTTAAATGAATGAATTATTAACTAAATAAGCAAGTTTTTATTTAACAGGCTAATTCTGATGCCAAAGAGCCAATTATTTGACTCAGGCTAACATTATTCTAAGTGAATATTTTTTCTCCTGTTGCTTCTGGCATTTGTTTGATTGGACTAATGCTGAAATATATCAGATAACAGTCTTTAACAGGTATATGACTAAGGAACTAGCAAGGCTATAGGAAAACAAAATAAAAATATTAATTTACTTGGAAAATCCTGAGCTAAAACTAAATGAATATGCTATCAAGATTTAGCAACTTTAGAGGTAAAACCAGGCTGAAATTTCCTTATGAAGAAAGAAATTATAAATGCCTTCATAATAAAGTAATTTCTAAAAGTTATATGTTAGTAAAAACTGGTTTGAACTGTCTATGACAGAAAACATGGAGAGAAAACATATAAATAATAAATAACAGGGTTAAGTTAATAGAAAATTTCAAGTGATTGTGATTTATCTTGTATGTGTGTATTGATATTTTGCAATGAACTCTTATGAAACAGCTTTTTCTGAATATGACTCAACTTAAAAATAAACCTGAATTATTATGAAGATGGCTGATGTAGGGAGGAAAAAACCTTTTCCTCTACCCACACAGAGGGGACAAGACAAAGGAAAAGGACTTTGAGTTTATAGGGATGGCAAATTGTGGAAAGGTAAATATATGGGAAAACTAATGGAAGATAAAGGCTAGGTAAAAACATTTGTGTAGGTACATTTTGATACTGACTTTCCATCATCTTCATGGCCTTAGAACTTCCCTGAGAAAGTGTTTTATGGCACTTCTCATTCTCAAAAGTTTATGCTTTTAGTTAGATAGGGAAGGTACAAGAAGACTTCTTTCTGCATCTACTGAATCTCAAATGCTTCAGCTCAAAATAATCCTTATGATAAAATGTCATATTTTGGAAGTAGTGTATTTTGATCCCACACAGTGGATATCTTTGGAGAACTGGATCCTGAGAGACATTTTTATGCATGTTGATTTGGGATTTGAGTTATCCACTTAATAATGTTAAGATGTTTGTATCAAATGGTCATCATGTAAACCAAAATTTAATATTAAAAAGCAGAACTGCAATAAAACTCATGTTGCATTGTAAAAGGGAAATGTGCTATAACATAGTGACTATAATTGATGACACTGTATAGTATAACTGAAATTTGCTAAGAGTGGAACTTAAGTGTCCTCACAATAAATGAATGAATGAATGAATGAATATCCACGGAATGTGAAAGGTAGTAATTTAACCATTGATCTGCCTCTAACTTAATCCCTGGCTTAAATATAGTAAAGCAAAATGTATCAAACTACTTGAGGAGTAATAATTCATAATGTATGAATATTTATGAACATTGCAGATATTAAAGTGAACCAAAAATATACACATTGGATTAAAAGTATGTACACATCTGGGGCTTCCCTGGTGGCGCAGTGGTTGAGAGTCCACCTGTCAATGCAGGGGACACGGGTTTGTGCCCCGGTCCGGAAGGATCCCACATGCTGCAGAGCGGCTGGGCCCGTGAGCCATGGCCGATAAGCCTGTGCATCCAGAGCCTGTGCTCCGCAACGGGAGAGGCCACAACAGTGAGAGGCCCGCGTACCGCAAAAAAAAAAAAGAAAAGAAAAAAAAAGTACACATCTATAACCTTTGTGATATTTTTAAGTTTAATTAAATTCTCAGCTTTACAAGCTAAAAGACCTTTAAACTATTCAAGATGTTGAATTCAGAGTTCATATTTATTTTTTTTTTAATTCTGAATGCTAGCTTGAGCATTTAAAAGTTTTCAGGGCAATCAATTTATATTTGTTGGTTACAATGACTTTTATACATAAATTGCTATCATTAGTATAAAAAAATAGGCACATTACTGTTTCTTTATTCCAATAAAGGAAAGAATGAGAGCTAAATTAAGTTAAAGTACAATTCAACCATTATCATCTTAGAGTCTCTAGTCTCAGAGGGTCTATCTTTGACCAAGAGCTATACTCTCCCACATCTGGTCTCTCACAAATTGCAGTTAGGGTGACCTTTGAAGAGCAGGGGTTTGAACTACATCCATTTATATGCAAAATTTTAAAAATAAATATATTGGAAACATTTTTTGGAGGTTGGCAAGAATTTGCAAAAACTAACAGAGAAACCACATAGCCTAGAAATATTGAAAAAATTAAGAAAAAGGTACATCATGAATGCATAACATATATGTAGATACTTGTCTATTTTATCCATTGCTACCGTAAAATCTACACAAATCTATTATAAAAAGTTAAAATTTATCAAAACTTACAAACACTTAATATACCAGACATGGTGCCATTTGCAGTCAATAGAAGTCTAAACAAATGTAAAGATACAGTATTAAATAACTGCAAAAAGTTAACTATAGTACATATTGTAATAATTTCGTAGCTACCTCCTGCTGCTATTTCGGTGAGCTCAAGTGTTACTAGTATCTGCTTAAAATGTCATGTGACACTAATCATCTCCAGGTGAGCAGTTTACCTCTCCAGTAAACTGCATATCAAAAAAAAAAAGTGATCTCTTTTGGTTCTCGTGTATTTTTCATCGTGTTTAGCACAATGCCATAAACCTTGAATAACGCCATGGGACCCATATGAAGTGCCACTGTTGATGCTGGAAGTGCTCCCAAGAAGCAGAGAAAAGTCGTGACATTACAAGAAAAAGTTGAATTGATTAGTATATACTGTAGATTGAGATCTGGAGTGCCCATCATTTCAAGATAATGAATCCAACATAAGGACCATTGTAAGAGAAGAAAAGGAAATTTGTGAAGCCATTGCTGCAGCTATGCCAGCAGGTGTGAAAACCTTGCACTTTTTCTGAAATACCTTTATATCTTGTATTGAAAATGCAGCTTTTATGTGACTGCACCATTGCTATAAGAAAGGTATACCTAAGACTCTAATATGATTCGAGAAAAAGTGAAGTCATTATATGAAAACTTAAAGCAAAAAGAAAGTGAAGGATCTAAAGGTGGAGAATTTAATACCAGCAAAGGATGGTTTGATAATTTTAGTAAGAGGATTGGCTTTAAAAAAATGTCAGTATAACAGGAGAAGCAGCTTCTGCCAACCAAGAGGTAGCAGATGAGTTACAGCTGCCATTAAGATAATCATTGAGAAGAAAGGATATCTGCCTGAATGGGTTTTTAATTCAGACAAAAGTGCCCTACTCTGGAAAAAAAATACACAAAAGACATTTATTAGTAAGGAAGAGAAGTGAGCACCAGGATTTAAATCACAAAGGGATAGACTAACTTTACTGGTCTGTTCAAATGCAGCAGGGCTTATGATCAGGACTGCCCTTATCTATAAAGCTGCAAACCCCTGAGCCTTGAGGGGAAAAGTAAATACCAGCTGGTCAATATTCTGGTTGTACAAAAAGAAGGCCTGGACAATGAGAACAACTTTCCTGGACTGGTTTCATTAATGCTTTGTCCCTGAAGTCAGGAAGCACCTTGCCGGTAAGGGACTGCCTTTTAAAGTTCTTTTGATGTTGGACAATGTCCCCTGGCCACCCAGAACCCTATGAATTCAACTGGTCTGTCAAACTGATTTATTTACCCCCAAACAATATGTCTCTAATTCAGCACCTAGATCAGCTAGTCATAGGACCTTTAAGGCTCATTACACAAAATGAGCCTTTTCCTTTTCTCAAAGGAAAGTATTGTCCATGCTATGGAAGAAGACCCCAACAGAGAGAACATCATGAAAGTCTGGAAGGATTATACCATTGAAGATGCCATCATTATTACAGAAAAGGCTGTGAATGCCATCAAACCCGAAAAAATAAATTGCTGCTGGAGAAACTGTGTCCAGATGTTGTGCATGACTTCACAGGATTTGCAGGAGAGCCAATCAAGGACATTATGAAAGAGATTGTAGATATGGTAGAACAGGTTGGTTGTGAGGAATGAAGGGTTTTAAGATATGGATCTTGAAGAAATTCAAGAACTAATAGACACCATACCAGAGGAATTAACAAAATACAACTTGATGGAGGTGAATGCTTCTGAACTAGTGCCAGACGATAAGGAAGAAGACTGAGAAGAAGCAGTGCCAGGAAAAAACGAACATTAGGCAGTTCGGCAGAAGGGTTACAATTATTCAAGATGCTTTTGACTTCTTTTATGGCATGAACCCTTCTACGATACAGGCACTAAAACAAAAGCAAATGATAGAAGAATTAGTACCATATAGAAACATTTTTAGAGAATTGAAAGAGCATTAAAGTCAGAAATTACAGTGTATTTCTGCAAAGTTACAGAGAGTGTGCCTGCCTCTCTCACCTCCCCTTCGACCTCCTCCACCTCTGCCACCCCTGAAACAGCAAAACCGTCTTCTCCTTTCCTCCCCCTCCTCAGCCTACTCAACATGAAGATGACAAGAATGAAGGCTCTTATGATGGTCTGTTTCCACTTAATAAATAGTAAATAATCATCATGTCCTACTATTAATAAACTTATCTGCTGTATATGTGTGTGTGTCTTTGTGTAAAAATCTAATAACTGTACAGCAAGAACTGTATGAGAAATTTTTGTGTCATCATCATTATTGTCACCTAAGTATTCATGATGTAGAACATATGTGCAAGACTTGTATTGAAGTGAGTAGCCTATGCTAACAGAGACATAAAGTGAGTGATATGTAACATAAAATTAATAATGTGTTAGTTTTCCTAATGTTTTATAACTTTGCTTTCAAAGAATCATATCGCTGTACAGTATGCCTCTTTCTCTCATCATTGGAGAAAGCCTATTATCACAGGTGTTTTTTTTTTTGATGTAATGATGTTTGTAATGCTGTAATCTGAATATGACTGTAATACTATATGCCATAAAAAATTTATAAAAATTCATCCACCAGTGTATACCTGGGCTACCATGAAGTAATCATATTGCTGCTTCTTCATTATCAACGCATCAATTATTATACCTGTAAGTAAATATGAATCTTATTCACATTTTTTTTTTCATTTTTGATGTCGTGTTAGTAACACATATAAAATCTACAGTATGTTGTATCATATAAGACAATATTGATGTAGGCACTGACAGACAGATGATTCATCTTGTGAATAGACAACACAATCTTATGGTATTGATAAGCTAGTTACTGTAAATGTATTTTCTCTTCCTTATGATTTTCCTTAATAACATTTTCCTTTATCTAGCCTACTTTATTGTAAGAATACAGTATATAATACACATATCATACAAAATATATGTTAAGGTTTCCAGTCAACAGTAGGTGATTAGTAGTTAACTTCAGAGGGAGTCAAAAGTTAAACTTGGATTTTCAACTGTGCCCCTAACCACCACGTTTTTTGAGGATCAACTGTATATTATAGTCAGGGAATCAGGGGAGGAAAGTCCTTCTCTCATGGAAAAGAAACCCAGAAATGCCATTCTTCAGAATGGAAAAATAAATGAAACCTTTGACATTATACATTGATGACAAGATTACAAGGAAAATAGGGCCCCCAGTTGTTAGTAGAAATGTAAATTTGATCCAACCTTCCCAATTCTAGAATTCATATAAAGAACAGCAGGAGTATATACAGATGTAGAAGATCTGAAGAATTAATGTTTAGATCAAATTAATAAAAATATAACTCTATTTTTAGAAGGCCAAAAATAAACCTTCTTTTACAAGGTTCAGGAAAGATTTTTTAAATGAGCATTTATTGTCACAAACAACTTCAATACATTCCATGAAATAGAAATAATGCAGGCAGAATTCTCTGATTATCATAAAATAAACCCGTAATTATGAAGCATAAACCACTCTTCCGCTTAGAAATTGAATAATAAAATAAAACATTTTTTATCTTAATTCTAGAGGGAATCAAACTAAACTTGTAGAACTTACAAAATAAAGATATATACTTATCAGAATATATTGAATATAAATAAAGCATTGCTCATGGGAAAAATCATAATTTTCTAAATTTATATGCAGAGTGTCGCAAAACTCTCAATGTATTTTAAATCTTTAACAATTTCAGAAGTATAAATACTGTAAATTTACAAAAGACATCATTTGAAATTCTAGTTATTGTTAACATATATTTAGTTTTATGAATCCTGGATAATACATTTTTAAGTTTGGTTCTAGTAGTTTCCCTCTTTACTTAGAGGGGCTGAACTAAAAATATATTTAAATGTTATATTCAAAATTTATAGAATTATATGTAACTAAAACTCAACTTACAAAATTATAAGTAATTGACATAAACTTTTAAATGATTTTTATGTTTGTAGCATTTATATTTCTAAAATTATTGAAGGTTAAAACTATTCTGAGACTTTTGAGACACCTGTAGTTACATGAAGTAATTTAAAAAATAGTTTTTGGACAATGTGTACCAGACACAGTGTTCACCAACTCCTTATGCTTTACTGTATTTCTCAACTCTCTTGCATTTAGATTGGGGTCAAATGACTAGTTCTATCTAAGCACTGTGAGCCGAAGGGACTATATCATGTCCATGCAAGGCAGTTAACCTATAGTGAGCATCTCCTTACTGTATGGGTCTAGAGGGCACACATACAAGATGGACAAAGGTGACCTTACCTTCCTTGATTTTATGCGAACAAAAAATTAACCTTTACTGAGTTAGGTCCCTGGATTTTAGGGTTTGTTACTGCAGCATAGCTTATCCTGACTAATGCAACACCAAACTCAAGAAGTTAGAAAATAACAAAAGAAACCAAAGGGAAACAAAATCAAATTATTGTTTGAATTTAGAAAAAAGAAAGAAAATAGCATATGTGAAAATTCAAGAATTAGGTTGTTGAAATAATAACTAAAGTCACTAATACATTAACTGACCTAGTAAAGAAGAACACATTGAAAATGCAGTGCACAAAATGAGAATGGGAAAATAATCACAGATGCTGAAGAAATTATAAAAGTTAAAGAAACTATCTATGAAGTATCATAGAAGTGAACATAAAAATCTGTATTAATAAAATCATATCGTTTTTTAAAAATATATATTTTCAAAATTAACTCTAGAAAGGAAAAAAATAGGCAGTATATTTTATAAAAATTTAAAAAATAATCAACATATAATCCCTGTCACTATTCCACCAAAAGTTTCAAGTGCAGATGAAAATTTCTACCAGTTATTTAAGGAACATTGCTACAATGCTGTTTTGTCTCCCCAGAGAATTTGAAAGGAATAGAAGCTTTTAAGCCACATAATGTTGATTTTCCAACCGCAAAATTTAGTACCTCCCATACACACAAAAATTACAAACTCTCTGATGACCATGACTACCATTATTCGAGATAAAATATGAGCAAACCCAGCAATATATTAAGAGAATAATTCATCATGAAAAAACATCCTCCTCTGGTATATTTGTTACAATTAATGACCCTGCATTCCTACACTGATAGATCATTATCACCCAGAGTCTATAGTTTACATTAGGGTTCACTCTCGATGTTGTACAAACTATGGATTTTGACAAATGTGTAATGATATGTGATACCATAGTATCATAGTTTCACTGACCTAAAAATCCTCTGTGCTCTGCCTGTCATCCCGCCTTCCCCCCAAACCCTGGCAACATCTGATCTTTTTACTGTCTCCATAGTTTTGACTTTTCCACAGTGTCATATAGCTGGAATCATATAGTACGTGCAGCCTTTTCAGATTGGCTTCTTTCACTTAATAACATTCATTTAGGTTCCTCCATGTCTTTTCATGGCTTGTTAGCTCATTTCTTTTTGACACTGAATGATATTCCATTGTCTAGTTGTACCACAGTTTCTTTATTCATTCAACCTACTGAAAGGCAACTTGGTTGCTTCCAAGTTTTGGCAATTATGAATGAAGTGGCTATAAACATCTGTGTATAGGTTTTTGTGTGGACATAAGTTTTCATCTCATTTGGGTAAATACAAAGGAGTGTGATTGCTGGATCATATGGTAAGAGTATGTTTGGTTTTTCATCTCATTTGGATAAATACCAAGGAGTGTGATTGCTGGATCATATGGTAAGAGTATGTTTGGTTTCATAATAAACTACCAGACTCTTCCAAATTGGCTGTAGAATTTTGCATTCCCACCAGAAATGAATGAGGAATTTTTATTGCTTGATAGCGTCGCCAGTATTTGAGTGTATCAGTGTTTTGGATTTTCATCATTCAAATAGGTTTATAGTAGTATTGTTTTAATTTTCATTTCCCTAATGACATATGATGTGGAGCATCTTTTCATATGCTATTTGCCACTAAATTGTTTTTAAGAGCTAAATGTTGCAAATAACCTAAATAGGCCAAAATAGGGCACTAGGTAGAAACATTATGGTATATACATATGGTAGAATACCTTGCAACAGTTTAGTAAATGGAAATCATTATAATACACTGACATGGACGTTTCCCTATGATTAAATTTTTAGTGAAAAGTCAATGAACATATTAGTAGGCATAATATGTAATATTGCTTAAATAAAAAGAAAATAAACACAAGTATATTCTTTTCTATAATAACAATATTTCCAGAAGGTTTCACAAGAAACTGTGGTCAATATTTGTCTTTGAATGGGGGAAAGGATGGCCAGGGAAAAAGAGTGAGAGGTGTCATACTTGTACAGTCTCCCCTTATGACTGACTGTCTTTCCAAGTGATAGATTGGTGTTGACCCATAACCTTTCACTCTAGATTCCACTAGAAAAAGTAACATACATTTTCAAGTAAGGTCCCAGCGTTGAATTAAGAGTTAAGGATGAAGTAGTCTTTAACAGAAGAATGTAACAAAACTAACTGGTACACAAGGGGATTTAACTCTGACAGTGGCTTCATAAACATCATCCTCTGTTCTGATCCTCTCATGTAATGAAAATCCATTGTGGGCTTGCGTGAATGGCAAAGTGTTATTCTTTTCTGTGTTTAGTTTTTTGGGGGTTTCTTTGTTTTTTGGGTTTTTTTTTCCCTTACCCCGTTGTTGTATCAGTAAATAAAAAGTGAAATGGTGAGTTTAATCTATGGTAAAAATCAATCTGGATAATTAGAACCAAACATATCCTACAATGGAATAGTGATATTGTTAAAATTATATGGTGGATTGTATATGAAGAATTTCTAAATAGAGCACTTCCCTTCCTGTAGCTGACCCTATGGTATACTTTTATTTATTTCTGATGAAATAACATGGTGAGCTCTCCATTGTCTATGTGCTCTAAATCTAATAGATTTTTTGTGCATATAGCTTCTTATAAGCCTTGTATATTACTCTCTTTATTCCTCCCACTGGCAGTTTTAAACACTTTGCTGTATACTTACTCTTTTCCTCCTTTAATCCTGTATCTTAAGTAGGAAATATCCTCCATTCTGCCAAGAAGGTGTCTTCTTTAGCTATTGATCCTTTGACCTCCTATATCCCATGGGACCTTAGTCACTTTTCTTGCTCATGTCTTCAATTTCTTTCTCTACACTAATTTTTCTTTCTCTTTATAAATATACCTAGCACAATAACCTCAAAAACATTTTATTTTATCAGTTTTCCTGTCTTCCTCCTTCCCTTCGTTGAATCATCTTGTGTAGTGTATCTCGATGTCTTTTTTCTCATTCATTCTTTTACCTTTTACTATCTAACATCTTTTCCCTGCTTTTGATGGAAATTGCTGTTTCAGTTGTCACCAGGAATGATTTTTCAACCCATCCTCTTCTCAATCTTGAGTCCTCCTCTGCCATTCAGTAACTACGTGAGTTTGCATAGATTACCAAACCTCTCTAAGGTGCAGTTTTCTGATCTGTAAAATAGAGATATTAATAATGATAACCAATAGACTGTACAAAAAGTGCCTAGAACATAGTATGAACTTAATCAACAATACCTTTGACTGTTAATACTGTATAGTGACTTCTTTCTCTGCAATACTTGACCTTTCTCTCCAATACACATCCTTTCCTTGAAACTTTTCCTTATGAAATCTCATATTGAATTGTCCTCTTTCCACTCAGCATTTAGATTTCTATTTTTATTTCACCTTCCCTTGCTCCTTTTCCCTTTGCCTATCCCTTATATTTAATTTTAAAATATCTGTTGAATACATAATCCATCTCAGACATTCCACAGATTTTTCTCTTAATTTCTCTGTTTTACTCCTCTCATCTTTCTGTAAGGTGTCCATAGCAAATTCTTCTGTTCCCAAAGTTTCAACCATCACCTCCAGGTAAATGCCTCCCAAATTTCTGTCACTGATGTTGAACCCCACGCTTCAAATGCATTTTTTCCATTGCTATGCTCAACATCCCACTTTCTCTCCAAAGCCAGAAATTCTTCCTCTCTCCTCGATTTCTGTTAGAAACATCTTCATTCTCCTAAACATTTAAATTTAAAGCAGAAACTACCTTTTGACACTTCCAGCATGTAATAATTTTCCAGGTCCTACTGATGCTGCCTCTACAGTTTCTCTTAACAGCACCCATTCTGTTCTTTCCATTCACACATCAGAGCTTAAGTTTAAGTCTGTATTATATCTCACTCAGACCTTTGTGTGGTCTACTATTTTTATCCCTGACAATTATTATCTTCAATCCATTCTACACGTGTTTTTAGGTTCCCCTTACTTTGCAAGCTGGGACCTGATCACAGACTTTCTCAAAATCTTTCAGTGGTTCTCCACTGTAAGATTAGGATACACTCTTAAATTAGGAATCAACATTTCATGAACTGTAGTCCCAAACTGCTTTATTGCTGCCTCTGGAGCAAGTCCCACCCTTGCTCTGCTTATGCATTTATATAGGAGTTGCATCTTATATGTGGGTTAGATTCAACAAATAAAGTTAAAACTGCCTATGTTCAAAATTACCATTGAAAGTCATCCACAAAACTCAGTATACATGGTTCCGTATATACAGTTTTGATGAAAATTTGTACGTAAAGCTGTATCATTAAGAAAATATTTAGCATAAAACAAAGAATAAATATACAAAATATAATTTTATAGTGGATTCACTCAGAAATGGAAGAGGGACCAAATTAAGGGAGAGTTGATTTACTTTCACCATCTATGCCCTGACACACTCCCACTGAGTAGCAGCAGTAAAGTACCATACTATTAAATTCTTCTCTCTCTCTTTCCTTTTATTTGCTTTTGCAGAGGGTATGTAGTTGAATGTTAAGACTATACACATAAGACAGCTGTTTGGATGAAATGTCTTTTTTCCTGTGTCTGTATCTACTATTCACTGCCACTCTTCAAAACCCCTTTCCAAATAACATCTTAGTAAAGCTTTCTCTTCCTCAGCCTTTCAATCATACATCTTTTCTAGCTCCTTGAAATTCTATAGCACTCTGTAATTGTTATAAGGCTTTTTTTTTATCTCATCCTTTTTTTATAGAACCTTTGTCACTACTCGACTTATTCCTCCACAAGGTCAGGAATTTGTCTTTTCAATTTTCCTACAGTGTTCAGTAGCTAGACAGGTACAAAATACTCAATAAATATTTGCTGAATTGAATCAAAGCCAAACATTGTTAGAGAAATAAATATGTATGTGGGATTAAAGGTTAGTAGTATACAAATTAAAAGAAAGATTGTATTTCAAAAACCAATATTCAAAAAAATAATATTATTAAGTAAATCCTTTTGGATTTTTTCAAAGATTCACTTTTCCTCATACCCATATTCTTGATATTAACTGCCAGTCATATCCCAGGACAGAAATTGTTCTCTTGTAGCATGTTGTCTTTCATAAAGACAAAAGAAAGTCGAGCAATTCACAAATTAATAAACTATTTTTTTTAAATAGCCAAAACAGTTTAACAGATAGAAAAGGAACTTTGGAAGTGATAATATAAGTTTATTTGAGGAAAGCAGCACATTTTCTAGGAATTCATAGGACCTCTTAGTTTTCCAATAGCTGTTGACTTTCTACTGATTTTAGACCTAAACTGTATATTTCAAGGTTACACAAATCAAAATAGTCCTTACAAAGTCCTGAGTGTGTGTATGAGAGAGAGAGAGAGTGTGTGTGTGTGTGTATGTGTGTGTGTGATTGTAGTAGCTGCCATGATACCAACATGCTGATTTTTGTTATTTCTGTTTTTGGTTGCTGCTGTTGTTGCTTGGCCATTCTTATTCTCTTTGCTCAAAGGACAAAACTACAATTCCCACAAGAGTGTGTCTTGCACACATAGCAAGAATCAAGTTGAAAACATCTTTATAAATAAATCAGAAAATATTATGTAGAACTCAACTTGATAATGAACACCAAATATTTTTTTAACCTGTGATATCTCTTTAAAGAAGAATTAGTAAAGACAATTTGAGCTTGGTTTACTTGGTTATTTGAACTTATTTGTGCACAATATTTTTAAAAGTTATTTTTAAAGATTTTGTGTTTTTAGATATTGGATGTGTATAATTTCTGTAACACATTTTAGAATTATTAATCTTTATTTTGTTTTAAAAATACTAATTTGACCTGAGTTTCAACTTTCTTATATATGTAAAGGAAGGAGCTTAAACAAGGGAAGTTGTAATACTTGACTTTTTACTATGCGATGTCCAGTGATTTCACTATGTAAGTATTTGTCTTGATACAAATCAAGTAAAAATCAACACTCTTTAAGCATATTTACTAAGGTCATTTGCTTTTGGGTTTTATTCAATTAATGGTCATGAAATAGAAATTTAACTAAACTTATCATACCTGGTGTACTCTCTTATCTGTATTTTTATAAAAATTAAAACCAAACAAGAAAGGGAAAAGCAATTAAGTTTCAAACATCCCCTGCAAAATCAGTGGGAGGAGAGAACTATTGAAATTTGTACATTTTATCTAAGCTATGTATTCATATTTATTCATATCTCTGGTAACATAATCTATGTTAAAGTTATTAGTCATTTGCATAAGATTTTTCTTTACCTTTTCCAGGCAGCATTTAGATCAGGGATGGCAAATAGGTTTTACTGCTATTCTGACTCTAAAAGATTGATAGTGATTTATGGATGGGCTTGTTGAAACAATTTTAAAGTCATTCTGGAGTCAGTGGTTAAGAATGTCATTATGGAGTGTGTATGAGGAAAAAAATGTAAGCTGCATCTTGATTTACAAACTAAAAATGGAAATTACTATATTATTCTTGAATTCTCCCTTCATTCTATTATACTTGCAGATGATCCCATACAATTTAATACTTAAGTACAGGATGTCATATTTTAGGCTACAAATATGTATTATGCATTGATCTTGTCTTGCTAACTAGATTATAAACTCCTTGGTGACAGGGAACGGGTCTTAGGATTTTCTTATACTACCTAAACTCTCCAGGAAAGTATAAGGTACAGAGTAGCCTCTGTATTTATAGAAACTATCTGACTTTGTGACATATGTGTATATGTTTCATCTTTATCATTTTAAAATGAGCTAGTATTTTTTTTGAAAAGTTATGTGGAAATATAGTGTAAGGAAAATAAAATAACACAAAAGGATTCAATGAAAAATCCATCTGGTTTCCACTCCAGGCACCTCGTCTTCCTTGCCAGAAGCAATCATTTTTCACTATTTCCTGTGTAACCCTCCAGAAAGAATACCTGTAGAGACAAGCCTATGCATGTGCTTATATTGACATATGTATGGAAATATAGTCACAGATATTGGTAAACAGATAATTCTCTTCTAAGATAAAGAAAGCCTACAGCATACTCAGGTGTAGGCCATTTTTTATTAACATGCTTTGAAGATTGTTTTATTTTAATTTATGCAGAATTATCTCATTGTTTTTCACTCAAGTGTATAATTTCAATGTATGGATGCATTGTAATTGATGTTACCGGTCTTGCAATGCTGATTTAAGTTGTTACCAGACTTTTGCTAATATATACAAAGCAGCAACACATATCCTTGCATATGCATCTTTGTGCATCGGGCAAATACACCAATGAAAAAAATTCCAAAATTAGAATTACTGTGATGAGGAGTTGATACATTTTTAATTTACTAGATTTCATAATATTGGCCTACAGAGAGATTATCCCAATTTGTAGCCCCTTCAACACTGGAGTTGTTTTTTTATACCCTTGTCAAATCTATCTTTGTGTTATACAACTTTTTAATATTAATCAATCTGAGAGAAAAAATGCTATCATATTGCCATTTTTGTTCACTTTTTTAATTGAAAGATTTTTTGGACATCTTACATTTGTAAGCCATTATTGATTCATTGTGAATCTTGCACTTATATTGGTTTATTGATCTTTATCATACTGATTTATGAGGCTTTTCTATTTTAAAGAAATATGCCCTTTTTGTCAAAAATAATGATTTTTTTTTCTGTTTTATTGACTTTATGTTGACTCTGTAGATGGATTTTATTGCTCAGTGTGGACAGTATTTAAGTTTATCAATTTGTCCTTTATGTTTTCTATGTTTGCAATGTTTTTGTTTTAATAGCTATTTTATTCTAGAATGTTTGTGTATTATCATTGTTATTATTTTAAAACACTTCTTTGATCTGTCTATAATTTTTTTTGGTGTAAGTATCAAGTAAAGCTTCAACATTTTTTTTTCTCCAGGTGGCTCATCAACAATCCTAACATTATTAATTTTGTAATTATTTATTCTCTACTATTTTGAATTACCAGTTTTTGTATATTAAAATCACATACATATATGACTGTACTTCTCATGTCTCTATGCCGTTTAATTATTGATGCTTATTGATATCCTGTTATGAAAAAAATTTAACCAATGTTACTTTAAAACACTTCTAAATTTCTGGCATATATAGTTCCTACTCATCAGTGTTCCTCTATTTTTTTTAGAAGACTCCTCATGATATTTGCAGTTTTATTTTCTTAAGTTTAGGATAAGTTCATGGGATTACAATAATATTGTTACTATTTTATTGGGATGGTATTAATTAGGGGAAAAATAATACCTTTAATATATCTTCCTCTCTAAAACCAAACTATATCTTTATTCCAGGCTTCTTTTGAGTTTCTTTATAAACTTTTAAATTTTCATATAAATTATATACAGTTTTTGTGTAGTTTAACTCAAAATACTTTATTTTATGGTAGATTGTTTGGTTGACCTTTTCTTCTATTATATTATCTTTGTATATATGAATTCTATTGATTTTTGTATAATTTTTGAAACTAGCTACATATATTTTAAATTCTTAGTTTCTTATAGTTCTTATTTAGTTTTTATTGATTTATAATTATGTGATTATATTAACTGCATGTAATGATATTCTTTTCTAGTTTTATACCTCATTTCTTTCTATTGTCTAATTACATTACATAATATTTCCAGACAATATAAAATAATAACATTAGTTTTATTTATGATGTTAAAGCAAAATTTTATAATGTTCCTCCATTTATATTCAAATTCATTAATGAAGTGTTCATTTTATGTGAATAAAATAATTCATTTTATTTTGATCAATAAATAATGTTGAATATTATCAAATGTATTTATATTAACTGTGGAACTGATCATTTGTGTTTTTCTCTTATTTGATATATAGTAGCATAGAGAATTATTAATATGTTTCTATAAATAAAACATCTTTTCACAAATATTTTAAAATTCAGTAGCCTTAAGTTTGAAGAAGACATTTAAATACATAATGACTCTTGGACATATACAAACTAACACTTTTCCATTTCCCTTTTATTTGCCCCACTCATTTTATGAGATGTTGATGTAGTCAACCAATAACCAGTATTTATCTTTAGGAACATTTTTTATTCACATTACATATTAACATTGTATAATTCATAAAAGATGATTAATTAGAAGAAAAATACAAATATTCTGGAAAGGAAGAATAATTTGTAAAGAAAAAAACAGTTTACATAGTCAATACCCATTGCTTTCTAGGAATTTCACATTGTTACTTTTGAAACATTCTGGCTAAACAATAATCATTTCATTTTTTTCTTTCAAAGTCAATAAAGAACATATTTCTCTAAATTTTGTCTGTATATATTTTAGCTACTAAAATGTTTAGTAACATTTTACATTCTTCTATGAAAGGGCATGTACATAAGTCTGAATGTGAGGAGTTGAGTTGCTAAGGTTATAAATGTAAATAGAAGGACATCTTCGCCTTCAAAAATAAAGCATTTGCTTAATTTTAGGTCTCCAAAGTACAGTGATAGTACTTATCTAAATTTAGGGCTCTGAAAAGGACTCATACTACTATAAATATATCTTTAAAATTTGCTTTTAAAAGTAATTAAACTTTCAATGAGTTACAGATTTTTTTTTAATAGGGTAGGGCAATAACTTGAAACTAAAGAAAATATCAAGGCTTTAACACTAAGAACACTATTACAATGAGGACAAGAACTACTCAAATGTTGTCATGAAAATGTCAAACTATCAGCAAATAGATTTCTTGCTAATGGCAATTTGTTCTGCCTCTGACTGAAGACAATGATTACTCATTATTCCAGTGGCTTAACTGCAAAAATTAAATGCATGTTGTTGCTATTTTCTCAAGGGAGATGCATCAACAAAGACTGGGTATGTGATGGAGATATCGATTGTGAAGATCAATCAGATGAAGATGACTGTGACAGTTTCTTGTGTGGGCCACCCAAGTACCCTTGTGCTAATGACACTTCAGTCTGCCTGCAGCCAGAGAAACTCTGCAATGGGAGAAGGGATTGTCCTGATGGATCTGACGAAGGCGACCTCTGTGGTATTGCACGTTTCACTGCATTGCTTCTTTCTGGAGACTAGAACCTTTCAGTCCACTAGCTGATAGTTATTATGGTAGCATTTGTTCCTTCCAGTCATTTCTTTAAATGTAACTTTTAGAGTTGAATCCTGTTTACATTTTACAGGCACTGTATATTTATTTTAAAAATTAAATATTATCAGAAATCTCTAAAAATGAAGCAGAAAAGGCTACCCTAATCCAACTAACTTAACAATTGTACAGCTGCATTCATCATTTAGATCTCTGAATAGTCAAAGATGTTCCCACAATTGAATTGATTATATTCTGTCAGTGAGTTGCTCAGAACAGAAGACTCCTGTTATTATTAAACTATGGGATGAAATTTACTACCACCCAATGTATTTTGTCAGGACTTCGGATCATTACCACAGAAACCTTTTTTTAAAAAAGAGGAAAGGAAGAAACTGGATAATGAAATCAATAGAATGTTACTTGATTTTATATAATTTTCTCAGAAGTTTTTAGTTTTCATACAGTAGCTTTCTTTAGTATGCTTTATCTAGTTAAAATGATGATTTCAATGTGATAGCTTTTGAGCTTTGAAATCACTTTTCACTAGCCATCTCCTTATGCCACCAGCACATATAAAGCAATTACATTTCCTTCTCTGTGGGGAGATCAGAGATTTGGCAAGGAGATTTTAAAAATATGTTTTCTAGATAATACTGAAGGTGACATCAATAGAGTAATGATGAAGATTTACAGCACGATAAGAACAATAATGAGATGACTTGAGGCTGTGAGAAAATGACTTTAGGAAATGATGAACCTGCCTGATTGGAAATAGGAAAGACAACTACATTTAAGCCTAAAGTTATCATATATTGATCTGAATTGAGCATTAATAGCATACTGACCGATATAAAAAAGACTATTATTCTTTTTTAAATGTATGTAATAAAACATCCTTTCTTCCAAATAGTCTTTGATTCTATAAAACAACCTTGAAACAGTAAATACAACAGTCTTCATTCAGTGATGCTATCATTTAAACAAACAGAAACCCTAAAATTAAATTTAAAGAATTACAAATAAAGGATGACAGACGTAGTTTATCTGTATTCACTTCTTTTTCTCCCAGCTTGTTCTCCCTGGTGGAGTAGTTCGGTGGATGGAAAGATCTCTTACATTACCATGTATGAGAATTGCCATGAAGTTTGTAAGAGCAATTCTAAAAGTAGGAAACTATCAGCAGTCTTAAAATTGAAAGTGTATAATTATAGAAAAAATGAGATGTTGACAAGTTTGAATTCTAATCTTCAATTACTTCGATTAAGTCACCTAGGCAGGTGGCTTAGTTTCTGGAATTGCCAGTTTCCTTATAACAAATATGGAGATGATATCTATTAGGAAATCATGGTAATAATACCTAATGGACTACAGGTCTTGAAATAAATTAGTGCTTTTCCATCTTTTCTTCACCCTTTGGGTTAAATGAAGTAAATAAAAGGCAAAGAAGAGAAAATACAGTCATTAAGAAAAATGAAGAGAATCATAAGAAAATGCAGCCTATTTTCCTATTCTCTGCTCCCTAAAATGGGAATATAAAATAGAAAAGGGTATTTCTTCTGAATTCATTTCTCTGTCTACTTCAAGGTTGAAAATCAGTTCTTGCTTATCAAGCTACTGTATTCATTGGCTAAGAAGCCTTGCTCAAAGATTTTAAATGAGTACAGGGAGTAGAAAAGGTCACTGTAAAGCTAGGTGTGGAAGTACCAGAGGAGATAAAGAGACATTTTTATACTGATTGCAGCACTGTGGCATATTGAACTCACATACTCTGTCCTTTATGAGGTGAAGTTGAGGGAGAATTAGAACAATGAAAAACAAAAACAATCACTGGTCAAGGGATTGACTGAATTTCAGAAGGCTCTTCTTTTCTCCGAAAAGGTGCTTTTATGTGCACCTTTGTAGTGTCAGTTTGTAGATGGTCGGCAATATTGGTTCCTGTAGGGAAGTGACACTTCAGTCTCTTGTTTTCAAATCCTTTTCCAACCAATACTAGGTTAGGCCCTGTCCAGCCAGGCGGGGATGTTGGCTTGAGCGCTGCAGCAATGGGCATAATGAATCATTTACCCAGTGGACATGAAAGGTATACCAAGTGAATTAACTTTAAATAATTGGCATGAATTGGCTTGTGCTAAAGAGTGGATTTTAGAGAAAGATACCCAAAGATGAAAGGGTTTTTTAAACCATTTGCTATAGATGGTGAAAATGTATGGTTTGCCCTCTTCATGTCAACTCCTTCCAAATAGTTGTATCTAAAATAGCTGTTTTTTATCCCCCTACTCTACCCTACCCCCGTTGAAACAAAAACAGGGATTGATTCATATCCTGTTCCTCAATACATGTAAAATTTATGAAAATGACTTGTAATCTGTAGACAATATTTGGGAGGTGTCTTGAGATGTAAACGTCCATCGTTTGGGTAGTGAGGTTGTTTGTTTTCTCCAAATAAATCTGGTCTATAAAATTTTTAAAAAAGAGAGAGCTCAAGAAGATAAGTTGAATCCTGTTGGAGAGATTATTTTTTCAGGGGGAATTTTAAGTGATTTCAAGAGGAAAGAGATATGCACTTAAGAAAGAAATAAGAAGAGATTTCAATCATTCAAGAAGGGAGTTAACTGTTGATTTTTGTTATAAGGGTATGTCAAAGATAAAACTGGATACTAATTAAAGTGATATTTACTCAGTAATAACTATTGCAATAGGGAAGAGTATCCAAAATTAATTGAAATCAGCTTCACCAAAATAAAAGATGAGAAACTTTTTAAAGGCTGGAATGTGCTATGGGAAAGGCACTAAAGGGTGTTAATGGGGCATTGGCCCATGTGACTAGGCCATCTGAGTTTGTTAATTGGTGCTCATCCCAGAGAAGAGACAAACTTCTCATATCTTTATGACTAGAGGCAGTGGTACAAGTCAGAGCAAGGTACCCACAGGGTTGGGAGTAAGGGTGAGATAGTTATCTCCTTAAATGTTTGCATTTCAAAAAGATGGCTTTCAGATTCTGGGGTTGGGAGGAACAGTTCTGGGTGGTAGATGATTGACATCCCAAAGGTACAGAGAAAGGATTTATATTGCAAGTTTTCTAAAGTAACTGCTCTGAGATGGGGCTCAGGACCCTATCTGCCTATCATCAGGTTTTGGGGAAAACAATAGTAGATTTCTTCAGCATCATGGAGTCATGGAGCTTTCTCAGGAAGGCACTTTAAGGAGGGCTGAGGTCATTTTAGGGATGCTGCCATGAGCTGTTAAAAACTGTGCTAGTGTTTGTCCAAGTCTTTTATTGGCTTGGGAAGAGGGGGTTAGGGAGAGGATTAGACAATGAAATTGTTTGTGCTGAGAGTCTGCAGTTTTATCAGCCAAGACTGAGGGTTCAGAGGCGCTTGACTAGAGTTTGGTCAATGAGAGAGTCTTTGTCAGGTAGCAAAAAATTTAAAAAGAAGCTGCAGGATTGAATGATAGGTTTAGGGTTAAGGGAAAATTAACAAGGGGCTAGCCATACAAACATTGCCATTAAATTTATATATTAAGTTGTAGAGTTTCAATGTGAATTTTGTTTATCCTAAAATCTAGGATTTAATTCCACAGGTAGTGTCAGAAAGAGACATTTGAATGCTGAGAGAACAGTCGTACTTGAAATAAGCTAAAAGCATTGTAACAGTTTTTTTCACCTGCTGTGTATGATGACATTTCTTTACAGTAATTCTCTTGAAAAAGAATGTCAATGGAACAAAATGGGGCAAAGGCTTTGAAACGACTGCTGTTTTTAAATGATTATGATTACAGGTGAACAAACATATTTGAGGGAACCAAGAAATGAATCTATGTTTTTTTTTCTTCTAAAATAATGCCAAACTTGAATTCTTAGAGAAAACAGTTAATGTAATCATTTTTCTTTTCTTTTTACTGTAACTTCTTTTATGGTGACAAATGTGAAGAATAGTTGACCCATACAGAAGTTTAAAATGTGTAGAGAATATTTTTGAAAGCCTTACATTCCAGTCCAATTTTTTGAGCTGGATGGATTTCCATAGAGAACAGGAAATATTAGAGGTATATAAGTAATTATTATTGCAATTCGCCCATCATTGAACAACATTCCTTTTCAGTATGTCTCAAAACACACCTAACTGAACAGTCTTTGAAAACTGCTCAAACATATTTTTAAAGCAAAGAAAGAATGCTTCCTTTGGCCTTATTACTATGCACCTAATAGTATATAATAATAGATAATATCATGGTTGTGAAAACAATTATTTGCTATTTTTGTCAAGGGCGTAAATATGACATCTTGAAATTTCCCAGTTGGACAAATACTAGCTCAATTTAGGGGCAGTTGTGTGCTTTTGGATGACTTTGTTAAATTTGGTTATTCAAGAAATATTTTTAACTGCTTACTCTATGCTAGGCACTATGCTAGCTGTGGGATATACATGGTAAACAGAATGAATATTTTGCATACCCTCATGGATCCTACAATCTTGTGATGAAATAGAATGATAAATAAATATATCTAATGTGTAATTATAAACTATTAGTGCCCTGAAAGAAAAGTTCTCTTTCTTTATACAACAGTCT
This sequence comes from Mesoplodon bidens, assembly GCF_964165515.1. Lineage (NCBI taxonomy): Eukaryota > Metazoa > Chordata > Mammalia > Artiodactyla > Ziphiidae > Mesoplodon > Mesoplodon bidens. The sequence goes on from NC_138165.1 coordinate 55,475,270, forward strand.
ACTTGCTGATTATTTCAGCCAAAATGCCAGGTCAAGGATTTTTGTGTATTATTTATTATGTTTCCATGGCTTCATTGAATTAATAATAATAACCAATATATGAAGTACAATGTATAATTTACCTAATTTAAAAATAAATATCTAAGAAAATAAAAGTAAATAAATAAATATCTGTAGCCAGTAAAGGACAAACTAATCCATTCTGGATTATTATTATAAATCACACTATAGATGTAGAAAAAGATATATAGATATAATACATACATGTGTGTGTGTATGCCTGTTTATTTATAAACACTGAGATAAGTCAGATTTTCAGATCACCACTGTATGTGAGTCCCTTTTGGAAGCCCTCAAAAACTGATTTTGCATAACTGCTTAAAGGCTCAGCATAATCTTTCCAGTAATAATAGAAACATTGAACTCACTTTACTTCTATGGAGTAAAACAAAGTGTACTCCAAAGATTTATAGAAATGAAAATCTTCCATTCCCAATTTCTGTCATATAGAACTCTATTTGGTCATTAGATGAATTCTTTCATCATTCCTACCCCACCTTCTGGGACAAAAATCTAAAGAGTGCTTTCTCCATTCATTTATAATATCCTTTCTCTAATTCCAGCCTTAGAGAATTGAGTTCAATGATTAGTATTTAATTGAGCAAAACAGTTGATGATGCCCTATAATCTGTTCCTCTCCTTTTATAGATGAATGTTCACTGAACAATGGAGGCTGTAGCAACCACTGTTCTGTTGTTCCTGGAAGAGGAATTGTCTGTTCTTGCCCTGAAGGACTTCAACTCAGCAGAGACAATAAAACATGTGAAATTGTAGATTATTGCAGCAATCATCTGAAGTGCAGTCAAGTGTGTGAGCAACACAAGCACACAGTCAAGTGCTCATGTTATGAAGGGTGGAAGCTGGATGTGGATGGTGAAAGTTGCACAAGTGTCAGTAAGTAGATGTGTGTTTTGCTATATTTAAGAATAGATATTGAGAAAAAATGCAAAAACACCTCAGAAAATCAATAATGGGTACAACTAATTTTAGAAAAGGCATTTAAGTATAATGTGTCATACTAGACCTACTTCAAAATCTTTTGGACAGAAAATATTACAATAATCCTTTACCATTACAGTCCATCTGATTATCTTTTCCTTAAATAACTGCTTTTGTCATCTTCCTCCCTAGGTGCTTATTTTTGTATGCTCCAAAGCATTTACTTTTATTTCTCTTTGAATGTTTAGAATCCTCCAAAGACCGACCCTGTCCCACACTTCCAACTGTATTTCTACTACTCTTGAAAACAACTCCTTGCTCTGGCTGTGTTCATCTTTTGATTGCCCATTTAAGACATTCTGCTGGGGCTTCCCTGGTGGCGCAGTGGTTGAGAGTCCGCCTGCCGATGTAGGGGACACGGGTTCGTGCCCCAGTCCGGGAAGATCCCACATGCCACGGAGCGGCTGGGACCGTGAGCCATGGCTGCTGGGCCTGCGCGTCCGGATCCTGTGCTCCACAACGGGAGAGGCCACAACAGTGAGAGGCCCGCGTACCGCAAAAAAAAAAAAAAAAAAAAGACATTCTGCTGATTCTCTAGATCATATTCCACAGTAGGAAAAGCAAACAAAGGCTATGGAATCTGAAATTTGACTCTAATCCTATAAATGACATTCATTATGTATGTGGCTGCAGGCAAGTTACCTAAAATTCCTTGAGCCTTAGTTTTCTCATCTTTCAAATATCAATTCCCATTACAACAACATGCTGTAAGAATAACATGAAGCACTTTTTGCTGTGCCCTATACCCATTAAGTGCTTAATGAATGGTGGCTTCCCACTGTCTTCTCCAGATTCTTAATTTGAGTCACAGGACACTTACAGGTCCATGGATAGAATTGAAGGGGTCTATGAAGTTTGTTAGGAAAAATTTTACACCTTCATTTTCTTTAATCTCTCACTGAAGGTTAACATTTCTTTCAGTTGTGAATGTATACCACAGACCAATTCTTAGCAGCAACTATGACTATGTTTCCAATAGAAGTGATAGGCATATTCATATCATGTTAAAGTTGTTGCTAATATCACAAAATATCACTTATGTTCAGGCTTTGAAAACCACTGCTACTTCAATAATGGGAGTCATTAGACCCACTGCTCAATCTTGTTATTGAATGCATTAATTTAAAAAAGTACATATATTACTCCATCAAAAATTGTGTTTTTTTTAATTTTGATAATTGTATTTGAATATATTTGATACTTTTTTCTATGTAAACTTTTTTTTTTTTTTACTTTTTCCTTACTGTTTTTGTAGTCTTTAAAAATTTCTGATTAGAAGTACCCAGGCTTCGTCAGGCTCCTAAGAACCCATACATCATAAACTTTTTTCATTTTGTTTCTTCTGCTTATATTGTACTTTCCCTCTTTGTCTCTAAAAATCCTGGATATTTTTTAAAACCTACTAGGTCAAATCTTTCTTCTTTAAGAGTCTTCTTCCAAATATTCTTGCTCTCCACTTATTTCTCCTTTCTATATCTAGAATTTGTCCAAGAAAATATGCGGTCACATTTTTAATTTGCTTTTTTAATTTCTATCTTCTTCCTTTGCTCTTTACTTCTCCAATAAAGTAGTAAGCATCTTGAAGTCAGAAATCAAGTTATAGATTTTTCTCTTGGTTTTACATAGTATCCAATAAAATAATATGCAATTAAAAACATGATTTTTTTTCAGGGAATGTCAAATTATTTTATTTCAAATGTTGTCTTCTAGTTGTTTTCTCCTAGCTGTTAAAATTTGAGTCCTAGAGGCATAAGTTTCACAAACATTTATCTAACTCTTTCTCCTTCAAAATTCTTGCACAACGTAATTGGCATGAGAAGCTGAAAAAAAATAGTTTGTTGTAATAAAAATAGCCATTTCATATACATGTTTGGAGTAGGGAAATGATAGATCAAACTTTGACCTCAGATATATTTATAATCATGTTTTACATGAGAATTGGCTCTATGTCTGGTTTTTGGATACAGATGACAAAATGATTGACTTATTATAGGGGCTTTGTACTCTGTGAAATCAATCACAACTCAAGCTGAATATTAGAACAATTAGAATATTAGAACAATTCAACATTTGAATATAATTTACCAGGTGCAAAGATAATTCTTCTAATGGAATTGACCCCTTCTACCCTCAGCTTAGAAAGAAACTCTAATAGTACCATATCATTTCTCACTGTTAAGATTGCTGTATTTCACACCTGGCTTTGTTTATAATTTAACAGAGAAGCAAAAGTATATTTTACCTTTTAAAGTTAGTACAGAGCTTTTCTTACATGGAAACTTTAACCTGCTGGTAATTTATCCCTTCCTCAACATATAGTGTATTAAATACCATTATCAGCATTTATATTGTTACAGATAATAGAGGTTTTGTTAGGTATTAAAACATTTTTGGTTTAAACAAATTTTCATACATAAAAAAGTTATTCTGTTTTATTCATATCATTTCTTTTTGAAAAACCAGCAGATTCATAGTTCAATAAAAATGAATTGACTATTGATTATTGGACTTTAAAAGTAAAATTTCTTTTCTCTTGCTCTTCTTTTGTTCTTTTTTCCCATCATTCTTAAGCTGAGTGTTTCTTTTTAAAATGTGTTCTCTCTATTGAATGCAATATCTGTGCTTATTCTTCTTGACATTTTAAAAATAAAAAATAATAGTACTCATTATGCCTCAAATTAGAAGCATGACTCGCCCATTTTTTTCCTCCTGAATTTTCCTCTGTAGTTGTCTCATATTCTCTTATTTCTTTCTAATCATCCCTTCCTAAATTCTTTACACTCTGCCATTGGCTGAATTGCTGAACTTACTCTATTTTCTCTAAGTTCACTTTTAACATCTTATTAGTTAACTATAATTATTTTCAAAATACTACTTTTATAATCTTTTTTTAATTTAATAAAAATAAATCTCACTTCTCTTGGGTACCTGGATACTTTATTTTATCAGTGCCTTACATGTTCCCTCTTTAATACATAATTTATTAATCACCTTTCTCTGAAGTATTTTCTTTTTACTTATGAAAACCCAGACTATTGCTACTGACTGCATTTCTTTTCTATGTCTGGTTTCTTTGCTATTTGGTAGTAGCCTAATTACAAATTTGCAGCATATTTCTAGTAACATTGGAAAGAACATTGTAGCATCTCCCTTTAATTTTCTTTTAGCCTGAATTAGGTTAGATTTACCCACCAATATATTTCTTTGTTCTTAATCACTCATTTTTTAAAAGATTTTTTAATAACTGTATTTATTTTAAAACATATCTTTTTAAAGAAAGAGATCATGGATGTAAATACAAAACTACATAAACATAATGATCACCTAGCAGTACACTGTGTCTATCACCCAAACTTTTTTTATTTTTTGGAGCCCCATTTACTTTATATTTTTTTATTGAGTTATAGTTGATTTGGAGCTCCATTTACTCCATTTTTTATTTATTTAAACAATTTTTTATCGCACCCAAACTTTAATTCTAAAAAAAAAATCTGTGCTTTTTTTTAGAATTAAAAAAATTCTAAATAATAATATAGTAATAAGAAAAAGTCTTATTTTTACCTATTTTCATATATTATTAAAGTATATATCTCACTCTGTCTTTTTATTTTATATTTTCTTAATTGTTTCCTACTTTCATTCCTTCTGTTGTTCATTTGTACATATATTGTATATGTATATGTATATCTACCTGTATATGTATTGGTCCTGCCATAGGTTTATCTATACTTTATTAATCTTTCAAACAAATGACTTTGGGGTTTTTTTGATAATCTATTTTTCTCTATCATATCAGTTGCTGTAGTTATTTTATTTTTTCTAATTCCTTTGCATTAATTCTTTTTATATTTTCTGGATTATTGAGTTTAAGTAAGATGTTAATTTTTAATGGATGAATTCTCAACTTTATTCAACTAGCACAAATACACAGAGAAGGAAAACATTAAATTGTCAGAATGTTACATTGTCTTTCCTTATATAGATGGAAAAGTTTTCAGAGCTGAGGATAGTTATACAGATTAATCTGAATGTGGTAAAAAATATATGAGTTTTAGTTAACAGTGAACTAAAAATAGTATATGTACAGTTTTTTTACTCTATAAATTTCCACACATATTACCATATTTCTTTTTTCTTATAACAGATAGATTGAGATATACACTTCAGTGGTTTATAGTATATTTAGAGAGCAATACAATCATTACCGCTATCTAATATTATTATATTTTAATCACCCTCTCAACAAACCCCACAGGCATTAAAAGTCTCTCCCCATCAACCCCTACCCCAGGCCTGACAACCACTAATTTATTTTCTGTCTCAATAGATCTACCTATTCTGGACATTTTATAAAAATGGAATCGTAGAGTATGTGGTCTTTTCTGACTGACTTCTTTCACTTGTCATAATGTTTTCAATGTTCAACCATGTTTTAGCATACATCAGTACTTTATTTCCTTTTATTGTAGAATAAAAATCTCTTATATTGATATACCACATTTTGTTTATCCATTTATCAGTTAATGGGCATTTGGATTGTTTCCATTTTTTGCTTATTATGAGTAATTCTGCTGTGAATATTTACGTACAAGCGTTTGTGTGGACATGCATTTCATTTCTCTTGGGTGAAAACTAAGACTGGAATTGCTGGGACATATGGTAACTCAATATTTAACGTTTTCAGGAACTGCCAAACTGTTTTCCAGAGTGGCTCCTTCATTTTAAAACCCCATCAGCAATGTACGAGGGCTTCAGTTTCTACACAATCAATTTCCATCAGTTTTTACTGTCCATCTTGTTTTTATTATAGTCATCCTAGTGGGTGCAAAGTGGTATCTCATTGTGCTTGACTTTTTTCCCTTATGACTAACAACGTTGAGCATCTTTTCTTGTGCTTATTGGTCATTTGTGTATCTTCCTGGACAACGTGCCTGTTCAAGAACTTTGCCCAGTTTTAAACTGGGTTATTTATCTTTTTAGTTTTGAGTCATAATTGTCCTTTACCTATTCTAGATACAAGTCCCTAATCAGATATGTGCTTTGGAAATAATTTGTCCTATTTTGTAGGTTGTTTTTTCATCTTTTCACTTTCTTGATGTTATCCTTTGAAGCTCAAAAGTTCTTTTTTTTTTTTTTGGATGAAGTTCATTTATTATTTTTCTTTTGTTGCTTGAGTTTTACTGTCATGGCTGAGAAACCATTGCCTAATCTAAGGTCATTAAGATATACTCCTATGTATTCTTCTAATAGTTGTACAGTTTTAGCTCTTACATTTAGGTCTACACTACATTTTGAGTTAATTTTTATATATGATGTGAAGTTTGATCTTCTTTCTTTTGCATGTGGAAATCCAGCACAATTTCTTCTTTTTTTTTTTTTTGTGGTACGCGGACCTCTCACTGTTGTGGCCTCTCCCATTAAAGAGCACAGGCTCAGCGGCCATGGCTCACGGGCCCAGCTGCTCCGTGGCATGTGGGATCTTCCCAAACTGGGGCACGAACCTGTGTCCCCTGCATCTGCAGGTGGACTCTCAACCACTGCACCACCAGGGAAGCCCCAGCATAATTTCTTGAAAAGACTCTTCTTTCCCCATTGAACAGTTCCCTGGAGATTGGGCTTTTGGGGGAGCTCCAAAACCCATCTATCCCCTTTGGCAGTTTCTGGGCTGTCTGTGTCCAAGGCTGCCACAAAGCTGGGGAAATGGAGACATGATTGGTGCATGTTTTATTTTTTAATTAATTTATTTTTTAATATTTATTTTATATTGGAGCATAGTTGATTAACAATATTGTGTTAGTTTCAGGTGTATAGCAAAGTGATTCAGTTATACATACATATGTTTCTATTCTTTGTCAAGTTCTTTTCCCATTTAGGTTATTACAGGATATTGAGCAGAGTTCCCTGTGTTATACAGTAGGTCCTGGTTGGTTATGTATTTTAAATATAGCAATGCGTATAGGTCAATCCCAACCTCCCAGTCCATCCCTACTCCCCAGCCCTTACCCTCTGGTAATTATAAGCTCATTCTCTAAGTCTGTGTGTCTGTTTCTGTTGTCTAAATAAGTTCATTTGTATCACTTTTTTTTAGATTCTGAATGTAAACATATATGATATTTGTCTTTCTCTGTCTGACTTACTTCACTTAGTATGATAATCTCCAGGTCTATCCATGTTGCTGCAAATGGCAGTATTTCATTTATTTAAATAAATTTATTTATTTTATTTATTTATTTTTCGCTGCGTTGGGTCTTCGTTGCTGCGTGTGGGCTTTCTCTGGTTGCAGCGAGTGGGGTCTATTGTTTGTTGCAGTGTGTGGGCTTCTCGGTGCGGTGGCTTCTCTTGTTGTGGAGCACGGGCTCTAGGCGCATGGGCTTCAGTAGTTGTGGTGCGCAGGCTCAGTAGTTGTGGCACGTGGGCTTAGTTGCTCTGCTGCATGTGGGATCTTCCCAGACCAGGGCTCAAACCCGTGTACCCTGCATTGCCAGGTGGATTCTTAACCACTGTGCCACCAGGGAAGCCCTATTTCATTCTTTTTAATGGCTGAGTAACTGGGATTGATGCATGTTAAAATGCTACAAAGTTTGCTGTTTTCAATGATATTCAACATTTTTTCTTAATAAACACTCACTGGATTGTTACTAGAATTTGGTTAATTTCAAGAGTTTAGAAGAAAGATAATTTTGACCATTTTGCTAGTATTCTCATTGTTTTTATAGAGGAGAAGATTTTTGGAAGTCCTTACTCCACCATTTAGAAATTATTCTCTATATCATTAATTTTTAGTTATCTCATGGTTTTTAATCTACACATTTGATGCCATAATATCTCTATTTCTGAATTCCCTATTTGAGGTGCTGTTAGTCAAGAAATTGTTTAGTAATTATTTTTAGTTTAAAGCATATGAGGAGCTTAGCAGTCTTTATTGTTGATTTTTAGTTTCATTTCATTGTGCTCAGAGCATGTGTTCATTATTAGTTTGATTCTTTGCTATCTCTTGAGACTTACTTTGTGGACTAGAACATGATCATTTTTTAAAATGTTTCATGTGTACTTAGAGAGAATATGCCTTCTATTTTGATGGCACCAATTTCTATATATTTCCTGTGTGTTGAGTTTTGTGTTTATTTTCTTGTTCTCATTATATTTGTTATAATTTTTTCTATCAGTTTGAATGGGTTAAGGTTGAAACTCACACGGTATAATCATGGATTTATTAATTTCTCCATTTAATTATGTCAAGTTTTGCTTTATATATTTTTTAATCTATTATTGGGCATATACTATTTTTGTTTGTTTGTTTGTTTGTTGTGGTACGGGGGCCTCTCACTGTTATGGCCTCTCCCGTTGTAGAGCACAGGCTCTGGACGTGCAGGCTGAGCAGCCATGGCTCACAGGCCCAGCCGCTCTGCGGCACATGGGATCCTCCCAGACCAGGGCACAAACCCGTGTCCCCTTCATTGGCAGGCAGACTCTCAACCACTGTGCCGCTAGGGAAGCCCTGGGCATATACTATTTTAAGAGTTATATTTTATCTGTCGAACTATTCATATTATCATATAATAGTGAGCCTTTTTATTTCTATGAAAGCTGTTTGCTTTGAAGTTTCTTTTGGCTAATATTAATGTTAATTTATTAATAAGGTAATTAATATTTTACGACTATTCACAAATAAAAGTTTAGAACAAACACATCACCAAAATTATTTATTTAAAAAATCACAACAGCTAGACCTATGCAGTTTTCATGATGGCCTTTTATTGTTAGCAGAGGCAAGAGTAGAATCCAGGTCTTCTATTATAAAATTTCTTTCTACTCAGTTGTAACAGAGAAGGCAATAATTTTTGGTTCAAGAGAATATACTTTCTCAAATAGACCATGAAAGTAAGAGCAGTAAACGATCTCTTAAATATGAATTCTCCTGAAGGAAAAGCATGTTTTACAGTATTTGTTATGCTGAATTACCTTGCTCAGCATATATGTCATGCCCAAACAATTCTTGTTTTATTTATGAGTATTTCTTAGAAGGTGATATGAAATTTCTTCTATTACTAGTTTAAAATTTCATTCAGAAAAATAATTAATTTATACAGGAAATATATGCAAATGCTAAAAGAAAAAGTGAACCTATGCAGAATAAAGTAAAACTTAGTTTTCTTCCCACTCCTGAACTCATCACCAGTTCCCATGGCAGACGTAACAGCATTCTTTCATTAATCTTTTAAGATGTATTCTGTGATTTACCATCACATAGGTCTAGAAAAATCTTTTATTTTTTAACTTAAATGGTAGCATATCATGCATACGGTTCACATGTTGCTGTTTTCAACTTACAAAATATTGGAAATTATTCCACATGAGCACATGCATATTAATCACATTCATTTACGTGGCCTTATAATATTACACTCTGTGACTATCATACATTATTTATGCAGCCATCTATTGATGAATATTAATGTTGCTTAATCTTTTGCTACCAGAAATGATATTGCAAAGGATTTCCATCCTCATCTGCAAATTTTCATGTGTACAAGTCTATCTTTACAAATGGACTTACTTGATCAAATAGTGTAATATATATATAAACTTTTGATGGAATATTGCACAGTGACTCTACTTAGGGGTTATACTTTCGTTATCAATATACCAGAGTGCCTTTTATCTACATTTTAATCAAAACAGTGTCTTATCAAATATTTTCATAGTTTTAAAATCTGTTTATCATTTTATGACAGAAATTGAATACTTTTTAAAATTTCAAAGTTGTTTATATTTTCCTTTCTTTGAATTTTCTTTTTAATACCGTTTGCCCCGTTATTCATGTGAGTATTTTTTCTTGTCAATTTGTAGGAACTCATATGTATTAAATAATTTAATCCTTTATTATATTGCAGATATTTTACCCAGTTTGCCTTTTGTCTTTTGACATTTTTTACATTGTTTTCTCTCCTACAATTTCTTCAGTAACGTTAAATGTCATTCTTTTCTTTAGGTCTTCTATGATTTGTATCAAACTCAGAAAGGCTTTCTTCATTCTAGCATACTAAAAATAAAATAACACATATTTATGTATGTAAGAAAAGTAGATACTTTTGAAGAAGCAGTCATTCTGTGATTAAAAACTGTGTGTTCTTTAACATTATTCAATATAAGCTTCTCTAGCAAGTAGCTGCTGCACCTACAATTTACTACTTAACTAAGGGCAAACAAACTATAAGCCAAAGGAAGGGGAGGCTCTTCAGAGCTGTAATGTCCCAGTTTCAGCATATGCTAAGAAATATCTGACTATTTTTCGTGTGTCATCATCCAACCTTTTCTCTTACCCAGTATCTCTTTTGCTTAATCCTTTGAGCGATTTCTGAAACTTAATAGTCATAATAATTATTAAATATTTATTAAGATATTATTAAGTATTCACACTTTTAACTGTCAATTATCTTGATAACTTAGTATGTTATACACTTTATAAATTAAAATATTGAGGATCAGAAGGTCTGAGTAAATTTCTCAGATTTATACAGCTAGTTGATAGCAGAGCTCTGTCTTAAACACAGTTTCTGACTCCAAGTCTGTTACTTGCAGACTACATCACAGTTACTGCTACATTTGTGTTTACTGTGATGATTTTCAGCTTATAAAACAAATTTGCATACATCATCTAATTGGATTCTGATAGCAACAGTTTAAGTTAGGTTGAAAGGTGGTTATTGTTTACTTCATTTTACAGGTTAAAGACATTTAATTCCTGAAAAGATAAAAAATGTTTCTAAGCTAATAGTTGTTTCATAGCCAAAGCAGGTAATCAAATAAGGATTGCTGATCCAAAATTAGTTATTATTTCTTTTAAACAACTGTGCATCTAACACACCTTTTTTTTTTTTTTTACTTTAAAAAAGTTAAATTTTGGATTTTAAATTTTATTAGTATTTGTTCTATTGGGAGCTTTCTGGAACTGGTTATTTTGTACATGTTTGGTATCTTGTATCAGTTAGCTATTATCACAGTAATGTTGTGCAATAAACACCACAATACTATGCAATAAATAACCATAATACCTAAATGATATTAGGTATTATCTCAACAATATACATAATGTTTGCTCACAAATTCTCAGGATTTCTGGGCAGTTCTTATGGTCATGACCAGGCTTGCTTATACTGTGTGATCAGCTGAAGGGCAAGTAGATGACTCTGCTGATTGTGGCAGCATCTCTCCCATGCTAGCTGTCAGGTGGTCCCTTAGGATGGATTCAGCTCTTCTCCACATTTAATCACTCAAAATACATTTATTTAGTGTCCTGGGCAGAGCTCCCTAAAGTAGATTCACCTCCAGTGAAACAAAATGGTAGGTAACTCCCCTCCACCAAGGCAGCCAGCACCTTCTAATCTAAGACCTGGTGTGTACTATGTATTCCCTGGTGCTAGGTGTTAAGGACAGTATAATGAGCAAGACAGATGAGATCCCTGTTTAAGAGAGTTTATAATATAGTGAGGAAGATCATTGGCAAACAAGGAAATATTGATTTTAAAGTGTATCTCAAAAATAATAAATAGGCTATGATGATATAGAATAATGGAGGTGTGCTTTTATTAGATAACTGATCAGGAAAGACCTCTCTGAGGAAATAAGATTAATAAGAACAGTAAACCTGGTTGCAATTGACAAATCCCAGTTCAAATGAAGTTGAATAGAGTTAAGTGCATTGGCTTATATACTGAAAGTATTAGAAGTGTATAGGGTATTTGAAGGAAGGAGCTTATCTTAGGGGTAATTGGAACTATGGATTTAGGACATCATGGTCTCTCCCCTGGTCATCACTGCTTCTGTTTCTGAGGCTTTTTTTTCTCTTCTCCTACAATACCACGAGTAGACTTACACAAACTACAAGGACATGAACTGACAACACTAGGCTGAGAAATCTGTGACCATAGAAGAAAAGAGACTCTTTCCCCTCAGCTTGAAAACTTCTCTGGAATTTTACAAACCCGTCTTCCTGACTTAGATCTCACATCCACCTCTTGAGTCAACCACTTTGGCCTGGGATAATTATAACAGCTCACATTCACAGACATGTATAGACTTGGGATAGAAAAACCAATTTCCCTAAAGAAAAGCACAAAAGGGTGGCACTAACATGGAAACAGGAGAAATCTTTGTGAGCCTGGATCCCTCCCTTAAAATGTATATTCATCAAGTGAATTCATGTCTAACCCATATTAGTATGTCCAATGGTAATTGGTATAGGACTTAATACATTTTCAAAATGATAACATAATTTTTATAACTTTTGGGTATTAAAAATTCTTTCTTTTATGTACAAAAATATAAGACTTTACTCTCATATTTGTTTTCAAAGCTTTTTCTGTTTCTCCCTACTCGGGCCTGGTCCAGGATTAAAAACTAGTGGGGGAAGAGTTGTAGACATGATCTTCTTGGGTTGTCAAGAGAACCACCATCTTCCCTCATGGAGAGTATTCACTAATTATCAGCCCAATAATTGGTTTTTGTTGAATCTCTCTCCTTTGTGGATCTAGAGTAATGTGATGGGCTAAGAGTGGCAGTGTTAGTTTTATTCACCTCTTAGCAGTTCCTATGGTGATGTTTCTGAAGTTTAGATTGTCAGCTGAAACTACTTTAAAACAGAAAGTCTTACATTTTGTCTTGGAATTAAACAATTCTTGTATTTTAAAATCAGAATCAGGTGTATAAAAATTCAAAGAATAAAAACACATTTTTATGTTATTTTAATAAATACAAATAAACCTAAGTTTTTCAAGTTTCTTTTACATTTTGGATTAAAAGAAATTGTTCCTTTAGTGACAGAAAATTACATAATAAATTATACTTTTAAATAAATGGATTTTGACCTCAAGCACTTTATTCCACTTACTAAGCCTATAAATATTTTCATAAGCCTATTAAAATAAATTTATTTTCAGATCCTTTTGAAGCATTCATCATCTTTTCTATTCGCCATGAGATCAGAAGGATTGATCTTCATAAAAGAGACTATAGTTTACTTGTTCCTGGATTGAGAAACACAATAGCACTTGATTTTCACTTCAATCAAAGTTTACTTTATTGGACAGATGTTGTAGAAGACAGAATATACCGGGGCAAGCTTTCTGAAAGTGGAGGTACATCTGTTACAATGTTGACTTAATGTTCAGATTGATTTCTAACTGAAAATTCCAGAAATCAGAAGGAATTTTGATTAGTCTTTGGCCTTTGGTTCTTCATCTTCTCCCTCATATGTGTAAAACCAGGGATGTGAAGTATATGTGTGAAGATAGGGGAGGGAAGTGGTGAAGGCCTGTACTGTTCACACCATTTTCAAGTTGTGAACTTTTTCATGCATATTCGGTGAAGAAATTTATTTACAAGAAAAAAAACATTGTCTCCTACATACTAGTAGTCATATTTTTGTCAGTTAACATAGCTTGTTTTTATTTGGTTTTCACCTTTCAGCATAATTCAAAGAAACAATGAATTATTACAAAGATTACAAATATGAGCTAAATACTTTTTCCCATGATTTGACATCTCTTTTCTCCAATCTAGGCCATTCTTTAGTAGCAAGGCCTTGAAATAAATATATGTAATAATTCTCTTGAAAATTTTAGATCTGTGTAACATTCCAAAGGCCAGGTATTACTATCACCATCAAAATTCCTCCTTAAATCACCTATACAATTTTGGAAAAATATAGTATTTGAACACACTATATAATTATGATCTGTGAGTTTGTGTCCTGTGTCATATTGCAAGGTACTGACTTCAAATGATGGATTTAGATCCATGACTTTAGATGGTTAACTGTTCAAAAAAACCACACTATTAAAAGTCTAACAAAAGCATTGGCAATGTCATAAATTATAAAGAGCTATCCTATTAGAAAAAGGATTGTTTTTTAAATATATATATATTTAATTCCAAAATAAATTAAGGAATGGATAAATAAGAGTAGTGCTGGGTATTACCAAATTGCTTATTTTTATTTAGACCACACTTCTGCCTTCTTCTCTTATTTGCAAACATGTTATATCCTACAAGTCTCATGGCTTGCAGGATATAACATACAAGCCATAAAACTTGGCTTATGGTGTGGAGGTGGGTGATTTGGGGCTTTTGTTAAGGTTAAATGCAGCAAGAGTGATCTTATAGGCATGCTTCAAAAAAAGAGTGGGTGCTGACTAGCTATGATGCATGTTAGCCCAGGTGGACTTTTTCTTTTTATTCTACCCCTGAAGATCAACGTTTGAATTAAATTGCACCAATTTTAACCAGCACATCATTTTTATTTCCAAAATCCCTTGTTCTGACTAAAAAGTCAGAAGCACGAAATAACTTTTTTGCAACCTAAACATTGTTGTTAGCCTCAGAGTTGTTTTAAAATTCTGTTATATTGTCACTGAAAGGATTTAAGAGATCAAAAAACTCTGCTGGGAAAGATCAGTGATTCTAAATTTGGGGCCTTCTTAGTTTCCTCTGTGCCAGGTAACACTTTTGCACTATATCTCTCAAGGTTAATATAATGTTAAGTACTTCATATTGCTAATAAGTAGGCCTTTTCCTTTGTGCTTAACAGGTCCCTTGAATGGGTGCAAGTGTTGGCTTCTCTTTTTTTGTAGGTGTCAGTGCCATTGAAGTGGTTGTGGAGCATGGCCTGGCTACCCCAGAAGGACTAACAGTTGACTGGATAGCAAGCAACATATACTGGATAGACAGCAATCTGGACCAAATCGAAGTGGCCAAACTAGATGGTTCCTTAAGAACTACACTCATAGCAGGAGCTATGGAACACCCCCGGGCCATCGCTTTGGACCCAAGATATGGGTAAATAAGTTTGCCTTTCACAGATTCAGTTAGGCATAAAAAATAATCTTTCAACTTAATACTGAATTCAATTATCTCATAAATTATGAGTCATAGTGCTTATTTTGTGCATGTAAATATGTGTGTATATGTACTTGTGCATAGTTGTGTATATATGTGTGTGTTTATATGTACATATACAATTATATACATAAATAATTGTGTGTACATATATCTATATATATATAGCTATAAGTATAGATATATCTCAACAGTTTTAGTTTGTTACCATGAATTTTGTTATAGGATTGCTTACATAGGTACTTATAGGGGATAGAACATTTTTTTCTAAATGTGGGCATTCGGCCCTTTTAGAAGCTATTGTAACTCTATTTTAAAGCAGTAATTTAATGAATTTCTTTTTGACCTGCCAAAGAGATGCTGTAATTGTTTCTAAGGGGTGCAAACCACAGTCTATGGTCCAAACAGTCACCGATGTTAACCACCTCACCTTGTATCTGTATTGATATTTGTATATACTTGGAGTTAGTTTGAAAGAATATTAGAATAAGCTTGAAAGAGTCCAGTATTGAGATGCTAATTACGGGGATATTTGAAGGACAAGACACATGATTCTGGAAAACAAGGTCAAATGTATAATTCAGGTTATTGCCCCCACTGTTTCCCTGTGTTCCTTTGTGAAAGAGCAGAAGAAAGACAGTGGATTTGGAGCTAGAAAACAAGGGTTCCAGCACTGCTCAGTCATTTATCCTCTGGGAAATCTACTCAAGTGTATTGTCTTCCCTTAGATTTCAGTTTTCTCTTTTGTAAATCAGGGATAATAATTTCTTTATAATTACATTGTTTTGAGGAGCTGGGAAAATGTGGAAGATAATATATAACTCATTTACATGGGAATGCTTTGCTCTTGCTGTTAATTGTTTATTTCTTTGCTAATTGTTTCATTAATCCAAAATCATTGTCAAGTCTAAAGGATGGTAGAAAGGAAATTTTTTTTGGCTCTGTACCTTTAAGTAATACAAAGTCTAGGGAGGACCAAGGCGAGGGGGGAGTCAGCCAGGAGGGACTTTAGTGAGATGAGAAGAGAGAAAAGGGAGCCTTGTGTTTAAGTCAGCTTCCTGGCCCATACTCTCTGCTTTGTGCCCTGGTTTATGCTCAAGACCCAGAAATCAATAGATTGGGAAGTCTGTTTGTTTTCCTTTTCCTCAATTCAGATACAGAAATTAAAGGGACAAGGCAGCTTGTCTAGACCAAGGCTCCAAACTGGCAACTCTCATTGCTGTGTTTGTTTTACCTTTCACAGAGTTTGACATTTATTTGAATTAGTTGCCAAAATTTAAAATATTGAAAGATTTTGCATACAACTCTGGATTTCTGGCTTCTTTCACAAAAGTAGGGAGATCTGGCCACAATCAACAGAGCGGCAATTGTATCTTTTTTTTTTTTTAACATCCTTATTGGAGTATAACTGCTTTACAATGGTTTGTTAGTTTCTGCTTTATAACAAAGTGAATCAGCTATACATATACATACATCCCCATATCCCCTCCCTCTTGCATCTCCCTCCCACCCTCCCTATCCCACCCCTCTAGGTGGTTACAAATCACTGAACTGATCTCCCTGTGCTATGTGGCTGCTTCCCACTAGTTATCTATTTTACATATGGTAGTGTATATAAGTCCATGCCACTATGGAGAACAGTATGGAGGTTCCTTAAAAAACTAAAAATAGAATTACCATATGATCCAGCAATCCCACTACTGGGCATATACCCTGAGAAAACCATAATTCAAAAGACACATGCACCCCAATGTTCATAGCAGCACTATTTACAATAGCCAGAACAGGGAAGCAACCTAAGTGTCCATTGACAGATGAATGGAAAAGAAGATGTGGCACATATATACAGTAGGATATTACTCAGCCATAAAAAGAAATGAAATTGAGTTATTTGTAGTGAGGTGGATGGACCTAGAGACTGTCATACAGAGTTAAGTAAGGCAATTGTATCTTCTAGGTATGCCCTCCAGTTTACATGGTTTATGCTTTGCCCATTTCACTCATTACCTCCTGTAATAACAGTTCACTAGGAAGAGGTCATCTGTGTCTAATGAGAAATTCCCTTTTTCAAACGGACTGTCCCTGAGGTTACAAGTAGACTGTCAATCTTGACCCTTTACTTCCCACAGAGGTCCATCATCAACAGAGGTTTTTACCCTCAGTGTAACAGCTACTGGTGTGAACTTTTCACCTATTAGACCTATCTACATTGTACCAGCACTTTATCTGCATGAGAAACTTTCTGTATAAGGGAAAGTGGTATTTTGGAGAAAGTTGTAATTTTAGCAAGTATACCAACATGGTAGGAGAACTGCTTCCCAAAAAAAACAAATGGCACACAGAGAGAAAAAAACAAATAAATAAAACACGTGTATAAAAATTTTGAAAATAGTCTGATCAAGCAAAGCAGTAGATCTGGGAATTGAAGCTTCTTTTCCTATAGCTTGGAACTGACAATGCTTAGAATAAATTTATTTATCTCAGCTTGTTTGAGGAATAGCCAACCTGAGAAGAGAAAAAGAAAATAGAAATGCAAAAGACACACAACCCACAAATGCTATTTAAATGAAAATATCAGGCACTATTTCAGTGATATAAGGGGATTTCCAGAAGTAAAATGTTCTCTAAGAGTTGAAAGTTGGTATAGAAAGCTAGTCTCTGAGGAGGGAAAACTTGATAATGCTTCTGAGAAAGTTGATGTCCTCCATTGCTACTACGAAATTGTGAGGCTAATTAAGATAATTACAGTGGTAATAATTTTATTTAATGGGTGAAGAAATAACACTTGTAAAATTGTTTCTGGTGTAAATGACCAAAGTTCAAATGGCAGTGTCAATTCACTAACTCTAGGAATAAATTAAAAGTTTGACAGGTTTGGGTGTCATATGATATGATAGAATTTTTATTATTAAAAATTATTTTATAAAGGATTGTGTTGGTTAAATATGAGGTTCATGTAAATACCTTTAGAGCCCAGTTGTAAATTTAAATTTAAAATGTAGCAATTAGATTTTAAAAATGTAGTGCAAATATTAAAATTTATTTTCAGGTTTATTGGATATTTTGGTGAAAAGTTCATAGACATTTTTAAACATTGGACCTTTCATAAAGTAGGCTGAGAGACTAGTAAAAATAAGTATTCCCTTATTTCTCACATTATTGATGAAATAGGTAAGAAAGCTGTGAATCAAAATTATAGGAGCTCCAAAGACATTTAAATATTTTTTGAAATTTTTTATTTTAGGATAAACCCACTGGATAATTTTTTGAGAAATGTAGTTTGTGTAAATGTTATTACCTTTCCTACTAGATCATAAGCTTTCTGACGGCAGAGTTGCTTCCATGTCTATGAAATCCTTCACTGCCCTTGATATATATAATTGTGCTCAGTAAGCTCTTGTTCAGTAAATTAATGCATATGAATAGACCTTTATTTTACGTGAAACTTACAGGAACTCAAGGATACACCTTAAAGAGTGAAGTATACAGTAAAATACGCTCATGGGCAATACTGTCATCTTCTTTGACAATAATGAATGAAAGAAAAAGTTTGCAACCAGCCACTTTGCTCCCTCAGCACAGCTGAGAAAAAAAGCAGGCTATAACATTAACCCCATAAAACACGTTTACAGCACATGATCTTCTGAAGCAGTCAAGGTCTTTGTGACCTTTTTTTTTTTTTTTTTTACAAATCTCAAAAAAGAAATGTTTTAATCAGTACTTTGCTTCCTCAACATAGAATCCACAGACCTTCATTTTACATTATAAGACATGTTTGCTATCATGTTACATTCCTTCCGTATTCTGGGTTTTGACCCAGTGTCCCAAGTGACAAGTTATTCCAAGATGCTAAATTGGGAACCTTATGGAGGAGCTATTTTTCTTTCATTCCATTTTAAAGGAATACATTTATTGCTGAGGTGACCTGAAAGAGTACATGAATCTCCTCTAAACATCAAGTTTATTATTAGGGAGTAGCAAGCACCAGGGAGTTCAGAATCTACAGGGTACTCACTTCAGTTCTTGAACTTTCCTTGCCTTTATGCTCCTGTAACTGCATGGTGTCTTCCTGCTTCTTTGCTGGTATTTAGTTTTCATTTGTCATAATAGATGGACTCTGATATAACCATTGCAGTTGGTGAAAGCAGATATAGTAATTGTGAAGATTAGTGAGACATCTAAATAAAATTTTAATTTTATCTGGGAGCGTTTCTAAATGAAACTAATAACATTGTTGGTTTCAGAAGGCCTAAAGACTATAGATAAGTAACCTCTTTTTTTTTGCCAAGATCCTTTATTTTCACCTTCTGCACCTTGACCTGATAGATTATAATAGCTCTTTCATGCCCATAATGGTACAAGTTGTTCATGGTCCATTTACCCAATTTAATCCTGATACAGACTAACCTGTGAATGCAGGAACTATAGAATCAGTAGACTGTAGTCTCTTTTTTAAAAGCAATCATGGTTGAACATTTCTATACGTCCTGTAAGAAGGGATATTCAGTCTTTGTATACTTGAAGAAATAATGGGGTCATTGAAATGCTAATACATTTTAACTGTAAAAAGAAAGTAATAAGGGGAAAATGATTCTTTTAAAATACCACATTGTAAAGTGTACAAAAGAGCGCCTAGAATTTTATGAAACAATGATCCTTGAAATCAACTTTTAAAATTGATTGTTAACTGACTATTGTCAAGGTTAAGAACATTTTTAGGGGAACTAATTCTAGAACATGTATTTTATAAAAAGTGTTGGAAATTTCCCACCTAAATTAATGAAAGATAGGACTCTAGTGACCACTGCAGAAGAAACAGCTTAATGCTGCTATGTTTAGTGAAGAAATGAAGGGACCACTTTTTTTTTATAATTCCTCAGAGTGTCCCAAGCCATACATTTTTGTCCACTAGAAACATGCATTTGAAAGTCTACAGTGTCTGTTTCTAGTAAACCTGCATATAGAAGGGTTACTTATATGCGTGTTGGGAATTGCTGCAACCACATAAGGCAGAAGAAGGTAGAAAGTTAAGAGAGACACCAATTCTCTATTTGTTATACAGGCAAAAGACAGTGTTTCAGAAGTCTTTGGGTCATCAATCCAGAGTGTGGAGTACAGTGTTCTCTAGATCTAGTGGGATCTTATCCACAGATACTCAGACTACCTATGACTCTCAAATTCACTGTGTTTGTTTTCAGGGATTATTTTTCCTAAAATTTTTCAAACTTGCAAATCTCTCTACCTTGTGTGTCAAGATATCATCATAAATTTAATCGATGCTAGATTGGTCTTGTTTCTTCAAATAATCTTAATTTTTTAATGTTACGTTTAAAGGGAAGCTGATAAGTAACAACCTGGTGTCAGTGAAAAGTTGTGTGCATCCAAAATTAAATTTGAAGTGAGACACATAATTCATTTCATATTCATCGTTTTCAAGAGAGGCATTCAACTACTTAACCAAATAGCCTACCAGTTTTATATTAATTAACCTGTTTTATTTTTTATTTAATTAGCAACAGATTACATATGATAACTTACAAACAATATATAGTACTGATATTTCCAGATAATTAGCACTTTCTTATACAAAACAATCCTATTCTTAAACTTTAGTCTTTTCAGAAAAAGATTCCCAGCAATAAGATTTTATAAATGTTCTCTGGTACATTTAAAAAAATTATCTATTTACTTAATTTTGGGTTAGTTGCACTTTTAAACCTTTATTTTAGAAATTTTTAAATACACAAAATAAAAGGAATTGTAAAATTAATTCCCTCGTATCTATCACCCAGCTTCAACAATTATCAATACACTGTCCTCTGATATATTAATGTTCATCTTTATCCTTCCCCAACAGTTTATGTAACTTATTCAAATATTTGGTGGTTAAACAATGAATGATTTAGATATTGTTTTTGTGGATATACTCCCACCACCAGAGCTATGGAAACTCCTAAAGATGCTAATGAAACAAAAACTATTTTTTTAATATAAACTCATTTTTTAAGAGATATTCTGTGAGATAAACCTATTCTATGACCTACTCCTCTGAATTTTTTTCTCATGGCTTTGACTCATGCTCACTTTATAAAACTAATCTACCTTCACATACATGCTGTTGTAACATTTAAACATTGACATTAGTATTAATTGTCATTTTTTTCTCTCCCTCTGTGTCTGTGTGTGTCTGTCTGTCTCTCTCTCTCTCCATTTCTTTAATAGTTTGGAATGACTTTGAATTTTGCCTTTAAAAGAATATGCTCTCTGAATATGTGTGTGGATGCTTGTGTAAACACAAATGTTTCTATGTGCTAGTCATTCTGTGTGCTAAATTGTTTACATCCATTACCTCATCAAATACTCCAATCAGTGGTACTATCAGAGTTTTTATTTACAGATGAGCAAACAGAGGCTGAGATTAAGTACGCTGGAATCAGTGACAGATCAAAAATTTGATTGCAAGCTTGTCTGATGCAAAAACCTATGCATTGCCACTATTCAAAGCTGACACAATTATTTAATGACATTTTTTGAAGGTCTAGTACTTAAGTTGTATGGGAACCTACTCATCAAGAAGGTCAATATCTTCTTGACCACACATGACTTTAGCACACATACTTACTAAATTTATTCTATAATGTTTGTATTGTCTTCCAATCATTTCATATTTGTAATTCCCAATCCTATAAGAGGTTATATACCTCTGAAAAATTGAAGTCATAATGAACACTTAGTTTACATCACTCCACATTTCCTGAAATGGATATAATAAACTTTTTAGAAGAGAAGAAAGTTTGAATTGCATTTTGAATTTTGTTCCAGAGGATTGTTTCATTTTTCCAAGATATCCACCAAATTCATATACCTAAGGATCATTCATAGTAATGGAAGAATTGAAAAATAGCAAGGCTATATACAATTATAATGAAAACAAATTTATGTTTACCAGTAACTTTACCACTTCTGACCAAAATGTTGTGAGAACTGATAATAGGAAAATTTGTTAGACTGTCACTGTCTCTCCAGTTCTTTGCATTTTCCCTCCCCAAATCTCCATGCTGTCCATTGGGTTGGTTCTACTACCAAGGTAGAGAAGGCAACTACCATTTATTGATTACCAACCATGTTCCTACTCCAGTACCAGATGCTTGCCCTTTGTTATTTTATTTAGTGACATGATATTAAAGAGTTAGATGTTAAAAGCATGAGAACAGAAGTTAAGCTATCCAGTTTCCCAATTCCATCTTCCACTTGCTGGCCATATAACCTGGTCAAGTAATTTAACTTCTCTAAGCTTGTTTTCTCATCTGTAAAACATGGATAACTTTAACCATGGTCTCATGGTGGATTAAATGAGATAATCTATATAAAGCTCTGAAAATAGTATTTAACATATAGTAAGCACTCAAACATTAGCTAGTTGTAATAATTGTGGAATTGTTGTGTAACTATATTATAATACTATAGAAACATGCATCAGCAGTTTAGGCCACAGTCAATGAAACATAAACTATCTATTACCTAATAGCCTTAGAAATCAAATGCACAACATGAAACATTTGATACCTATCGTGTGGAACTGTTTATACACCATGAATGTAGAGTTACAAGTAGTATTTAGGAAAAAATAAATTGTGTTATAACACTTGCATGTTTGTATAAATCAAAATATATGATATCCTTCTGTTTCTCCTCTGTATCCTCTGTCATATGATCTGTTCCATTCATGTGAATCTAAATATCATCTCCATGCAGAATACTTTCAAATTCATGTCTCCAACTCTGCCACCTTCACTGAACTTCACCTTGGTGTACCACACAGGTTCCTGGAAATCTCCTTTTTTATGTCTTAACATCTCAAGATCCAAAAATTCAAAACTAAACTTTCAATTGCTATACACACTCATACACACTCAATTCCCAGCTCTTAAAATCTGTTTTTCCATTTTTCCCATTTCACTTAATAGGATTCCCTGCAAACCCTCTGTCTGTCCTTACTCTGAGTATGCCAAAACAAGAAACTGACAGTCATCCATGATTCTGTTCTCTACTTCATTCCCTACATCCAATTATCATTTAGTCCTGGCACTTAGTTCTACCTCCAAAATATTCCTTGAACCCATTCCCTTCACTGCTATCACCATATCCCAAACCACTACCGTCTTTGCCTGGTCCTTTAAAATAACCACCTGATGTACCATTCTCCTACCTCTCTATAATCCACTTGTATATGATATCATGTTTCTCCCCTGCTTAAATGTACCTCTATTCCCTTGGAATAAAATCCCAAATAATTACCTTACCCTGCAAGATCACCTGCAAGATCACCCTCTTCAATTTCACCTTCTTCCCTCTTCCCCTTTCCTCCTCACTGCCCCATTTCTGATACATTGGCCTTATTTCTGTTCCTCAGTCACCCACTTTTTCCCCCCATTAGGGCTTTTGTATCTGCTGTTTATTTTTCATGTCCTGCTCTTTACACTGCTCTCCTCATCTCTCAGATTCAGTGTAAATATCACCTCCTCAAAGTGCTTTCTTTTCCTGATTATCTTCTCTAAGTAGATCACACACCTACTATTCTCTCTCATAACAAAATTATTCTTGAACGTATTTCAGTTGGTGTAATTTTATATTCATGTGTTTATTTAGTCTGTCTCCCCCACTGGACTATAAGCCCTGTGAGGGTAGATAATGCATCTGTTTCTCTTGTGATTATTTACCTAGACAGTGCCTAGCATGTCATAGGCACTCAATAAATATTTGTGAAATGAATGACTGAAACAAGAGCATTCTTTCCTTTTCTTCAGAATTCTTTTCTGGACAGATTGGGATGCCAACTTTCCTCGCATTGAATCTGCCTCCATGAGTGGTGCTGGGAGAAAAACCATCTACAAAGACATGAAAACAGGGGCTTGGCCTAATGGACTCACTGTGGACCACTTTGAAAAAAGGATAGTTTGGACAGATGCCAGGTTTAGAAAATGATTTTTTCTTTATTCTCTGTTACCTTCCTTGGATAATATTTACAAAATAAAAGTTGTTCTCATGTGCACGTATCATGACATCAGTGGTGATTTTTGTTTGTTTTTATTTTGATGGCTTTTTTAAAATGTTTCTACAAATCAGATACAGGCCCATAAAATATTTTTTATACAAATTTTTTGTCATTTATCTAAATAGTATAAGCACATCACTGGACTATCTGAATGAGTTTTGATATACTACTGATGCATTTCCTTTTCTGTAGGTCAGATGCCATTTATTCAGCCCTCTATGATGGAACAGGCATGATAGAAATCATCCGAGGTCATGAATACCTTTCTCATCCCTTCGCCGTGTCTCTATATGGGAGTGATGTCTATTGGACAGACTGGAGGACCAACACATTGTCAAAAGCCAATAAGTGGACAGGGCAGAATGTCAGTGTGATTCAGAAAACTAGTGCACAGCCATTTGACCTTCAGATATACCATCCCAGTCGTCAGCCACAGGGTAAGTGCTTGTTATGAATTAACCACCAGAAATATTTTTACCTTAATCATATAATATTCAAACTGTAAAATAACTTTTGTAAGTTAACAGTTATTAATATTTTATGTATTGTATGATGGAAGTGGTGCCAGCCTTTATTTTAATTAGCTCAGGATTTTTTTCTTTGCTTTTTATTTATTTTACACACAAATAGAGAAACCTTAGAAATTAAGTGTTTTAACCCAAGTCCCCCAAGTTTTAGTCACTGCTATTGCATCAGTAAAAGATACTGTGGGAAGCTGTGGAATGTCTTCAGATTTGGAGTCTATTACCTAAATATGATCAGTAAATTAAAGGAAGACACCAAGGACACATTTATATTGGCCCCCAAATGGTCACTGTGCAGTATATTGGGAAGAAAGGGAATAGTGTGTAATAAAGGAAAAACCATCTGCTTTGAGGTTTTCTATTTTAAGAGAATTCAGTTCACATGGACATGTGTGTTACCTATCCCCATGTATTCCACATTTTGGTCAATAGTAATCTCTAACTTGGTTTTGTGATTTCATTTCCTCCACTCAATCCTTGTCAGAGTTAATTCTAAGCCTCACATTTCTTTTTCTTTCTTTTTTGTTTCTTTTCCCCAGGGTACCATGGCCATTCTGTGTAACATCAGCTCATTCTTTTATACCTCTTACCTGACTATTACCCATCATGATATATGTCATAACATATGGAAATCTCATTCCAATGCAAATAATGTTCCCATTATCATTAGCATATTTTTGTTTGAGACTTATGATACTCAAATGACAAGCTCTTTCTCAAAGAGGATACATTTTCTCCTTTTCTCCCTCTTTCAGTGTAGAGTAAGCAGATCTTACACTTCCTTGGCATTTCTGGTCTTATGGACCACACTTCAAGACTTATTTTAAATTCATGTGGTATTGTCTTATTTTAGACTTGATTAAAAATACTCACCTCTGGGCTTCCCTGGTGGTGCAGTGGTTGAGAGTCCGCCTGCCGATGCAGGGGATACGGGTTCGTGCCCCGGTCTGGGAGGATCCCACATGCCGCGGAGCGGCTGGGCCCGTGAGCCATGGCCGCTGAGCCTGCGCGTCCGGAGCCTGTGCTCTGCAACGGGAGGGGCCACAACAGTGGGAGGCCCACGTACCATAAAAAAAAAAAAAAAAAAAAAAAACTCACCTCTGTGGTTGAAAAATTCCGTCTGTCCTGTGTCTTTCTTCAATATTTGGCCTTAATTCTCTCTTGAAACTATTTCTCCTACCAAAATGTCCTCATTGGTAAAATTTTCTGTGCTCTCTCTCTCTGTTACTCTGATTAAATCTAGTTATTTTTCCTTAAACTAGAAATTTATCCCTTTTAATTTTCTTATATAATTGATCCTTCTTTTTCACATGGGATTTTCGACACACCCTAAATTATGTGAGCAGTCACCTTAATCCTTTCCTATTACCCTTAGCTCCTCTACTCCTTTCATCCTCCAAACCTGCAAAGCATGAGAACAGTAAAGGGAGAAAACAGCTTAGTCATTTTTGTGCCTAATAGGTATTCAATAAATATACTGGATTTAACTAAATTGAAATCAGGCAAGAAATCATGATTCTGACCAGAATATGCCACTAGTACAATAAAAAAGATACTCTTCTCTAAGACATAGAGATTGCCAACAAACACATGAAAGGATGGTCAACATCACTAATCATTAGAGAAATTCAAATCAAAACCACAATGAGGTATCACCTCACAACGGTCAGAATGGCCATCATCAAAAAATCTACAAAAAATAAGTACTAGAGAGGGTGTGGAGAAAAGGGAACCCCCTTGCACTGTTGGTGGGAATGTAAACTGATACAGCCACCATGGAGAACAGTATGGAGGTTCCTCAAAAAAACTAAAAATAGAGCTACCATATGATCCAGCAAGCCCACTACTGGGCATATACCCTGAAAAAAACCATAATTCAAAAAGACAAATGCACCCCAATGTTCATTACAGCACTATTTACAATAGCCAGGACATGGAGGCAACCTAAGTGTCCATTGACAGATGAATGGATAAAGAAGATGTGGCACATATATACAATGGAATATTACTCGGCCATAAAAAGAAATGAAATTGAGTTATTTGTAGTGAGGTGGATGGACCTAGAGTCTCTCATACAGAGTGAAGTAAGTCAGAAAGAGAAAAACAAATACAGTATGCTAACATATATATGGAATAAAAAAAAAGGTTCTGATGAACCTAGGGACAGGACAGGAGTAAAGATGTAGAGGTAGAGAATGAATTTGAGGACACAGGGAAGGGGAAGTGTAAGCTGGGACAAAGTGAAAGAATAGCACTGACATATGTACACTACCAAATGTAAAACAGATAGCTAGTGGAAGCAGCTGCATAGCACAGGGAGATCAGCTTGGTGCTTTGTGACCACCTAGAGGGGTGGAATAGGGAGGGTGGGAGGGAGACACAAGAGGGAGGGGATATGGGGATATATGTATGCATATAGCTGATTCACTTTGTTATACAGCAGAAACTAACACAACATTGTAAAGCAATTATACTCCAATAAAGATGTTAAAAAAGAAAAAAAAGAGCGGAAAAAAAAAGAAATATAATCAAAGTAATAAAAGTAAAAGAGGAGTTCTTCATGGAAAAAAAAAAATAAGATATTCTTCTCTAAAACTTTCCACCAGTATGGAGGAGTATCTATTCATAAACACTTATGGGATTGGTTTTAATTGTTATAATTGTAAAAATGTGTACTTATATGGTTTTGTACCCACATTTTTTGGTCTTTTGTGGGAACTTTAATTTTTATGTTTGGAAAATTTTAAATGAATTGGACCATGAAAAATGGCCTGAGTCTATGTATTATATTTTCCCTCCCTCAAAATGGAATCATTGTATTTCATTTAATAACTGTCTGATTTACACACGTTGTCATGATCCCTAGCAAATTCATAGAAAGGGAAGAAACATGATACTTCTGAGCTTTCCTGACAATTTCATATATATAGAAAGGAAGTGAGACATTCAGTGTAACTCATTTGGTTGAGGGGAGATTTTCTTGACATCTTTACTTAAAAGATGATTTATATGTGTCTTCTCTACTTCACATAAAATAAGGAAGTTTTTACTATATGGATCTAATATAACATATTTTCCCAGAATTCAGGGCAGATATTCTAGTTTCTAGTCTACTAGAGAGAATGCCACCTATGATGAGAACTTAATATTTCCTAAAGGAAATTCAGTCAGTTTCCAAATTTGAGAATGATCAGAGAACATTCTACTTTTCCCCATTGTAAGGATCACTGAGCATATAACAATCATTATCCATCTTGTTTATCTGCTTCAGTGAATTAATGCTTTCACTGCTGGGGGGTGGAAGTGGGTAGATGCAGAAATCTACTGACTGTTTTATTCCCAAGGGTAGAATTACAATGAAAATGGTGAAAAAGGTTGAGCTTTAACACAAGTACAATAATAAGCCCCTGTTTTCTGGTGAATAATAACGTGAGGTTCATGAAAACTAATACATTTTAAAAATACGTGACGTTCGGTTTTATAAAATTGAAATGTATGTCTCACAAATTAAAGAAATAAAGATTAGAAATATTCTTTGAAGTTATCTAATCCTCCAAGTAGGAAATTAATTAAAGTTTTAACACCAGTTTTCTTACAAGTAAGCGTTCATTATACGCATAGTTTCCAGTTTGGTTATTGGACACTTAGAATTTTTTAAAAAGAAAATCTAGTTTAGAATTTTTTTTGGTGTCTAATGTTGTTGTTATATGGGATTAAGAAGAAACAAATCAAAGAGTAAACACATGAAATAAGGGAGCACTAGTGGGTATTTTAAATCTAATATTTTTTATGGTATAAGAACTTAGAGTTAATGGCATGGCCTTGAGAATCCAACTGCCTGGGTTCAAATCCTATCCCTATGATTTATTAATTGCATGATGTTGGGCAGTTTACTTAACCTCTCTGTGCCTCAGTTTCCTCATCTTGAGATAATAGTATTTACATCATAACATGTAGTAAACATGAGTTAATCATCATTTAATATAAGCATATCAAACATGAGTTATTATGTGAAAAGATCTTAGAATGGTGTCATACATAATCAGTGCTTTGTGTTTATATATATATAAGTTAACTGTTAAAAAGTAACAGTTGTTGCAATCATATCACTTTCCTAGCCTCCTTTTGTTGAAATTTAGGTTACATTACTGTTTTAAGACAGTTTTGAACACATTTTCTCATATGTAAATAATTCATAATGGCCTTAATATCATACTTTTATAATCATATCAATTTTTAAATGAAAAAATGCCAATAAAAATGTGAAACACAATCTGAAGGAAAGCAATATGATTGATTTATCAAGAGAATCCAGATGCAGTCGAATGAGTAGATTATCAAATCTCTTTTCTCTACATTCAGTTTACCATCTATCACCACTCCTCATACACTAGTGCATGACATAAAAATTATGGTTATGTTAGTAAAAGGGATGTTTAAAAGTTTATTTAACATCATAAAATAATATTTGCTCATTACCAGTAAGTTATAGAATGTAGAAAAACAGGGAACAGAAAAAATGTAAACCTATTTTTCCAGCTCCCAGAGCAACAAACATTTCCATGTTGTTTCTTCTGGTTATTTCAACAGAGGTATTGAAGAACACAATAATAAACAAAACTTTCACTATCTGTTGATGAACTACTACGTGCCATTTAGGTTTTACTTTTTTTTCCTAATCATCAGAGCTGTCAAACAAGGTAGTTATTCCCACTTCTATGAGGAAGCTGCAGCTCAGGGAAGTAAAGTAATCTGACTCAGAGTAATAAATCTCATTGAAAGGCAGGCAGTACCAGGGTTTCAATGAGCGTGCCCAACTTCATAGTCCATGATTCATTCTTTGTTAAATTAAGAAAGCTTTTATATCTCTTCATATTTAATATCATGCTTTATTTTTAATTTTTTATCTTCTTTTTTACACTTAGCATTAGCAACTCTCTTGCTATCATTGATGCTTTATCTTGTTTTTAATAACTACATATTTTCATATCACATGTGACTATCAAAATTGTTCCCAATTACTTGTCTATTTTTGGACACTTAGTTTGATTTTAGTTCATTTCTATTCTGTCATTAATAATTTTAAGGCATGTATCTATCCATAAATATCATTTTCCATTTTTTATAGTCTTGGGTTTTATTGTTGCTGTTAGCAAGTCATATAATCTTTTGTAGTTGCCAGAAACAAATACATGAACATAAGCCCTTCCAAGAGGCAATAGCATCACCGAACTCCAGTGAAAATTAGATCATTCTCTTTCTTATATTATTTCTATATTTATTTTTTAATTGATTTTCTTTGCAACTTGCAAATATACAATACAGTATTATTAACTATAATCATCATGCTGTATAAGTCTCCATGACTTATTTACTTTATAACTGGAGGTTAGTACGTTTTGACCTTCTTCATCTATTTCAATGGGCAAGCCCCGCCTCCCCCCTGCCACTCACACCCATCTCCAGCAACCACCAATCTTTTAGTCTGTTCTGTTCTCTGTATCTATGAGCTTGGTGTTTTTGTTTTTGTTTTTTAAATTCCACATATAAGTTATATCATACAGTATTTGCCTTTCTCCATCTGACATATCTCTTAGCATAATGCCCTCAGGGTTCATCCATGTTGCCAGAAATGGCAGGATTTCTGTCGTTTTTATGAATAATGTTGCATTATACACACACACAAGCACATCCCACATCTTCTGTATCCATTTCTCCATCGATGGACCCTTAGGTTTCTTCCACCTCTTGGCTATTGTTAATAATGTTGTAATGAACATAGGGGTGTATATATTTTTTCAAGTTGGTCTTTTCATTTTCTTTAGATAAATATCCAGAAGTAGAATTGCTAGATCATATGGTAGTTCTTTTTTTTTTTTTTTTTTTTTTGCGGTACACGGGCCTCTCATTGTTGTGGCCTCTCCTGTTGTGGAGCAAGGCTCCGGACGTGCAGGCTCAGCGGCCATGGCTCACGGGCCCAGCCACTCTGCGGCATGTGGTATCTTCCCGGACCAGGGCACGAACCCGTGTCCCCTGCATCAGCAGGCGGACTCTCAACCACTGAGCCACCAGAGAAGCCCATCATTTCCTTTTATTTATTTTTTAAATTGAATACACAGACATGAATTGTTTTTGTTATCTTGTGGGGAGGGTGTGAAGACTGGCAAAAGCCACATTGAGTATTTATTAAATTCAGTTAATTTCTCTACAATTTTTATTATAACCTATTGATTTTTATTCTTTGTGCTTTAAAAGTCTACAAGACTAACATTATTACACTGAACAATAGATCCATTTGTTAGGAAGATTTTAGTTGAAAACTAAAATATTGCTGGTGGGATCAGAAGGTATAATACTTTCATGCCTTCAACTGACAAACGTAGTTCTAAAGAATTTATTCTACTAGATAGGCTCTATAAAAATGAGATTTGAAAGAACAGTTTGATCAATTGACATTAAAATCTTATCCAAAAGGCATGATGACAAAATAAGAAACACAAAAGAATGAGAGAATGACATTGAACTGCAAAATTTAATATTCCATTCTAAATTTGAATATATCATGTTATTTATCCAATGGAATATAGTAAGTTTGAGTATGTGGAGCAAATTTTAGCCATGGAATAAGCTAATACAGAGAAAAAAAAAGAAGTAGATGTTGTTATAATGAAGGAAGACAAACATGTTTTTCACATAGGCCTCTGATTTGAAAAAGAAGAAATGGCCTGAAGGGGTATACAGTATATGTAACAGCAGTTTCCTATGGAAACTGTTCAGAATGTCGTGCTAAGGCAAGAAGGGAATCTATATGCTATGGTAGGAAAATAACGACATCCACTGGAACTCCCAACACTGGCATGATAGTCTACCTGAGTTTATTTTCTACTAAATGTGATAATTATTCCTGATTATTTCTCAGACTAAATCCTTAAAAAAAAAAAAACTTTGCTTCTAAAGCAATAGAATGCATACCATTCCTCTTAGAGGAAATTGAGGGAGTTATCTTAGTTGTTATCTTCAAGGAGGAAAAATGTTTTATTCATGTAATTGTTGTGTATGATTGTCTGTTATTGTCATATTAATCACTCGAGTAATGGGTGTTATGTAGGGAACTTCACTTTGAATCATTATGTGAATAACCCTTGTCAAACTCAGAGGTCCCCTAATCTAGTCTTCCTTCTTCACTCTTAATATTTCACTGTGTAATTACAGCTCCCAATCCCTGTGCAGCTAATGATGGCAGAGGCCCCTGCTCTCATATGTGTCTGATCAATCATAATAGGAGTGCTGCTTGTGCTTGCCCACACTTGATGAAGCTTTCCTCAAACAAGAAGACCTGCTATGGTAAATTTCTTACAGTTCTTATCTAAACTCCAAATTGAATTATCTCAAATTATATTAGCATTCAGATTTTCCTCAAAGTAAAGTGGAAGAGGTTTTTGATGTCCTTAAAAACATTTGATGTGGTGCTATTTTCAGGCTCTGTTGATGATTCATCTACTTTTGGGGAGACTGACAAATTCTTTAAATATGTGATATGCTGCACTTTGCTGTTTATTACCTTATTCACTTTTTTTTCTTGCTACTTTCTTATTTGGTGTGTTAGCAGAATTTATCTCTACCAAACATGGAGATTTGTAAGTGAAAGTGCATTATCAGAAAATGATGATGTAGGTAACCTGCATAATAAAGAGGTATTTAACAACTTTAATCTCCTCCTGCTCTTCTACAGTTACCTTAGCATCATTTTATAGGGTATTATCAAGTTGAAGGGAGAAAATATGAAGTAAAATATGTAACTTGGAAAGGTTTGTAAAAAATACTTAAACAGCATATTTAAACTAAAAAATGAAAATAAAATTTGTGAATGAAAGCCAGACTGTGGGTTCTTCAGAACCATTTTTTTTTTTTTAGATTCCATATATATGTGTTAGCCTATGGTATTTGTTTTTCTCTTTCTGACTTACTTCACTCTAGATGTATATGTGTAGCTGATTCACTTTGTTTTAAAGCAGAAATTAACACATCATTGTAAACCAATTATACTCCAATAAAGATGTTAAAAAAAAAGGACATTTAATAAAAGTTGGTGGTTGATAATAAGATATGCTGGGAAATGTGCTTTAAATCTACACAATTTAGAGGTGAATTCAAAAAAAGTGAAGGTACCTTGAACTCTACATAAGGTTTTTTATATAAAATAATATCATGTGTAATTACAGATAGAGATCTAATTTACATACCTCATACACATATTCTACATTCTTGAATACACCAAGTTTGCTCTGGACTTTGGGCTAGCTGTTCCCTCTTTTAAAAACACTCCTCTCTTAGATTTTCTAATTGTAGCCTCCTTTTTGCTATTCATCACCTTTGTAGAGGGCTTCCCTGATGACCTAATTTACAGTAGCTCTTCTACTGATATTGTCTTGTTTTTGGTATTCTTGTTTTTGATATTTCTTGTTTCTGTTCTTTATTTATTGTTTGTCCCTCTTAGAATGTAAACTACTACATGAGAAGGCCCTCATTTATCTCATTTACTTCTGTTTTCTGAGGACCTGTAATTTTGAATGGCATGTAGGAAACATTCAGTTAATATTTGTTGATGTTAAATAAATGGTTGCTCTCTTATTAAGTCAAATGTATTTTTGATGTTGCTACCATACCTTGGAAATTAGAACTTCTCAAATAACTTCTCAAAAAAAGAAAAAAATCAGACTGTGGATTTTTTTAGTTTTGTTTTGTTAGTAATTTTTGTTTATTTGCAAAGCACTTACTTTTAAGGGCAAAAAAGAGTGTATTCATCCAATCTTAACTCAGGTATTTAGGCACATGTGGCTTTAATTAATTTTATACAATAATACCATATCTCAAATATCAACAATAACCCCAAAGAGAAAAACAAGAGAATAGAACATCTGTGACTCCTATTTCTATTAAATCTACTAATATTTCACAAACTCATTGCAAGAAAAGTGCCTATTTAAGTAGAAATGATAGAATGCCTCACAATATTAATTACTACAGATTCACAAAAATTTACAGTACAGCATGCTTTAACATTATATGAACCCTAATTTTGATAGGGAAAATATAAACATGATTTTTAAAAGCAATGTTTAATCTCATTTTATTCAAAGGTAATATAGAAAAAATGTTCTTAGTTTCCTTCAAAAAACACTTAATGCACTGCAATATTGTTATAGTTATAAACAAAGAACAAATATGGCTGTTTGACATTTGTAGAGTTCATTTCCTTTAACAAGTTTGTTTGAAATTCTAAGATCTGATCAATTACTGATAATTTCTTGGCATTTCTAACTAAAGAAAAATGACTTAAGGATTCTAACTTGTTTCACATTTGTTGTTATTGAGTACTTTCATTTAAAAATAGATAAATAATTTCTGTGTTCATGTTTCCATCAAATCTTGGTCATGATTTTCTGGTGTTAAAAACCTATTAAATCATCAACAAATAATATTTAGTATTTCTAGACAGCTTCAAACTTGCCAAGCTTATAAAGAAAAACATTTCTATTTCTTTTCTAGAAACGAAAAAATTTCTTCTTTATGCAAGACGTTCTGAAATCAGAGGAGTGGATATTGATAATCCATATTTTAACTTTATCACGGCCTTTACAGTCCCTGATATTGATGATGTTACTGTGATAGACTTTGATGCATCTGAAGAACGTTTATACTGGACAGACATTAAGACACAAACCATTACACGGGCTTTCATTAATGGAACTGGATTAGAAACTGTTATTTCTAGAGGTAAAAGATTTTCACTTTACATCTTAAAAAATGTTTGTTATTCAGTTTGTAATAATTGCATCTCTTTTGTATTCTTTTTCTATTATCCAATTCTGTGTTGTTAATTGAGAGTTGGAATTGATTATTCAGAGATTTAATAATATGCTATATCCTAACAATTGGAGAATGCTATAATTATGTTGCACATAGTAGTCTGATAACTAGAAATTTAGTTTCACAAGAAAAAAAAATTTCAGAACAGATAATTTGCAGATTTCTAAATAAACAGATTTGAAGACTCCTTTTTGCTGATGCGGGAAAAGTTGTATTTGCCTAGAGAAAATATAGGATATTTGTAAAGACTGGTCTCCCCCTCTGATTCAGGCTCATTATCAACTTTCTTTTGAATGTATTTTTACAGAACTAGACTAAACAAATAAGAGAGGAAACCTGTTCCTATCCACCTCCTGACCCATCAGGTTGAATCACAGGTTTTCAGTAATGCTGTTGATTAACCATTAAAAAAAAAAAAACTTTTCCCAAAGTAGAAATATAGCTGAAATGAGACATACATATAAATGCAGTGGCTGAATTCTAAATATTTAGCATTGAATTATCTTCATTTTTGCTTAAATTTTGGTATAATGTGATTTCTGGGTCAGTTATCATTTTAGTGAGTGAATCTTAGTTGAGCACCTGCTGTTCGCTGTGACTGCAAAATCAAAGAAGACACAGTTTTTCTTCAGTTTCATGCCCCCTAGGCATGATAGAGTGATTTGAAGGAGGATGGAGGAAGGCATGATCAGTGATCCATATAGATATATCAAACTCCTCTGCCTTGAAGCATACTGACAATTTAAAATCAGACCTAATTTGAGCAGTGATCAGCTTCTTAATGAAAGCAATAAGAAGTGCAGGTTTTAAATTTACAGTGTTTTTCAAGAGTTTCCACTGGCTTGAGTACCATTAGTAGATCTGAGAGTATTTGAGCACTCAGGTACTCTTGTATCTATGCTAGCTCTTTACCCATCTCAGGTTAGTACTGTTAATGCAACTTGAATGAATTGGTTATAAGCTTGTTTAAATATTGAATTACAAACGTTCCCTAAGAGAAGAGCCTTTCTAAAAAAGCTAATGCAAAGATTTCCTTATTGTGCAGTATTTTTTTACAGAAGCAAGGGAAAAAATAATTATCGTTAGACTAGATTTAAAAAGACTACCTGGTTAATGATCATGAAAAATCTTGAGAGAACAGTTAAAGCACATAAGGTACTCCCAAGACTGACAGTCAGTTTGGTGGTCTTCTCACAAGAAATTCATCAAAATCTAATAGAAAATTGTTCACTTACTTTATCGTGAATGTGAAATACTTTCCAAAGGCTCTATGAATTGTATAAAGTAAAAGATGTTCTATCTCAAAAAAAATTGGGGAAAGATTTTATGTCTCTAATTGTAAATTGATAACAAGTAGTAATTTGGTGAGTTTATCTTTGAGAAAATCACAGACTTATCTCCATTTAGCAGACTCTATTTACAATTATTAATCAAAAATTGAGCAATAATATTTTCTCACTAATAATAGATGTACTCATTAGGATCAATAATTATTAATTCAGTCATTTTCAAAAGTATTAGAATATGTTCTATATGATAAGAAATTGAAAGAGGGTCAGTATAGACTGAATAGTATGAAGTACAGAACAAGAGGGTGTTATACGAGCTGATGGAGCTAAAAAAACAGGAACCAAATCATGCCAGCCTTTATAGGATAACTCGTTGATTTTTATGTTAATACTAAAAATAATGGAAACTTAGGAAATGTTTTAAGGACAGTACAACTACATGATTATCTTTGCTTTGGAAAAGATCACTCTAGATATTATGTGTAGGGACTTCCCTGGCAGTCCAGTGGTTAAGACTTTGCCTTCCAATGCAGGGGCTGCATGTTCGATCCCTGGTCAGGGAGCTAAGATCCCACATGCCTAGCGGCCACTAAAACAAAACATAAAAAATATATAGATATTATGTTTAGTGGAGAATTGAAAAGGTCTGGGTTGGTGGGTAGATGAGCAGTAGACTCTGGGAAACAAGGCTGCTATAGTGGTTTTAGTAAGAGGTAATGGAAGCCTGGACAAGGGTGGAAACAACAGAGATAGTGAAATGTGGAAAAATCATTGAGGTATCAATGAGTAAATATATAAATAACTGAATATGAAAGTTGAGGAATAGACATTTTCAAGGACAACTCAGTTTCTGGGTTCCCCACATGTTAAATGACGTTGCTTTTCCCTTTCTTCCAAAGTGAAACCTTGTTAG
Organism: Mesoplodon bidens; assembly: GCF_964165515.1. Classification (NCBI taxonomy): domain Eukaryota; kingdom Metazoa; phylum Chordata; class Mammalia; order Artiodactyla; family Ziphiidae; genus Mesoplodon; species Mesoplodon bidens. The sequence goes on from NC_138165.1 coordinate 55,511,876, forward strand.
GGACTGATATGTCCTTCCATTAAAAGAGAAACTTGAGATGAACTTTTGACAGTTCAGTTTCTGAACGCATCAAAGTATCTTAAATCCTGCAAGTAACTGTACTTTATTTTATGCTTTCATCTTTTAGATTCCTTGTAAGTGACTCTTTGGCCTTTCTCTTACTTCTTATACTGTTGGCCTCTGTATTTTCTCACTTCATTGTCTTCCATCTACTGGAATTTTTCTTGAGACCCTCTTCATATTTTCCTCAGCCCAAGTCTAATGTGCAACCACCAAAAAAAAAAAAAAAGGATCGGGCCCCAAATCAGTGAGATATAGATTTTGGAAACAGTCCTTGAATTAAAGTAGAAAGTTTAGACAGGGAACATCTGTTGTTTTGCCTATTACTGAATAGAATTTTCAATTTTCATTTTCACCCAGGAAGCCTTTTGGTGGAAGAATGTCAACATCTGTGATTTAAAAAAAGAGGAGAGTAAAGAAATGAAAAAAAGAAAGGCAAAAATGATACCTATAAACGCCATTCCATTGAGAACTGTGTATCTATAGCAATGGGTGCTAAATGAGCAATACTTCCCATGTATATTCTTTATCTTTTAGTTAGAAAGATAGAAATGCTATTTTAGTTTACTCCATGGACTTTTTTTTTTTTTCTCACACCATATTCTGGATTTTGTATCTGGGATGTTGAATGGGTGGGGAGATAGCAACTATTTCACTAAGACAATCTATAACCTCAAAGAGCTTTATATCTGGTGAGAGTGAAATGTAAACATCTAACTAAAGTATAAGACTCAATGAAATAAGGAGGTTAATAAGGTGTAAGCCACTTCTTACAAAATTAGCACAAGGAGTACTGAGTTCTTACATGGGATTACTAAATTTCCCACTTAGGAGGAGGTGGTGAAATGAGGGTTCTGGAGGAAACTGTAGCAAGATCAATCTGGTTAAGCTATCAGTAGGCACAAAGATCTGGACATACATACATACAGAGGAGCAAGCAGTGAGGGGCAGATAGATCTTGTAAAAGAGTAAGAAGGTTCATATCATGGCAGATCACAGAGGGTCTTATACCAGAGGAGCTGTTTTTGTTTTTTGTTTTGTTTTAGTTTTTTTTTTCCCTCAAGACAATGGAAAGCTGCTGAAGACTTTTACAGATGGATATAGGTCATTCAAACTCTTTTGAAGATAAATCACGTTATCAACCTGATAGATAAGTGAGAAATTATAGACAAGGATGCAACTAGAAGGTTACAGAGATGTTCCAAATCTGAAACAAAATTTAGATATAAGAAGGTGACAGACACCAAGAGTAGATGTAGAAGTAATTGAACCTGATGAATGAAAGAGAGGTGAAGTTGACCAAATAATTGGAAAGATATTGGAGTCATTGATCCAGATGAAAATAAAAGAAGGAGGCTTTCTTCAGAATTTTTTACCAAATCAGCAGTGAGTTGTTTCTATAAGATAGGAATAATTATAATTTAGGACATTAAGAATATAAAGATTAGTCAAGAATTATAATTCTGCCCCTGTGTTCTCTCAAAAAAAAAAAAAGATTGAGAATGCATACATATGTGTTAAAAGTGACAAAACCAAGGCCATGGTAAATGCTCAATTGTTCAGAGTTGGAGAGGCATAAAATTAGTGAGGGTGAGCATAGAAGGCTCCTAAAGTATTTATAATGTTCTTAAGCTAGATCATGGATTTATGGATGTTTTATTAATTTGCATACCATGTGTTATATATAGTAACATATATATGTATATATACACATACATGTATATATATTTGTATGATCAGTTTTTCATAAGTGCAACAAATAGAATATTAATATTTACAAAGTTCCCTTGAGAAAGCTTTTTACAAGCATTACCAACTTGCTTTTTTAAACTTTGCTTCTAAGAACAGTAAAATAATTGCCCAGAAACCTACTGCAAATGAGTTTTGATTGGATGAAACCATAACTGCCTTCAGAAAGTTATACGAATTAGGATCCCTTCCTCCTTTGAAAGGCATGCCTGATTTGGGATAGAAGTCTTTGTGTTCACACCCAAGAAGCTGGTGTCAGCAGGTCCACTTCATAGGAAAAAAAAAAAGATGTCTCACAAGCAGAGAATTGACAGCCAGTCCTTTTTCATTTAGATTTCTCTACATTTTAACCAATTTGTATGCTTACCTCCATCCCTCCTTCATTTAAGGCCTTCTTTCTGTAATCTTTTTTCTTCTCTCTGAATTATATCCTTTAATGTTCCTTTAGTTTAGTGAGAATCTGTTAGTGATAATCTGATATAATGTCTGAAAATATATTTATTTAGTCTTCTTTTTTTTAAGATAATTTTTTTAAATTGTAGTAAAATACACATAACATAAAGTTTATCGTGTTGACCTTTCTATTTTTTTTTTTAATTTTATTTTTGGCCGCACCATGCCACATGTGGTATCTTAGTTCCCCGACCAGGAATCGAACCCGTGCCCCCTGCAAGGGAAGTCCCTTGACCCTTCTTAATTGTACAGTTCAGTAGTGTTAAGAACATTCACAGTGTGTGACCAATCTCCAGAACTCTTTCTGTCTTGCAAAATGAAATTATACCCATTAAGCAACAACTCCCCATGCCCTTTCTCTCATCTCTTGGAAATCACCATTCTATTTCTGTGTCTATGAATTTAATTTCTCTAGGTACCTCATATAAGAGGTGTCATATAGTATTTGTCTTTTTGTGAATGGCTCATTTCACTCAGCATGATGTCTTCACGGTTCATCTATATTGTAGTCTGTCAGAATTTCCTTTCTTTTTAAGGCTGAATACTATTCCATTGTATGTATGTATCACAATTTGTTTATACATTCATCAGTCAATGGACATTTGGGTTGTTTCACTTTTGGCTATTATGAATAATGCTGCAGTGGACATAGGTATATGAATATCTCTTTGAGACCTTTAAATTCTTTTGGTCATATACCCAGAGGTGGAATGGCTGGATCATATGGTAATTCTATTTTTAATTTTTTGAGGAACTGCCATACTGTATCCCACAAGGCTGCACCATTTTAAATTCTCACCAACAGCCTGCAAGGGTTCCAATTTCTCCATATTCTTTTTTTTTTTTTTTCCCTTGTGGTATGCGGGCCTCTCACTGCTGTGGCCTCTCCCGTTGCAGAGCACAGGCTCCGGATGCGCAGGCCCAGCAGCCATGGCTCACGGGCCCAGCCACTCCGTGGCACGTGGGATCCTCCCAGACCGGGGCACGAACCCGTGTCCCCTGCATCGGCAGGCGGACCCTCAACCACTGCGTCACCAGGGAAACCCCTCCATATTCTTGCCAATATTTTTATTTTGCTTCTTTTTTCTTTTTGTTTTTTGTTTGTTTGTTTGTTCATTTTCTACAGTAGCCATCCTAATGGGTATGAAGTGGTATATACTTGTGGTCAAGATTTGCATTTCCTAATGATTAGTGATGTTGAATATCCTTTTGTGTTCTTGTTGGCCATTTCTATATCTGCTTTGGAGACATGGCTATTGAGTTTTTGCCCATCTTTTTGTTGATGTTTAAGTGTAGTTTGAAAGATAATGATGGTTGAGTACAAATTCCAAGTTTAGAGTTACTTTCTCTCAACCCTTTCCAGATATTATTTCACTAACTTTTCACATCTCTAATTGCTGCTGAGAATCTCGGTTTGTCTAATTGTCATCCTTTTTTGCAGGATGTGTCTTTTCTCTCTAGGTGCTTTTAAGATCTTCTTTTTCCTCCTGATAATATTTTTATTTAGCAGCCTAAAGTGTGTTGTACTTCCTTTTGGGTCATGTCTTTCATCAGCACACGGAGGAAAAACCCTCAATGGTCACGAATCTGACCATTTTTTCTAGCCTAGTCTCTCTATTCCTTCCTTTGTAAACTCTGACTAGGTATGGTAGTTTATTCATTCTAACCTCCAACTCACCTAATCTTTTTGTTTCTCTGTGTTTTCTCTGGCTAACTTCCTTCAATTTGTCTTTCAGTTCACTAGCTGTCTTGCTGTAACTAGTGTCTAACCTGGTTAATCCATCTAATGAATTATTTTTTTTTAATATTTGCAAGTTATTTTTGCTTCTCATTTATATATACTCCAAGAAGATTTTTAAAAATAAATTATTGAACCTTGTTTATTATTTTGAAGCATATATTTTCCTTTAAAACATTCCATGCATTTTTCTTTATCTTACACATAATAATTTAAAAACATGTAAGCTTTGGAGACTTAAACCTATTGTTTATTTTTCTCTTTATTCTTGGTCTTATGTCTCTTTTTTTTTTTTTTTTTTTTTTTTGCGGTAGGCGGGCCTCTCACTGTTGTGGCCTCTCCCCTTGCGGAGCACAGGCTCCGGACGCACAGGCTCAGCGGCCATGGCTCACGGGCCCAGCCGCTCCGCGGCATGTGGGATCCTCCCAGACCGGGGCACGAACCCGTGTCCCCTGCATCGGCAGGCGGACTCTCAACCACTGCGCCACCAGGGAAGCCCCGGTCTTATGTCTCTTTTAATTTTTTGTTTTAATTTTTTGTTCTGATCAATTATGAAGAGAAACTCAGTCTATGGAAATTGTGAGGACCTGGGTTAAAAAATTTTTTTCTTCCATAGGGTATTTGAATTTGCTTCTGTTGGAGGGAAAAGGAGTGACAATAAGCCAGGAATCACCTTAGTTTGATTTCTCCTCTACCCAACCAATGAATACCTTGTTTATATACTATTAATCTCTTACCTAAGCTTAGACCTATGCTTAGAATTTTTTTTTTCATACCCAGGAAAGAGACAGAAAAAAATGTTTTATATTTATTTTAAAAATTATTCTCCTTTTTAAGTAGGCGGATTTTTTATTTCCCACTCACCCAAGGATGTAGATCCTTCTGATATCCTGGGATTGCTCTTGTTTAGCTCTGCTACTTTTTGTGAGTTTAAGGACTGAATCCTCTTGCACTGAGCAACTAATAATACTGGAATCTCTAGATTATCCTTACAAGTTTTTGTCCCAGTGGCAACACCAACATCTGTATTCCCACTTCCCTTCCTTTATGATTTTAGCTAACATACAAGTGTGTGTTAGCACTTAGAGATATTCCTGTCTGTCTTATGATCTCAACAATGCATTTAAAAGTTACAATTTATCATACATCAGGGAATCTTATGGCAATGGAGGGCTTTTATGAATATCTAATCTGCCTTTCTTCAAGAAGTGAACGTCCCTGGAAATATTAAATTGAACTTTCTGAGAAACTTGTTCAGAGGTCTTGGCCTGACTTACTTGAAAACAAGAGTTGAGTCAATTCATTATTTTAGTATTTTTATAAAAAAAAGAAAAATATCATTTAACATATTGCAGTTTTTATTCTTCCCCCCACCCCTTTACTGTGAATTTACCAGGACACTCTAAAACAACAAGACTTGGGCATTACTGGTGGTCAAAAAGACATAAAATTTATCTTAGGCACAAAGCTGATAATTAGAAACTCCAAACTAATGGACAGGAAAAGGATGAGGATAGAAAATGAGAATTGAGATTGCCTGAGTATATGTTTAGGTATGTACTACTGAAAATACACTTGAGGATCTTACATCTGATATTTTTAGCTCAGCTCACATATCCTTAAAAGTATTGATTGTGCATATCATGAATTCATTCATCAATTCAATAAAAATATTTATTTTTAAGACAATGTATACGTTTGGGGAGGGGAGCTATAAAGATAAATTAGCAAGGAGCCCACCTTCAAGAAGTATATGTGAAAGTACTAGTATGTTAACAAATAATTATCACATTAGGTAGAAAGGAATTGACCAGATATAGTCCTGTTGAGTTAGGTTGATAAAGAAAATCTTTATGGCTGGAATATATAGGAGAATTGATTAGGTTTTTGTGATTGAAGGATGATGTTGCCTATCAGCTGGCATATTTTGCATGAGATTTAGAAAAGTGAAGATGTGATTGGATGTGAGTTCCAGGTAATTCTATATAGATTGGAAAGTTTAGGACAAGGCTGGGAATCTGAGAACACATCAATATGACTGAACTGTAATAAGATAATTGGCTAAAAATAGTGAGAAATAAGGTTGGAAAGGTAATTATATTCAGATTATACAGAAAGCCAGGCTGAGGAATTTAGACATCACTTTCTGAGTGGTTGGAAGCAATAGAATACCTTGGGGCAACCAAAGGTCATGATCCAGAGCTCTCTAGTCAGAAAAATAACCTGGCAGCAGCTAAATCAACTGCTTGAAAGAAGAAAAAGACTGTATGCTATGCAAGATTAAAGATAGAAATAGATTTGAGAGAGCATGAACTACAGAATTCACAAGGACTAAATAGGTTTTCATAGCTTACATTTGGCTATGATTTCCAGTTTAAAAATGCAGTGTCTTCTCTAGGCTGTATGATTAAGAGTCAATCAGAAATAAGTAAAAGGATTTTGAGTAGAAGAGACAGCAGAAAGAAACCAAACAAATTCTGGATAACATGTATTTTAGAGGAAATAAAAACTTATTTTATTTTTGCCAGTACCAAGCAATTCAGGGTAAAAAAGCAGAAAGTATTAAGTCCTTGGTTTGGCAAAGTATCCCTCAACCCTGAATTAAGCTGCATGAACACACGTCCTCTAATATTCACAACAATCCTATGAATTATCTATAATTATCCTCATTTTGCTGATTAAAAAAAGGCCAAAATTTAAGCAATTTAAGGACAAAAAATAGGCATCCAACCTAGAACAGGAAGCCAAATCTTCTCATTACGGTTTCTCAGCAACCAATTAAGTCCAGAGGGTGAAGGAAGAAGAATAAATATTCTGGGTGAGGCAAATAAATATCTGACTTGGCAGGTTTAGCTTTACAGAGGTGTTGTATTACTTTTTCTTCTCTTGAGAAAAGAGGGAACTGGATGAGAATAACTAAAAATAAAAATAAATTTCAAGTGTTGGGTTGAGAAATGAAGTTCACATACAAAATTTGCCAACTTACCAGAAATTAATGATGAAAGGTAACTTGCAGAGTGAGAAGGTGTTGCCTACAGGAGAAATTGAAACATGGGGAATACCTTTTAAGGGCACTGTGATTAAAAGTTATTTAGAAATAATAAAAAGAATATTGAGCAGGAAAATAGGCTCTGTTAAGACTCAAGGATGTAAACTTGGGGTAGAGCCTACCATGCCAGCACAGCACTTCACAGCTGACCCAGAACTGCCAGGCCTCCCTTATTTTGCTCCTTTAAATTTTGAACTAGTGAGACTTCCCTGGTGGTGCAGTGGTTGGGAGTCCGCCTGCCAATGCAGGGGACACGGGTTCAAGCCTTGGTCCAGGGGCATCCCACATGCTGCGGAGCAACTAGGCCCATGTGCCACAACTGCTGAGCCTGGGCTCTGGAGCCCATGAGCCACAACTACTGAGCCTGAGTGTCACAACTACTGAAGCCCACATGCCTAGATCCCGTGCTCTGAAATAAGAGAGGCCACAGCAATGAGAGGCCTGCGCACCACACCGAAGATTGTCCCCCCTGTAGCTGCAACTAGGGAAAGCCTGCGCACAGCAATGAAGACCCAACACAGCCAAACATAAATAAATAAATGTATTTTTTTTTTAATTGAACTAGTTAGCAGATTTTACAAATCCAGAGTTTTCACTTTCTGGAAATCTAGTTTGGTGACATCTTTTAAAAATGACAAAAAGGGAAGATGTAGTAATTAGAAGAGCTAAGTTGCAGCTGCTCTGGGTTTCTAGCAGCATTTGGATTGGACCTGCTGCTCTGGAGTACAGCACTTGGGAGCTAGTTATAAGTTGCAGAATCTTAGGACCCTCCCCAGACCTACTGAATCAGAATCTTCCTTTTAAGAGTCTCCAGGTGTCTTGTAAATTTGACTAGCAGGGGTCTGGAGAGCCCTAAGAGGTACAGAATGATAGAAAATGTTAAAACTTTATGACATAAAAGCGAAACCAAGTAAAAGTAGTCAAATGCCACAGATTGGGAACTAAATTGGCCTGCTTTACCTGTTAATATGTTAAAAAGATTTCCTAGTATCCATTGTTTTTAACACTTTCATTTTAATTTGTTTCTTTAATTTAAATGTGCAATTATATTTTAGCCTAAATTCCATCATTTTTAAAAAAGATGCCTAATTGAATCATCAAGTAATAGCAACCCAAATATTCATATTGGATGTAATGAATCAAAACATAATTAGATTTCAGTAATTTCTGTAGAATCCACATTGGAGGAGTGTTAAAAGGGCTTTAGTTTCTTTGCTCATATCTCAGTCAATTTCTGTTAATTATCCATTTTAAAAATGTTGAACTCTGGTATTCTTTTTGGAAAGTTGAATTGTTTTATTTCATTTCAGTAACAAATTGGCATTTAAAACATAAAATGACCCATTTGTTGATAGCTCACAGTACTTTCTCCTAACTAGAAAGATGTGCCATCAACTAGAGAAGCTATTACTCTAATTTGAATTTTGGTCACCTTGGCCCATAGGACTGCTGCCTGTGTCTGCTCCGAAGTGTTTACTAGTGAATCATTGACTGTTAGTGTAATTTCAATGCTAATTGTTACTTCAGGTTTTCAAATGGCTCAGCAGTAAGACATTAATGATTATTCATGCCTTAAGAAGGGCTGATAAGGGAATGAGATTACAATCTTGTACAATTTTAGCTGACTAATAGTGTAAATTAAATTTTCCCTGAGACAGAAAATAACTGACTTAGAAAGCCAAAAGAATGAAAAACTTCATTCATTTTTAATTTTCTCTTTCCTGTTTTACAGATATTCAGAGTATCAGAGGGTTAGCTGTGGACTGGGTCTCACGTAATTTATACTGGATTAGCTCAGAATTTGATGAAACGCAAATTAACGTGGCGAGACTAGATGGCTCCTTGAAAACCTCAATTATCCACGGAATCGATAAGCCACAGTGTCTAGCAGCTCACCCAGTCAGGGGGTAAAGTATGATTATTTTTTTAAATTTTCAAAAATTTTACATACTTTTGCTCTGATTTTATGTAAAAACTTTGTTGAATTCAGAAGACACACATACATATATATATATATATAAACTATACAGTCAAAAAAGCAAATGTGAATATGGAAATTGTATGAGATCCCTGGTTAGAGATTTCTGTTTTCTGCATGAAATCAGATTTTTATATATTATTGTAACATTTTATCAATTTATGTTTCTAAAGAGTGACAGTTCAAAATAAAAAAAAAAGACGCCAGGAGAAGTTGTTAATTTCATTTCAAATACCAGTGTTAATAACATATTTACTGTGTGTTAGTATTATGGTCACTGCTAAGTAGATCAGATTCTCCCATCTTCTGGCTAGTCATCATGTACCCATATAGAGAACTTGGGTAAGGCTAAAAGAAATTCTTTCTCCTGAGTGCTTTCAACTGGAATGATTGAAATGACTTTGTTCCCTTCTCTGGTGCCTGATTTCTCCAAGCCAAGAGAATTCAATCTTGATGAATGACTTTAAATGGAAATAATTTACTGTAGTCATAGTTAAGTATCCAGTTGTGAATGTAGGTGCGGGAAAGTAAGTGAGATTATTGTCCTTCAGTGACAGGAAAAAGCAAGAGTGGTACTTTCTTCCCAGGCAAGTGGCTCAACAATCTGGGGGCCTTCCTGAAAAAAATTATCCTGAGCCAAGAATTTACTTTAATATTAACTTTGTTCTTCAATATATGCTTCTAGTCAACAAGTAGGTCTATATCTAATATTTTTAAACCATATCTATTTTGAATTAAGGAAACTCTACTGGACGGATGGAAACACAATTAATATGGCAAATATGGATGGCAGTAATAGCAAGATTCTCTTTCAGAATCAAAAGGAACCAGTTGGTAAGTTCTGTTTTTTTGGTTTTTTTTTTTTAGTTAATCACTGTAGTTTTTAATATGACAGATCTGTGCTTGTACAATGGATCTTTGACCTAGAGCCAGAAAGAATTATAGATTAGCAATATAAATTAAATCAGAAATTTATCAGTCTTATGGAATCCATTTGGTCCATGTAGGGTAGGGAAGAAACATTCTTTTTCTGGAAACGAAGTTAAGTTTTTTTGATAAGAGAATTTTTACAATGTCTTAAGTATGGAAGTTGCTTAAAACTTAAGGTAATTAATAAATATAATATCTTATTCTCACTGGTGAATATCTGATACACCAGTTGCTATGGTGGCAATATGATGTATTGAAGCCTCCTCTGATCATCATCATTGTGGCATTATTAATAGTTATAATGATTTGAGTTTAAGTATTTAATATTTAGTTTTCAGCAATTTTCACTTACTCTGCAGGGTGTTTATTTAGTTTGTCATTCTACCTTTGTTAACCACTGTAACTCATCAGGTAAAATTTCATGGTGCTGAAAGAGAGCTTTGACTCATTCCCATACGTGATCTTTGAAAATCAAAGTGCAAAGATTCTTTTAGAAGATAAAGTTACATTGTACTATTCTTTTCAAACTGTAATCACTCTTTCCTCATATTCTCTTCTGTTTCTTTGAGAGGCAAGACTTACCATATTGCCTTAATTTGTCATCTCAACGAACGTCATTTTAAAAATACAATAATGAACCTGAATTTTGATATTATATTAAATGTGTCAATGATGGAATATACAAAAGAAAGTCATAATTTTGCTTTGAATTGAATACTGTGTATTTTTAAATCTTGGGGTAAAATCCCTACACCATGAAGCTTTTCAGCAATTTTTTCTTAGTTTTAGAACTGTGGAAGTATACTTTCTTGAAGTATCTCATTTTTAATAGTGATGATTCAATAAAGGGATAATAATATCAACAAGATGTGCAATAAATAATTCTTTTTATGTGGTCCATAGAATAAACCTTGTGATGTAAAATGATACTATTAACAACTGTTTTCTTTGGATTGTGTTCTAAGATTTGATACACATTTGAAATTCAAGGTAGTGTTAGAAATTAAAGGCAAATTGAAATGCTAATACTTCTGTGTAGAAGATGATAGAACAGAAGAAACAAGGGACTCTACAAGATTAGGGCCCATATAAAGGATTTAATTTGGACTAAAGCAATTCAGTTGGTTCTTATCTGGAGTTGTTCAGAATATTTAATATGGAAAAGTGAGTATGACTGAAATAGTATGAGCAAATAAAGTCCTTACATTGTAATGTGGTAGCTATAGGTTACACCAAAATGTTCATTTATATGCTCGTTTTTATAAGGCAAAAAACCTTATCTTCTTTAATACTAAATTTCCATTTTCCTACTCAACATAAATTAAAGAACAGCTGTATATGAAGATTATATAAAGAAAGTTTGTAAAAAAAAGAATTAGTGTTACTATTTACACTTTGTAGTTGGCCCTTCAGGTGTTATACACCAAGTGATATTTTTAACTGTGTATGGATGATGATTAAACATCCAGTAACAAATATTAAATGCCTACTTCATGTCAGTTATTGTTATATTTGGAAATTACTTTAAAATAAATTCAGAATTATACTGTTAAATTTTAATTTGTGCAAGGTAGACTATTTTCCCAGAAATAACCCAGAACCTTATTACAAACCATATCTTAAGTCAGCATTAATGAGTATGGCTTGTGAGTCAGACATTCATTTATTCAATAAACAGATTTTTATTGAGTATCAGATTTTGTATTCGGCCTGTTGATAAAAATTTGACATTGTCCTTTTGCTTTAGGGGCACATGAACCTAAATCATTTTAGATCCTATTAAGTGAATTTATCTCAGTGACCTTGAGCAAATTACTGTTAGCTCGGTGGTACTTGCTTTCCTCATCTGTAAAATCAAGGTAAAATGCCTATTTTGTAAAGTTCTCATGAGGATTAAATGAGAAAAACTTATGAAAGGAACATCTGGCCTTTAATAATAGAACCTATCAAGAGTAGTGATAGAAACTATATTGGGTCCAACAGACTGAAATTTGAATGATTTGATTGTCTGCAGTATTGAGTAAGTATAAATGAATTCAGTTAAGAATAAACATAGAACAGAATCCATAGAAATCTAGCAGAGGAACATATGTATCTAAGTGGGCCTCTGAGATGAGCAAATTTTTATGCACAACTATATTGTCTTGATGCTGATGCTAAGAGGCAAACAAGTTTGAAGTACTGGGTTCCGCTCTCAGATCTTCCCAGTATAGCCCCTTAGGACCAATAGACAGCTGGGCCCTCATCTTGTTCTAGAAGTTCTTGATGTGATTTACAAATAAGTATTGCTTACAAGTTCCTTCCAGTAACTTTCTACTTCAGGTTACTAGTCATGTCAACCAGGTGCTAAGACTGATGGTCTCTGCAATGCTGAATGACAGACTGTGTTGTCCGTGTGTAAATGCGTTCCTCTTGCTGTTTCTCCTATATTCCCTGTGTAACCCTGTGGCCATTTGGCTCTATAGGAGAGGAACATTTTTTCCTCTATCTTTCTAGGTTCTTTTGGCTGGTGTAGTGCAGGCATACCTCAGAGATATTTCAGATTTAGTTCCAGACCACCAAAATAAAGCAAATATCACAATAAAGTGAGTCACATGAAATTTTTGTTTTCCCAGTACATATAAAAGTTATGTTTACACCATACTGTGGTCTTTAAAGTGTGTGATAACATTATGTCTTTAAAAAAAAAAGTACATACCTTAATTTAAAAATACTTTCCTGGGCTTCTCTGGTGGCGCAGTGGTTGAGAGTCAGCCTGCTGATGCAGGGGACATGGGTTTGTGCCCCAGTCTGGGAAGATCCCACATGCCGTGGAGCGGCTGGGCCCATGAGCCATGGCCGCTGAGCCTGAGCGTCTGGAGCCTGTGCTCCACAATGGGAGAGGCCACAACAGTGAGAGGCCCGCATACCACAAAAAAAAAAAAAAAAAAACTTTATTGATAAAAAATGCTATCCATCATCTGAGCCTTCAGTGAGTCATCATGGTAATGGCAAAGACCACTGATCACAGATCACCGTAATAAATATAATAATAAAAAATTATGAAATATTGTGAGAATTACCAAACTGTGGCACAGAGACAAGCAATAGGCAAATGCTGTTGGAAAAATGGTGCTGATAGACCTGCTTGATGCAGGGTAGACTCAAACCTTCAATTTGCACAAAACACAGTATCCTCAGGATGTAATAAAGTGAAGAGCAATAGAATGAGGTATGCCTGTAATTAAATTGACAGAAGGCAGATTAACAGGAGAAAAAAATTAATTATTTAAGTATGGGAGCCCCGTAAGAATGAGACCCAAAGAAGTGACCAAAGCAGGCAGCATTTATACCTTTTAGACAAAGAAACAATTATTTGTGAAGATTTGACAAAACAAAGGGGTTTGGGCTTCCAGTTCCAAAATAATGAAGTAACAAAGCTTACTTATACTGCTTTCTTGGCCTTGAATTCCCTATCTCTGGTGATAAGGATGCCTTCTATCTTCCTGGTATAGGGAGGATACCTTCACATGAGGGAATTAGTCCCTTCTTTCAGGCAAACAAAAGAGGCTCAGAGTATTTTTCTTTCACCAGCTGTTTCTTAAGTAACTTTAATTCAGTATAATCAATATGGGGGAAGGGTTGGGAGGAGGGATAGTTTGGGATTGACATGTACACACTGCTATATTTAAAATGGATAACCAACAAGGACCTACTGTATAGCACAGGGAACTCTGCTCAGTATTCTGTAACAACCTAATTGGGAAAAGAATTTGAAAAAGAATAGATATATGTATATGTATAACTGAATCATTTTGTTGTACATCTGAAACTAACACAACATTGATAATCAACTGTACTCTAATATAAAATAAAAAGTTAAAAATATAAATTAAATAAAATTAACAACTATCAACAAGAAAAAAAATCAATATGCCAACATAGCACATTTTGGGGTGACCTGTCCTGAACCCCATCAGCTCTCATTAGCACCTCAGATATTTCTCATAAAAAGAAAGAGCAAACAGAAATCAATTGGTCAATTTATCTACTTATTGGAAAGTTTTGTTTTGTTTGTTTGTTTTTTAGCACATAGTATAAACATAAAACCAAGTTCTTTTGAATGTAACCCTTATTCATTGCAACCCTATTAACTGCAATTTTTGATCTATCCCAATAGGCTAGAGAGACATCTGTAAATTAACTATAAAAAATATTATTGGTGAGTAACTTTATAGCAGGAAAGTCTTACCTATATTGTCAGTTTAAATTCTTTATTTGTGAGGAATGGCACCAGTAAAGACAATGCTGGTTTCAAGAGTATTGTAGATACTGATTAAAATAGATTAAAACTATGTTGCCTAGTAACTTTTTTTTTTAAGTTAGCATTTTTACTGTGTGTGCTTGAACCACTTTCTTTTTTTGTTTGTTTTTTTTGTTTTGTTTTGTTTTGTTTTGTGGTATGCGGGCCTCTCACTGTTGTGGCCTCTCCCGTTGCGGAGCACAGGCTCCAGATGAGCAGGCTCAGCGGCCATGGCTCATGGGCCCAGTCGCTCCACGGCATGTGGGATCCTCCCAGACCGGGGCACGAACCCATGTCCCCTGCATTGGCAGGGGGACTCTCAACCACTGCGCCACCAGGGAAGCCCCGAACCACTTTCTTAAAATATATTCAGTAAGTTATATTGTTTACTAATTTACACAAAATACTGAAGTATTTCAGATTATTGTGTTTTCTTTTCTAAAAGTTCTTTTTTTGCTGTTATTTTTTTTCCCCTCTCTTAATGGACAGTTTAGAGCTGAGATGTGAATAAGTGGACCAAAAATATTTTTTTGTTGTTTAAATTTAAACTGCCTTTTAGTGTAGTATCAAGGTTAATTCTCATAAGGAAACATTTGATAGTAGAAGAATTTTTGAAATACTCCCAAGAATTCATGCCATTGTAATCCCACTTTATAAGTTTCTTTTAGAACTATTCCCCTGAGATGATTTGTAAAATGGAACTTTTCAGTGCTATAAATGAACATATGAATGTGTGGAAAAAATAAGTACAAACCTGTTTTTGTTGGTATACAATGACTGTCATACCTATGAAATACCTATATACATAGGGATATTTGTTACTGTGTTATTTACTCATTGAATTTCACTGATATTTTGCACTTCAGGAAGTTATTGTAATTACTTTCTCATGATGAATCTGTCTGAGTCATCTCTGGCTTAAACTCCTGCCCACTGCATTCCCTGAACGATTTCCATGAAGAAAATTAGGTGATTAGGAAAGCAGGAGCTACTGTTCAGTTGATTTTTCTCCTTTTGCATATTGACTGTCAGATTATAAATTATTTTTGGAAAAAATATATAGAAAAATGCATGAAAAAAACGTACAAGATGTAAGGAGAAAAAACAATATTCTGTCTTGTAAGACTGGGAAGTGTCAAATGAAAACAATCATTTTCTATCACACTTTATGAAACCTGTATTCTCACTATGACGTTACACCTTTGTGGTTGTATGCACTTAGCCTGGGATATATGATGAGGATGTCACTTTGGCAACAAAAATAACATAATTATAGTGACTACTTGTTACAGATTTAGAATATATTAAGCACTTGAAAAATGCTTTTCATTAATCATCTCATGGTAATCATTTCTGGAAGACTTTCTTACTCTTCCTTTATAGATTCAGAAACCGAGGCTTGTTGAAAGAAATGAGTTGCCTGGGATGAATAGTAGAGTTGGGATTCAAAACCAAGTTTATCTGCTTCCAAAGTCATATTAAATCTTAACCATATGCTATGCCCAGAGAGGCTCATTTCATATAGTAATTACCTGACATCAAGCAAAGATCAAGGAATAAAACTGGTACTCTTTCAAGCATGGAAGGTGGGAAAGAAAAATCTAGAGCTTATGTACTCCTAAGAAATGTGGGAAAAAGTCGTACACTGCAGTCAGCTTTTCTAAGCAGCCAGGGGTATGCAAGAACCAGTCTCACCTCTGTGTCAATTGTAACTCACAATTAATTATTTCTGGATCTTTAAATGCATGTTTTAAATAGTAATGTCACTGATATACTAGGCCTTCTAGTTTGTGGAATTGTTTTCATATTTTAATTCAGTGGATTTCCCTTACTTGTTCTCTGTTAAATCCATATGCATGACATACTTGAAAGAGAAGTGCATAGTGATCTTACCAAAACACCCAACTTGGCATTTGATGAGTGTGTATCACTGAAGACCAAGTAATTGCAGCCTTCAGGCAGTTTGGGCTGAATAACTTTGTTTCTGTTAAATACAAATCAACATTCCCATTATACATTGTTGAACTAAATATTTTCAATTAAGATTTATTGCTCAGTCTTGGATACATTAAATGCTTAGAGCAGTTTACAAAACGGGATTTTAATTTACTGCTTAAAGCCATTTCAGAGTTTAAAATGTTTATATATTCTGAATTTTATCCCTCAAGCCTCATGTAAAGCATATTGGCTTGTCAATCAGCATTACCCTTCATGGCTTATTCTTAAGAATCTAGTATAACTATATATTTTATTTTCTTGATGTTTTCTGTTCATTTTAAATGTAATCCCATGGCTTCCCTGGTGGTGCAGTGGTTAAGAATCTGCCTGCCAAGGCAGGGGACACAGGTTCGAGCCCTGGTCCAGGAAGATCCCACATGCTGCAGAGCGACTAAGCCCGTGCGCCACAACTACTGAGCCTGCACTCTAGAGCCAGCAAGCCACAACTACTGAAGCCCGCGTGCCTAGAGCCCATGCTCCGCAACAAGAGAAGCCACCGCAATGAGAAGCCTGCTCACCACAAGGAACAGTAGCCCCCGCTTGCCTCAACTAGAGAAAGCCCGCACACAGCAACAAAGACCCAACTCAGCCAAAAATAAATAAATAAGTTTTTAAAAAATAAATAAATAAATGTAATCCTAACCAAAAGTCATTTGTTTACTCAATCTTCAAGTATACCTTCTTGAAACCTACCAAACATTTTTTTTTTTTTTTTTTTTTTTTTTTTTGCAGTACGTAGGCCTCTCACTGCTGTGGCCTCTCCCGCTGCAGAGCACAGGCTCCGGACGTGCAGGCTCAGTGGCCATGGCTCATGGGCCTAGCCACTCCGTGGCATGTAGGATCTTCCCAGACCAGGGCATGAACCCGTGTCCCCTGCAGCGGCAGGCGGACTCTCAACCACTGTGCCACCAGGGAAGCCCTCCTTATTCTTAGTAGAAAAAAAAAAAAAAAAAACAGGCTTAAAAGGCACAAAATCATGATATATCTAAAACAACTGAATTATTCTGCGTGTCTGGGGAAAAAATATCTAATACAAGGGAATATTTTGGATAATATTGACAGGAACTATAATTTTTAAATATTCAAATGACACAATTCAGTGTTTTTATAAATAGTTGGCTCTATTTTCCCTGTCAAGCTATAAATATAGCTTAGGGAAATTATAAAACTGTAGGCATTAAACCTTTTAAAATGATCTTTTAGAACAAAATACTTCTTAAGAAATAAACTGTCACTGACTCTGGTTTTCCTTTAATTTTGCATGTTATTTTCACAAGGCACATAATTTTAAGAGCTTGAACTATAAGATAAATTGTCCCAAGTAAGAGCTTGGGACATTAAGAGCTTGAAATATAAATTTACTTGTCCCAAGTAAAATGACTTATATGAGGGAGAATGGAGGACATGCTGAAATCCTAACTTGATACAATAAGCAATAAGGAACTAATTAATTTAGGTCTGTAACTGTGTGTCATCAGTGACTTTTTTTGTTTTAATTCATTTATTTATTTATCTTTGGCTATGTTGGGTCTTCGTTGCTGAGCACAGGTTTTCTCTAGTTGCGGCGAGTGGAGGCTATTCTTTTTTGTGGCACACGGGCTTCTCATTGCGGTGGCTTCCCTTGTTGCGGAGCACAGGCTCTAGGCACGCAGGCTTTGGTAGTTGTGGTGCGTGGGCCCCGTAGTTGTGGCTTGCAGGCTCTAGAGAGCAGGCTCAGTAGTTGTGGCGCACGGACTTAGTTGCTCTGCGGCATGTGGGATCTTCCTGGACCAGGGCTCGAATCCATGTCCCCTGCATTGGCAGGCAGATTCTTAACCACTGCACCACCAGGGAAGTCCCATCAGTGACTTCTTATAGTAGAGTGAATTGAGAGGATTATTTCAAGGAATACTTTAGATCAGGTTAAGATGAGGGTGATATAGATACTTGCAGTAGAAGAAAAAAAACAAACAATTATTTCCTCTATCCTAGGTTCTCTGGCTAAGGCCCTGAAAATTAGACTGACAAAAGACAAATTAAAAAGAGGAAAACAGTTTATTAAACTCACATAGCACACATACATGTGAGAGAAACTCATTGAAGAGTAACTCAAAGGAGTGGTTAAAACTTGTGCTTATATAGCAACTTACCAAAGAACAATAAATTTGTAGAGAAATAAAAAGTTAAAGGAAAAAGGTTTTAAACTTTCAAGGAAGGCATACTATGAGAAGGTAAATATATGAGGAAAACTGAGGAAAGATAAGGGTCATTTTGGTAACTTTTGTTACATAGATTCCTCTCAGTGCTGTCTCTGGGCTGGTAAATCTAGACCTGTCTCTGGTGATTAAGAGGCTAAGCCCGCTTTCTGCAAAAAGAGAGGGCAGAGAGATGTGATTTTTGGTGTCTGTTGTTTCTTAATTATTTTCAGGACAAAATAATCTTTAAACCAAAGAGGTCTATTTTAGAGTGGCATATTCTGATGCCCTACATTCTCAACTTTTTGTTGAATAATATTTTTTTAAATTAGTTTCTGCTTTATAACAAAGTGAATCAGTCATACATATACATCTGTTCCCACAACCCTTCCCTCCTGCGTCTCCCTCCCTCCCACCCTCCCCATCCCACCCCTCCAGGCGGTCACAAAGCACCGAGCTGATCTCCCTGTGCTCTGCGGCTGCTTCCCACTATCTATCTACCTTACGTTTGGTACTGTATATATGTCCATGCCTCTCTTTCGCTTTGTCACAGCTCACCCTTCCCCCTCCCCATATCCTCAAGTCCATTCTCAACTAGGTCTGTGTCTTTATTCCCCTTTTACCCCTAGGTTCTTCATGACATTTTTTTTTAAATTCCATATATATGTGTTAGCATACAGTATTTGTCTTTCTCTTTCTGACTTACTTCACTCTGTATGACAGACTCTGGGTCTATCCACCTCATTACAAATAGCTCAGTTTCGTTTCTTTTTATGGCTGAGTAATATTCCATTGTATATATGTGCCACATCTTCTTTATCCATTCATCCGATGATGGACATTTAGGTTGTTTCCATCTCTGAGCTATTGTAAATAGAGCTGCAATGAACATTTTCGTACATAACTTTTTTGAATTATGGTTTTCTCAGGGTATATGCCTAGTAGTGGGATTTCTGGGTCATATGGTAGTTCTATTTTTAGTTTTTTAAGGAACCTCCATACTGTTCTCCATAGTGGCTGTACCAATTCACATTCCCACCAGCAGTGCAAGAGTGTTCCCTTTTCTCCACACCCTCTCCAGCATTTATTGTTTCAAGATTTCTTGATGATGGCCATTCTGACTGGTGTGAGATGATATCTCATTGTAGTTTTGATTTGCATTTCTCTAATGATTAATGATGTTGAGCATTCTTTCATGTGTTTGTTGGCAGTCTGTATATCTTCTTTGGAGAAATGCCTATTTAAGTCTTCTGCCTATTTTTGGATTGGGTTGTTTGTTTTTTTGCTATTGAGCTTCACGAGCTGCTTATAAATTTTAGAGATTAATCCTTTGTCAGTTGCTTCATTTGCAAATATTTTCTCCCATTCTGATGGTTGTCTTTTGGTCTTGTTTATGGTTTCCTTTGCTGTGCAAAAGCTTTAGAGTTTCATTAGGTCCCATTTGTTTATCTTTGTTTTTATTTCCATTTCTCTAGGAGGTGGGTCCAAAAGGATCTTGCTGTGATTTCTGTCATCGAGTGTTCTGCCTACGTTTTCCTCTAAGAGTTTGATAGTTTCTGGCCTTACATTTAGGTCTTTAATCCATTTTGAGCTTATTTTTGTGTATGGTGTCAGGGAATGCTCTAATCTCATACTTTTACATGTCCCTGTCCAGTTTTCCCAGCACCACTTATTGAAGAGGCTCTCCTTTCTCCACTGTACATTCCTGCCTCCTTTATCGAAGATAAGTTGACCATATGTGCGTGGGTTTATCTCTGGGCTTTCTATCCTGTTCCATTGATCTATCTTTCTGTTTTTGTGCCAGTACCACACTGTCTTGATTACTGTAGCTTTGTAGTATAGTCGGAAGTCAGGGAGCCTGATTCCTCCAGCTCTGTTTTTCACTCTCAAGATTGCTTTGGCTATTCGGGGTCTTTTGTGTTTCCATACAAATTGTGAAATTTTTTGTTCTAGTTCTGTGAAAAATGCCAGTGGTAGTTTGTTAGGGATTGCATTGAATCTGTAGATTGCTTTGGGTAGTAGAGTCATTTTCACAATGTTGATTCTTCCAATCCAAGAAGATGGTACATCTCTCCATCTATTTGTATCATCTTTAATTTCTTTCATCAGTGTCTTATAATTTTCTGCATACAGGTCTTCTGTCTCCTTTGGTAGGTTTATTCCTAGATATTTTATTCTTCTTGTTGCAGTGGTAAATGGGAGTGTTTTCTTGATTTCACTTTCAGATTTTTCATCATTAGTGTACAGGAATGCCAGAGATTTCTGTGCATTACTTTTGTATCCTGCTACTTTACCAAATTCATTGATTAGCTCTAGTAGTTTTCTGGTAGCATCTTTAGGATTCTCTATGTATAGTATCATGTCATCTGAAAACAGTGACAGCTTTACTTCTTTTCCAATTTGGATTCCTTTTATTTCCTTTTCTTCTCTGATTGCTGTGGCTAAAACTTCCAAAACTAAGTTGAATAAGAGTGGTGAGAGTGGGCAGCCTTGTCTTGTTCCTGATCTTAGTGGAAATGGTTTCAGTTTTTCACCATTGAGGACGATGTTTGCTGTGGGTTTGTCATATATGGCCTTTATTATGTTGAGGAAAGTTCCCTCTATGCCTACTTTCTGCAGGGTTTTTATCATAAATGGGTGTTGAATTTTGTCGAAAGCTTTCTCTGCATCTATTGAGATGATCATATGGTTTTTCTCCTTCAATTTGTTAATATGGTGTATCACATTGATTGATTTGCATATGTTGAAGAATCCTTGCATTCCTGGAATAAACCCCACTTGATCATGGTGTATGATCCTTTTAATGTGCTGTTGGATTGTGTTTGCTAGTAGTTTGTTGAGGATTTTTGCATCTATGTTCATCAGTGATATTGGCCTGTAGTTTTCTTTCTTTGTGACATCCTTGCCTGGTTTTGGTATCAGGGTGATGGTGGCCTCATAGAATGAGTTTGGGAATGTTCCTTCCTCTGCTATATTTTGGAAGAGTTTGAGAAGGATAGGTGTTAGCTCGTCTCTAAATGTTTGATAGAATTCACCTGTGAAGCCATCTTGTCCTGGGCTTTTGTTTGTTGGAAGATTTTTAATCACAGTTTCAATTTCAGTGCTTGTGATTGGTCTATTCATATTTTCTATTTCTTCCTGAGTCAGTCTTGGCAGGTTGTGCATTTCTAAGAATTTGTCCATTTCTTCCAGGTTGTCCATTTTATTGGCATATAGTTGCTTGTAGTAATCTCTCATGATCTTTTGTATTTCTGCAGTGTCAGTTGTTACTTCTCCTTTTTCATTTCTAATTCTATTGATTTGTGTCTTCTCCCTTTTCTCCTTGATGAGTCTGGCTAATGGTTTATCAATTTTGTTTATCTTCTCAAAGAACCAGCTTTTAGTTTTATTGATCTTTGCTATCATTTCCTTCATTTCTTTTTCATTTATTTCGGATCTGATCTTTATGATTTCTTTCCTTCTGCTAACTTTGGGGGTTTTTTGTTCTTCTTTCTCTAATTGCTTTAGGTGCAGGGTCAGGTTGTTTACTCGAAATGTTTCCTGTTTCTTAAGGTGGGATTGTATTGCTAGAAACTTCCCCCTTAGAACTGCTTTTGCTGCGTCCCATAGGTTTTGGGTCGTCGTGTCTCCATTGTCATTTGTTTCTAGGTATTTTTTAATTTCCTCTTTGATTTCTTCAGTGATCACTTCGTTATTAAGTAGTGTATTGTTTAGCCTCCATGTGTTTGTATTTTTTACAGATCTTTTCCTTTAATTGATGTCTAGTCTCATAGCATTGTGGTTGGAAAAGATACTTGATACAATTTCAGTTTTCTTAAATTTGCCCAGGCTTGATTTGTGATCCAAGATATGATCTATCCTGGAGAATGTTCCATGAGCACTTGAGAAAAATGTGTATTCTGTTGTTTTTGGATGGAATGTCCTATAAATATCAATTAAGTCCATCTTGTTTAATGTATCATTTAAAGCTTGTGTTTCCTTATTTATTTTCATTTTGGAAGATCTGTCCATTGGTGAAAGTGGGGTGTTAAAGTCCCCTACTATGAGTGTGTTACTGTCGATTTCCCCTTTTATGGCTGTTAGTATTTGCCTTATGTATTGAGGTGCTCCTATGTTGGGTGCATAAATATTTACAATTGTTATATCTTCTTCTTGGATCGATCCCTTTTTCATTATGTAGTGTCCTTCTTTGTCTCTTCTAATAGTCTTTATTTTAAAGTCTATTTTGTCTGATATAAGAATTGCTACTCCAGCTTTCTTTTGATTTCCATTTGCATGGAATATCTTTTTCCATCCCCTTACTTTCAATGTGTATGTGTCTCTAGGTCTGAAGTGGGTCTCTTTTAGACAGCATATATATGGGTCTTGTTTTTGTATCCATTCAGCCAATCTGTGTCTTTTGGTAGGAGCACTTAGTCCATTTACATTTAAGGTAATTATCGATATGTATGTTCCTATTCCCATTTCCTTAATTGTTTTGGGTTCGTTATTGTGGGTCTTTTCCTTCTGTTGTGTTTCTTGCCTAGAGAAGTTCCTTTAGCATTTGTTGTAAAGCTGGTTTGGTGGTGCTGAGCTCTCTCAGCTTTTGCTTGTCTGTAAAGGTTTTAATTTCTCCATCAAATCTGAATGAGATCCTTGCTGGGTAGAGTAATCTTGGTTGCAGGTTTCCCTCCTTCATCACTTTAATTATGTTCTGCCACTCCCTTCTGGCTTGTAGAGTTTCTGCTGAGAGATCAGCTGTTATCCTGATGGGGATTCCCTTGTGTGTTATTTGTTGTTTTTCCCTTGCTGCTTTGAATATGATTTCTTTGTGTTTAATTTTTGACAGTTTGATTAAGATGTGTCTTGGCGTATTTCTCCTTGGATTTATTCTGTATGGGACCCTCTGTGCCTCCTGGACTTGATTAACTGTTTCCTTTCCTATATTAGGGAAGTTTTCAACTATAATCTCTTCAAATATTTTCTCAGTCCCTTTCTGTTTCTCTTCTTCTTCTGGAACCCTTATAATTCGAATGTTGGTGCATTTCATGTTGTCCCAGAGGTCTCTGAGACTGTCCTCTGTTCTTTTCATTCTTTTTTCTTTATTTTGCTCTGCAGCAGTTATTTCCACTATTTTATCTTCCACCTCACTTATCCGTTCTTCTGCCTCAGTTATTCTGCTATTGATCCCATCTAAAGTATTTTTCATTTCATTTATTGTTTTTAATTGATGCTTGATTCATCTTTAGTTCTTCTAGGTCCTTATTAACTGTTTCTTGCATTTTGTCTATTCTATTTCCAAGATTTTGGATCTTGGAAATAGAATCTTGGATCGTCTTTACAATCATTGTTCTGAATTCTTTTTCAGGTAGACTGCCTATTACCTCTTCATTTGTTAGGTCTGGTAGGTTTTTATCTTGCTCCTTCACCTGCTGTGTGTTTTTCTGTCTTCTCATTTTGCTTATCTTACTGTGTTTGTGGTCTCCTTTCTGCAGGCTGCAGATTCGTAGTTCCCATTGTTTTTGGTGTCTGTCCCCAGTGGCTAAGGTTGTTTCTGTAGGTTGTGTAGGCTTCCTGGTGGGGGGGACTAGTGCCTGTGTTCTGGTGGTTGAGTTTTGATCTTGTCTTTCTGGTGGACAGGTCCACGTCTGGTGGTGTGTTTTGGGGTGCCTGTGGCCTTATAATGTTTTTAAGCAGCCTCTCTTCTAATTGGTGGGGTTGTGTTCCTGTCTTGCTAGTTGCTTGGCATAGGGTGACCAGCACTGTAGCTTGCTGGTCGTTGACTGAAGCTGGGTGCTGGTGTTGAGATGGAGATCTCTGGGAGGTTTTCGCCACTTGATATTATGTGGAGCTGGGAGGTCTCTTGTGGATCCGTGTCCTGAAGTTGGCTCTCCCACTTCAGAGGCTCAGCACTGACTCCTGGCTACAGCACCAAGAGCCTTTCATCTACCCGGCTCAGAATAAAAGGGAGAAAAAGTAGAAAGAAAGAATTAGTAGAAGAAAGAAAGAGAGAGAGAAAGAAAGGAAGAAGGAAAGAAAGGAAGGAAGGAAGAAAGAAAGAAAGGAAGGAGGGAGGGAGGAAGGACGGAAAGAAAGAAAGAAAGAAAGAAAGGAGGGAGGGAGGGAGGAAGGAAAAAAAAGAAAGAGTGAAAGGAAGAAGGGAGGGAGGAAGGAAAGATAGAAAGAAAGAAAGACAGACAGGAGGGAGGGAGGGAGGGAAGAAGGAAAGAAAGAAAGAAAGAAAGAGGCAGAGGGAGGGAGGAAGGGAAGGTAGGAAAAAAAGAAAGAGAGAAGATAAAGTAAAATAGAATAAAGTATAAAATATAGTAGCATTATTAAAAATAAAAAAGTAATTATTAAAAAAATATATAACGGACGGATAGAACCCTGGGACCTATGGTGGAAGCAAAGCTATACAGAGAAAATCTCACACAGAAGCATACACATACACATTCACAAAAAGAGAACAGGGGGAAAAAAATCAAAAATCTTGCTCTCAAAGTCCACCTTCTCAATTTGGGATAATTCGTTGTAAAAAGAGGAAAAGGGGAAAAAAATCTTAAATCTTGTCCTCAAAGTCCACCTCCTCAATTTGGGATGATTCACTGTCCATTCATGCACTCCACAGATGCAGGGCACATCAAGTGGACCATGGAGCTTTAATCCGCTGCCTCCGAGGCTGCACAGAGAGATTTCCCCGCCTCCTCTCTGCTCTCACAGCTCCCGGGTCTCAGCCCTGTACCCGGCCCCGCCTCTGCGCGTAGGCGCCGGAGGGCGCCCGCTCCTCGCTTAGACAGGATGGGTTTAAAGGAGCGGCTGACTCGGAGGCTCTGGCTCACCCAGGCCGAGGGGAGGGAGGGGCACGCAGTGCGGGGCGGGCCTGCGGCGGCAGAGGCCAGCGCGACGTTGCACCAGCCTGAGGCGCTCCGCGCACCTTCCTGGGTAAGCCGTCCCTGGGTCTCAGCACCCCGGCAGTGGCGGGCTGCACAGGCTCTCCGGAAGGGGGGTTGGACAGTGACCCGCGCTCGCACACAGGCCCTGTGGCGGCGGCAGCAGCAGCCCCAGCGTCCCACGGCCATCTCCGGGGTCGGCGCCTTCAGCCGCGGCTTGCGCCCGTCTCTGGAGCTTCCTTTTGTGTGTGTGTGTGTGTGATATGCGGGCCTCTCACTGTTGTGGCCTCTCCCGTTGCAGAGCACAGGTTCTGGACACGCAGGCTAAGCGGCCATGGCTCACGGGCCCAGCTGCTCCGCGGCATGTGGGATCTTCCTGGCCCGGGGCACGAACCTGTGTCCCCTACATCGGCAGGCGGACTCTCAACCACTGCACCACCAGGGAAACCCCTCAGGGGCTTCTTTAAGCATCGCTCTTAATGCCCTCTCCTCGTGCACCAGGAAACAAAAGGGAAGAAAAAGTTTCTTGCCTCTTCGGCAGCTCCAGACTTTTTCCCCAGACTCCCTCCGGGCCAGCCGTGGCGCACTAGACCCTTCAGGCTGTGTTCACGCCAACCCCAGTCCTCTCCCTGCGCTCCGACCGAAGCCCGAGTCTCAGCTCCCAGCCCCGCCTGCCCCGGCGGCCGAGCAGACAAGCCTCTCGGGCTGGTGTGTACCTGAGGGCACCGATCCTCTGTGCCAGAATCTCTCCGCTTTGCCCTCCGCACCCCTGTTGCTGTGCTCTCCTCCGCTACTCCGAAGCTTTCCCCCTCTGCCACCCGCAGTCTCCGCCCGCGAAGGGGCTTCTAGTGTGTGGAAACCTTTCCTCCTTCACAGCTCCCTCCCACTGGCGCAGGTCCTGTCCCTATCCTTTTGTCTCTGTTTATTCTTTTTTCTTTTGCCCTACCCAGGTATGTGGGGAGTTTCTTGCCTTTTGGGGGGTCTGAGGTCTTCTGTCAGCATTCAGTAGGTTTTCTGTAGGAGTTGTTCCACGTGTAGATGAATTTCTGATGTATCTGTGGGGAGGAAGGTGATCTCCGCGTCTTACTCTTCCGCCATCTTCCTCCGGAATCTTCCAGATGATTTTAAAAATAAATATGTCTGGCAGAAATGACTCTATATTACTAATGGTATATTCTTCAGACAGACCTTACAGTCCTTTCGAAGATTTTTTTTTTTTTTTTCTTTTTGCGGTATGCGGGCCTCTCACTGTTGCGGCCTCTCCCGTTGCGGAGCACAGGCTCCGGATGCGCAGGCCCAGCGGCCATGGCTCACGGGCCCAGCCGCTCCGCGGCATATGGGATCCTCCCAGACTGGGGCACGAACCCGTATCCCCTGCATTGGCAGGCGGACTCTCAACCACTGCGCCACCAGGGAGGCCCCTCGAAGATTTTTTAATCTTAGTTACCCGTTCTGAGGATCTTCTAGTACAGACATAATTATATTTCTCTGCACAGGTTCCAGGAAGTTTTATAGACATGCTTATATTTGATCTGTTTTCTCATGGCTCTTGACTTAGTATGCTAAAATCACTGAGTAGCTTCAATTGCATCAAAACCACTATTAGTTTACTGCTTAATGATTTATCTTTTGAAATAGAACAACAGAGATCTGATTCAGAAATTATTCCGATAGATGGATGCCAATTAATTCTTCAATGTTATTAAGACCTAAGCATAATAACAAAGTTTAAAAATCTTATGTAAGAACATTTATATTAATGAAGTTTATAAATATATACTTCTAAACATGCTCATCTATGAATTTAAAATGTATATCATCAGTTTCTTGAATTCATAATAGGATTTTTAAAATATTTCAGTTCTCTTGTATACACCTGGAAATAAACATGTTCAAGGGCATTCTGGGGTTAAGCTAATATATCTGACAGGAGAGAAGGTATATGTAGGTGGCTAGGTGACATATCACATACATATATAGATTAAAATAGGAACTTTAATTTTTTTCCTGTAAACCTTAAAAGTAATAATTCTAAACTATTTTGTATTAACATTGATGTAAAAAAAATATAAGCCATGTCAAGTAGCTCTATTGAATCATTGCCTTTCCTCCCTATTTTCATAATACATGAATATAAGTAGTATAGTAGAAAAATTCTGTCATGGGATGATTCAACTTTACTAGGCAGAACGCATTGAAGACAACTTATAATTTTCATAGTGGAGTTAATTAAATAACCCATGCCTTCATTCAGTATTTATAAATTTTCTTCTCTGCTCTAGGCATCATGCTCAACGCTGAAGGTGAAAAGCTCACAATGACAACAGCTTCTTTCCTCTCAGCATGCACAGTCCAGGAACAAAGATGTTCAGTAGTAAAAACTGGGGAACTCTGATCCAACTCTGCAACTTCTCTGCTGTGTATAACTGCTTTACAAAACCTAAGTTCGGGTCTAGAAACTGCAGAGTTTTAGGTAGATGAGAAAATTCTGATATGGTGGGTTAATCTGGAGTTGAGCATATTCAGTATATACCCTCTCCTTACAAAAAGGAGTTGAAGAAACTTAAACAAACACATTCCCTAAGATGGAACAGATAAGAATATTGATTTTAAAAATCAAGGTGAAGGAAAATAATCGATTAGCCTGTTGAAGCCAGAAGTGAAGTTTGTGGTATAAATGCAATTCCTTTACAATTGCCAGAGATGGGTCACAAATCTGACTCTTCAGTTTCTTTGCAGCCAAAGCAAAGAGAGAAATATGATCAGTTACAATTTTCCACATAAAGCTTTTTCTGGCATTGAGTCCTGAAAGAGATTTCTCCCATGGGTCCTTATATAAAGAGGTCACACAGTGATATATTATTTCAGACACTATATCCTGGCAAGTATAACAGTGGGTTTCCTATGGCTACTTCTTATACCATCTTTCATTTAAACCAAGGGCACAATGCCAAAGTTCAATTCAGCAAGAGATTCAGAGAGGGAGAAAAACTTAGCACTCTAAAAATGCAGATAACACTCTGATGGTTCGGCTTGATTGAGAGGTAAAGTTTGGAATACACAGGGAGATAGGTAACTTTTCTTAAAGGGAATTTTTCATAAATGTATTCATTAATTTGATACTTGCTGAAAATTTGGCAGTAGAAAGTTTGGGGTTATATTTTGTACCATAAATCTATAGTAAAGATATGCTTCATTGCTGTTTAAAGATGGAATTATGTGATTTAAATGGTCAACAAAGTAGAAGGTAAAATAGACCACTTCTGAAAATTAAGCTGTCTAAACCAGGATTTATTAATACCAGAAAAGATAGATGGAGGTGGCTTAGGAAATACCTGTAGAATAACCAAACTTTCTCTCATTAAAAAATTGAATAATGGGGCTTCCCTGGTGGCGCAGTGGTTGAGAGTCTGCCTGCCGATGCAGGGGACATGGGTTTGTGCCCCAGTCCGGGAAGATCCCACATGCCGCGGAGCAGCTGGGCCCATGGGCCATGGCCACTGAGCCTGCGTGTCCAGGGCCTGTGCTCCACAATGGGAGAGGCCACAGCAGTGAGAGGCCCACGTGCCGCAAAAAAAGGGGAAAAAAATTGAATGATGAATGATTTCACCATGAAAATATTATATCATAGAATATGGCTGTGATAGTTTTTATTTGATTATTTTTTCATAGCAATTAAAGCCAATTACCCACAGTGGTTATCAAGAAAAAATCTGAAAATTTTATCCCTACAGTGTCTAATTTTATGCATTGTGATTTTTCTGGTGAACCTCCCAGAATTTTGTTAAGAAAACATACCAATAAGTTCAGTACATAGCTGGTATATTGTATAGGCTTGTTTTATTATTGCTACTTGCTCTCTGGATTGGGACTAACTGTAGTTGAGAATATTTTGGATATGGTATCGCTTTCTCAATGTACTTGAACTCGTATTATTCTCTCCAATTGTCTTCCTTCTTTCTTCCTTCTTGTCTTCCTTTCTTCTTTCTTTCCTTTTCTTCATTTTAGTTTTTTTTTTTTAATAGGGAAGGGACTTTTTTGTAGTTTGTTCACTACATTCTGTGAAACAGTTTATTTACTGTATGCCTGAGGATGTGCCCACATGTGCTTTTTCATAAGTAGTTGTGGGTCACAGAAGACCAACATGGAGCCACAGTGTTACTGTTATAATGTAGATCATAAGCTTACTGAGAATGCCTGTAATTAATTAGATGTATACCGTTGGCAATCAAAAGTTACATGCCCTGATACCTTTGAAAACCATGAACACCCCTATAATGTATGTAATTGTTCATAAACTACAAAAAGCTAACTTATAGTGACACACTGTGCCATGTAGGGACAATGGTCTTAAGCCATTGGCTTAGTTCACTTACTTGCTATATGGTTTGTTTCTCAATGGCAACTCCTATATGAGCCCAATTCACTGCCATGCTTCAGTGAAATTACTAAATGTTGAAATTCTCCTACCTTTGGATTTACTTGAAAACTACTGAAAACACCAATTTAAATCTATAACTTTCTAAAGTAATTTTTACTAAAAGTAAAGGAGAAATTATAAATATCATTAATAAGTATCCCAAATGAATATTACACATTAAAACTTTCTGAGGCAAAGCAGCATAATGAAGAGGTCAGACACTCAGTTTAGAAACAGAAACTTTCTTAAAATTTCCGGAATGTCCACTTACTAGCTGTGGCCTCAAATAGATTTCTTAACTATTCTAGGTATTATTTTCCTTATCTGTAAAATGGAACAGTCATTCCTCTTAATGTCATAAAATTGTTATGATAACAGAGATAACCACTGTGTCTCTAAAAGTATATTATTTGACCGATAGTTAAAACAGTGTGTGTATATCTCCCTGTTAGCCAGATCTTATTTTTACAGACAAAAATCTGAGTCTGAAACTGATTTTTCCCCCAAACCCAGTGTTAGGTGAATATTACAATTTAAGTGGCTACCTTTATGTTTAAATTGTATAATTTAATTACAGGACTATCAATAGACTATGTGGAAAACAAACTTTATTGGATCAGTTCGGGAAATGGAACCATAAACAGATGCAACCTGGATGGTGGTAATTTAGAAGTAATAGAGTCAATGAAAGAAGAATTAACAAAAGCTACAGCCCTAACCATCATGGGTAAGTACAGTGATACTATAGCTAGAATGATTGTATTGATTGGGGTTGATTAATTATGACCTGTTAAAGCTTAGAAAAGACTGCTCCATTAACACCAGAAGCACGTTCAAATTGCACATCTCTAAGAGAGTTTTTCTTTTCTTTTTCTTTTTTTAACCTTAGCAAACAAACTTGAAAGATTATCCAGATCAGTGACTTAGTGCTATTAGCAATAATAACTTCACTGTTATTGATTCTTGGGGTATTATTATTATTGGTATTATTTTGCGATCATTTTCTGTGTTCTACTATAATGTTCTAAAGTGCAAGGACCTTGTGTATTTGTCACAATAAGGTAAAATCTTATCTCTGCTTATAAAGGATAGATTGATCTACACAGACAGTTGAAGAAACAAGGTCACAGTGTAATTGACCAATGATTTAAATTATTCTTCCACAAAAATTCTTTATATGTACACACAAACACACACACACACAAAGATTATACCTGACTAGTGGTTATTTTAGACTAGGATTTATTTACAATTATCTCATAAGGCAATAAGAAAATAAGGTTATTTTGTATTACCCAGCTTTACCAAATTAACAAGAAAATTTTGTTGTATGTGTATTTTTACATTTTTTAAATCACCTGAGTAAAAACAGCAGAGTTTAAATTCTGAAAGTGGTTTGGTAAACTGCAACAATCCCCAGTCAATACCCACAGTACGTTTTCAAAAATTGAATTCCAGCATACTTTGTGAAATCAACCCAAACTAGCAAATAATATAGCCAAGGAACCCAATAAGTTAGAGGAAGCATGATAAAAATATGTCATAACATTTCAAGAGATGTCATTGACTTTTAGTGAATATATACACATATATATATCACAAACTTTATATACTGTAAAAATCATTGCCTTATAGAAAAATGTAGGCTTTATAAAAATTTATTTCTGCTAACATGATTGCTACCGACCCTGCTATGAGTAGGAAATGAGTACTAAACTTACAGAACTCAATGTTATGAACAAAATCTCAAAAAATGGAGTAGTCCATTTTAGCAAAAAAATAAAGTCAGTTAATTTTGTTTCCTAATAAAATAGAAGAGAGAAAGCTTGGATGAAATCATTAAGCATATATTGGATGAGAGCTGTGAATATTATTTGACATCAGTGCCGTATGGGAACGGATCTTGAGTGAATTAAAATTCTTTTAACAAGTAAATGGTTATGTATCTGTACTTCTCCCTGCCACCATAATTTGATTAACACTGAAAACTAAAAAATAAAGAAACCTATTAATACCTCTACTGTCAATACATTAACTGGACATATCAAAATATATCTGCAGTTTGAAGGCTTAAAATGTAAAGGACATCACCATAGAGAAGCAGGAGAGCAACTTCTACTTTCTGAAGTTCCCTAGCTGGTCTCTGAATTTGCCCTTGTTTTCAGATTCCCCCTTCTTTCAGAACCTCTCTACTCTTTCTCTTTGGGGATGGTATAAAGTGTGATGATGACCTGCTTCCTGCTGAGGCTAAATAGTATAGTCATATAAAAAAGACAATAAAAAAAGGTAAAAAAAGGAGAACCTTACCACTATCCAGGGGATTACTGATGATTACAGCTATAAATGTTTAAGAAGAGATTTGCCTACAGTGATACTGAAATTGCACATCCAGGAACAAAGAAATAATTGTAATATGAAATGACCAGTTATATGCCAGCTCCTCAGACTACCTAGGTGATGGATGATAAGTAACTGAAAGTTTGTGTTTCACTAAAATTTAGGAGTGGTTTTCCTAAAATTGAGTTAATAATCTCTTTGGACACATTTCACAATTTTTTAAACTTAAAATATTATAACTTGTAACTCTCTGGGGGCTCCCAGTTTTACTTGGAATAGTATATACAGAATAAACTGAAAGGAGCTTTGAAATATTAAAATTAGGTAAAGCAGTAGGTATTTGGTAATACCTAGATTAAAATAAAGCAATTATTTGATGATTCAATCAAGTCCAAGACCCAAAGACCAAGATTGCTACATCTAAGTTTCACAAACCCTATGATAACTTCTTTCAAGCAGTAGAGTTTAACTTCCTTCCCTTGGAGTGCAGGCTGGACTTAGTGACTCACTTCTAATGAATAAAATACGGCAAATGTGATGGCGTTTGACTTTGGAAATGAGGTCATAAAAGGCATGAGCCTTCCTCCTTGCCCTCTCTCTCTTGGGTCACTCACTCTGGGCAAAGCCAGGTGACAAGTTATGAGGTCCCACAAGCAGCCCAGTGGAGAAGTCCACACAGCAAGGAACTGAGACCTCTAGTCAATAGCCATATGAGTGAACCACCTTGAAGGCAGAGCCTCCAGCCCAGTCAAGATTTCAGTTGACTCAGCCAAAGCCAATGCATTACAGCAACTTCAAGAGAGACTCCAAACAAGCACCACCCACAGAGTGGCTCCCAGATTCCTGATCCATAGAAACTATGTGAGATAATAAATGTTTATTGTTTTAAGATACTGAATTTTGGGGTTAATTTGTTATACAGCAATAGATAACTAATTCATGTAATTCCATCTATAGAACTCATTCATTTATAAATAGATTCACAAATTCAAATACTTATGTAATAGAGTGAGGCAAATTATAAATAGTAAAGTGTGTCAGGTGTGATAAAATCCAATGGCTCAACATGATAGTAAGTAGCAACTGAGTCTAGACTTCAGTATCTAGACTTACTTGGGGGTGGCAGAAAGTATGATAAAACCGGAGAGAGCTAATGGTCCACTTGTGGTAGAACACCTCTCACCTCCACTTATTTTTTACCATAAGGAACGTTAACAGGTTGTGCCAGACATGTCATTTTTCATGAGAAGCAAGAAATCTAGGTTTGTTGTTGTTGTTGTTGTTGTTGTTTAAATCTCAAAATTTAAAAATATTACCAAATTATCACATTACAAAAATACCATGCAGGCCAACATACTGCACATATAGGCTAACTGTGAAGGCTAACACTCTACAAACCAAGAAAACTAACAAATAACAAAAACACCACCACAACAATCATCTGTGTGCTTGATTCATCCCGGTGGCATCACCTAGTTACCACCTCTGGTTCAGTCATCTTTTATGCTGGTGATGTTGAATTGTAGAGTGAAAAGGATGGAGCTAAGGCAGCTAATGCCCAGTTGTACCATTGGAGGGGACTTGGTAGAGAAAAATAATAATCTGGGAGAGCTGGCATAACCTACAGAGGTGAGCAGGACATATGATTTCTCACCAAGCTTTTGTGGTCTTGTTTGACCAGACCTTGTATTCTGCCTGAGGTATATACAAATGAAGAGCATACAAATGTGAGGTCAACTTCTTATTTGAGTTCAACTGTTGACAAGGAAATGTAACTTCTAAATGTAGAGCTTGCACCCTAACAACAATGGATACTCAATTCCATTCATTCTTTCAACATATATTCACTAGTGCCTACCATATGCCAGGCACTGCTATATATGGTAGTGAGAATCCTAACTTCATCAAATTTGCAGAAAAGCAAGGAAGACAGACACTAAGGAGGATGGGAAATGCATAGAATTATAGGTAACTGTTAAGGACCAAAAAAAGAGAAAAAAAGGACAAAGCAGGGAAAAGAGATAAAAAAAGTATATAAAAAGATATAAAAAGACAAAAAAGTATAAAAAATTTTAGGTTTTAGGTTGAGTGGCCCAGAAGAGTGAAGGAATGTGAACCAACAAAAACTGTTTTAGTTGTTCATTTGGTTTTCAGTTGTGTTATTAAATGTTTTGTTTTTAAAATATTTTTAAAGTAATTTAATTATATCAAAATAAACCTTCACAGGTGATTCTGAAAATTTACCAAGTTAGACATCTTTTAAGTTGGCCATGGTTCAAATACATTATTGTCTGTGATTCACCTTTTCTCCAGTGAGTCACTTGGTCAGAAGTGATTTACACATTGTGTACAATGGCTGTTTGATGAGGACTCTTAACACCATTTACTCTGGACTGAATGTTCGTGTTCCCCCAGATTCATATGTTGGAGCCCTAATGTGATGGTATTAGGAGGCGGGGCCTTTGGGAGGTAATTAGGTCATGACATTCAAGCTTCCATAATGGGATTAGTGTCCTTCTAAGAAGAGACCAGAGAGCTTGCCTCTCTGCGGTGTGAGATTACAGCAAGTAAGTGCAGACATCCTGATCTTGGACTCCAGTCTCCAGAACTGTGAGAAGTAAATTCCTGTTGTTTAAGTCACTTAGTCTATGGTATTTCTGTTAGAGCAATGCAAACTAAATAAAATACCATTCCAGTTAGCTGATATAAGCTGACTAGCCTATAAACTTTGAACATCAAATTCTTCCCCATTTTAAAGAATGACCTTGTCAATTTTCTTTTCCCACACGTCAGAGCTAACAAATAAAATAGTTTCTGCTTTAAAATACAATAGCTGGTAGCTCTAAAATTATATCTACTACTTATTTTTCTTAGATAATTTTTCTCAATATTTAGCAGTTCTTTTTAAATAATTTTCTTTTATAAATATATTTCAGTTTCATGATATAATAAGGTTACTCTAAAACATTTTCTTACATGATATCCAAGAGGTTTGTGTTATAAAATAGTGTATAGTCAACTATGTTATATTTAACTATTGATTACCTAGTTTTCAGATACAGAACTCTTTTGTTTGTTTCTATTCACCTTTTCCTCATAACATTTGGCATTTTCCTCATCATTAATGTCTGCAGGAGACAGTGAGGTAATCGCAAATTAATAAAATTGCTCTTCACTGCCTTTAAGAGGAGAAGGAGGTTAAAACTATTGACTAAAATTAGTGTTTGTGGGTTATTTATGGATTATATTTAACATACTGTTCCTTTTCACTGTCAGCATGTGCAGTTTGAGAACAGACTGCATATATTGTATCCACATTGAAGAGAAAGTTAGAAAAATCAATTCATGGAACTGAAAGAAAATACACAAATAAAGCAAATGTACTGGCAGAAATAGGCTGAATAATTTTTGGATGGAAATTTGGGAAATAGCAGGATGGTAACTTAGCTGTATTTTGTACTTTTAGGGTGAGGAAGGGAAGACCTGGGGCAAACGGACCACAGATTTAAAATAAAAATGAGGATATAGATTATTCAATTATAGAATATAAATTATTCAAGCAAACTTGAAGAAATCTGCATGTCTGTATGGCAATTGTGGATTTAGTGGTCAGCATCTTATTCAATCATAGGTGACCTTCATACAGTCCATTAAAACGTGTCATGTAGTAATTTGTCAAGTTTTACTAGGGCAAGAGTTTGAGTCCTGGGCACTACAAGGTGTATGGGTTTGAATTTAAACCTCCACCCCATGCTCACACCTCATGAGCTTCTTTTTTCATTAGCTCATATATTACTCCATTGTATATACAGTATTCCCATTGAGATTCAAGTATACATCTACTCTTTTTGTTTCATTTTGTGGTAAATATGATCTTTGGAAATTGTTCTTACCATAGTATTTGTAAATGGGAATTCTGAAGTTAACATGGCAGGTTCTTCTTGAATGTCAAGGGATATATATATTAGTAGCCTTCTTTATGTGATTAAATCATAGACTTTTATAATTAAATGTAACCTTAGAGACCTTTAAAGTTATTTTGTCAGTTGAAGAAGTGTATTTCTGATTCCTGTTCCTACTATTCACTAAGCAGCTGTGGCTATGGGACAACTACTGAACTCTATGCCTTAGTTTTCTACTCTGCAAAAACATGAGCTTTGACCATATGAGCTACAAAGTTTTAAAAACTTGTATTATTTTGTCACTAATGGGTTGATCCAAAGTGCAGGAAATTGTCTAAAATAAACTATTATCTAAGTTGAAGTAATATAGGAGAAACAATAAAGACAGGCTAAAAATAAAATTTATGTGTGAAGTTATGTTAATCAGAGTTCATAATAATCTGTTTTAGAAGTTGGGCAAAGTTATTGTTTTGACTTTTAGTTGAGAATTTGGTGGATGTTTAAAACATAGGATTGCTTAAATTAATTGTTTTAGAATGGGTTTGTACTTTTTATAAATATCTAAGTAACTAACTTCAACACTCATCTGATCTTAGAATCACTTGCAAAAATTGGCAAACTTCTCTTTAAAATAAAAGGAGCTTTGAATCACAGGTAAAGGCAAAAACAAAAACAAACAAAAAAAAAACCCCTACACATTTTCTATGAACACCTAAGCCCTCTCATTTGACTTTTTCTGTGTTATCAATCACAGTTTAAATATATTATACTATTGATCTGTTTCAAGTAGCAATTTGCCAGAATAGGCTTAATATGTAAATATTAGAAGGATATTGAACTTTGGCTACAGTTAGGATCGATCAAGGAGGAGAAAAAGGCATATTCTATGTGCATTTTCAGTCTCTTGTCAGGAACAAACTCAGCCCTCTAACGAGTAAGAAGTCGTCTTCTCTTGATTTGGTTATGAACACTTTTATTTTAAATCAGTGTTAACAAAATAATCACTTCCCTTTAGGGAGCCCTTGAAAGGCTTTACCAAATGTACCCCTTAAGGACATTTGTTCATACTTTTCATAGGTTCACTTCACAAAATTGAAGTCATCATAACAGGTACTGTGAACATTCTGAGCACATGGATAGTTTGCCATGGGAAACCAAGGCTGTCAGATTAAAATGCTTCCAGAACTGTCTGAATATCAGAGAAGGTCATATTTATTTGCTTGAGAATGAATACAGTGTTAATATTGTTGGGAGATTAAATGTTTTGAGTGTTCCCACTGGAGTTTCTACAGCAAAGCACAATCATCTAATCTCTTTGCTGACCGAAAAAAACTCTAAGCTTAATGGCAAAAAAATTAGTCTTTACCTACACTAACACTTAAGCTCGCTCTATTAATTTCTGAATGATATGCTTTTATCATTTGTATCTGTATTCTTTCAGCAAATTACTTGGTGTAATGACATTTAGAATTTATTAAAACGTATCTAGCACTCAATTTACATACTTGTATATTTCCTCAAATAATATACTTTATAAATAATAATAGAAATATGAAAAGTGTGTATACAATAAACAACCCAGTAAAACTGGCATGCAGAAATCATCAAAAGCCTTTTTTTTCTACTTTACTTCCTAAGATAAATTATTACGGCAAGTTGTCATGACATCTATGAAACATTATAAATGATAGCAAGTGACAGGCTGTAAGTCTGGTGCATTTAGTCTTGCTAAGATCCTTAGACTGAGCACTTGCAGATTCACACTGAAATCTAGCCTGAAAGGATTCTATGTGTTATATTCTTATTAAAAGGTGACGAGTCTGATAACTTGAAAGTTCTTGACTTCAATAGCCCACCTTAAGAAGTCATTTCCTCTGTTTTGTACAACGCAAGTCCACTTTACATGTTGTCAAGTGCAGGGGTTTTTGTTTTGTTTTGTTTATAATCATAGTTTAATGAATATTTTTCTCCCTCTGAATGTGCAAAGAAGCTGAAACTTAGTTTCAAAGGAGTTCTTACTTCTTATGAGACTCTTCCCTCCCTTCCTTCCTTTTCTTTCTTTTAATCTTCCCTCGCTTTGGCTGTTCCTTGGATTGCCAGTTTTCTTTTTATATCTAATAGCTTTGCCCCTTTATTTGTTTTGTTGTTTATTTGTCTTCCTTTCACAGTGTAGTTAGATACTAACATTTTATTTGGGCTACTAAAACAACTTCTTCCCACTTTTCGTATCTCCGATCCCCAAACTATTAAGACCTGCAAGGTTCAGACCTCCTGTGGCAACTGCCTACCCCCTCCTTAGCCATAATATTTCAGAGGCTGGAATAAGCACTCACAACTTACTCTGAAATGCTCATTTTTTTCTCTCCTTTTCATACACCAGAAGTTGTTTGTCACAATATTATTAGTTTTACTTTATAGATAAATGAAACTTAAGGTCAATAAGTTTTGTTAAAACCCAAAGCATTATTTGTCCCACCTTATAGATAAAGAAATAGGGTCAGTAAGATTTGTGAAAACCCTGTCCTCTGAGACTCAAGCTCAGAGATCCTGATTCTAGTTAAGTGTAGTTTCCATTACCAGGAAGAGCCTTCCCTATCATAACTATACTTTTCATTTGATCCTCCTCTACCCCTCAGCTGCAATACATCCAGGCAAGCTGTTCCCCTGTATCTGATCATGTCCTACTTATTTCCATTTTTCTTGCTATTCCTTGTTCTTTGGCTGCCTTCCATATTTATCAGCCACCCTAATGGGTGAAATATCACCTTTCAAGACCTACTTCAACTATACCTCAGTGATTTGAAATGTTTCCCTTCTCTGAACCCCTTTGTATTTTTCTAATGTAGTGGAATATTCTTTGTCTTTTCTAATGAGTGAAAATGTCTCACTTTTCCGTAACTTGGGACTGCATTTTATTCATATATGCATCATTCATGATACACAGCAAGATGCTTTGCACTGAGTACATTTTATTATGTAACAGTAGAATGTATGAATAAATAAAACAATGACCATCTACACACCAAACCTCTACCACAGCAATCAAAATATATTTTCAATCAAAGCAGGCAAATGCTTATGTAGGATGACCACAACCATAAATATACTGTACAGTTTAAATATATATAGAAATAAATATTAAAGGAAAATACTTTGATATATAAGGATTTGAATTGTATAGGGAAGAAAATGAATAACATGATTAAGTGTATACAACAATCATTTCCAACATGTATTCTACATACAAGTGTATATAGAAATGCAAGAAAAGAAGAGCCGTATTGAATAATGTTTATTCTCAAAGGAACTAAACAGCTTCATGGAAGAAAATTAAGAAAAAGAAGGAAAAAAATACCCTAAAACACGCACAAGTGAAAGAGTTCCAAAACGAAACAAAAACTTTGATGTTTGGAATGTTTTAGTCTCTTAAATATAGTCTATCACAGTTGGGCCTAACAGCATTATTCTCTTTAATGATAATAATTGATAGTCTAAATAAATAAAGCATTCTACAAATCTTAACTCATGTAATTCTTACAGTCCCCTGAGAGAGGTACTATTAACAGTGCTTACTCCAGAGCTCCCAGCCAAGGTTCAGCCAGCCTAAACTAATCGCTCAGAGTTACCTGCTTAATAAATAGTGTAGCAAGCTTTCAAATCCATGATTCTTAGTCTTTAAAGCTTGAGTTTCTTCCAGGAATGTGTCTTGTAGCTATAGTTAACGCTAAGATGTATGTGCACTGAGATGTATACAAGAATATACTTTGAAGTGTTCATTGTAATTAGAAAAGGCTGGGGGAAAAGCCTACATGTGTATTATAAAGCACTAGCCAAATGAATCATGAAATGTTCATGTAGAGTGAAATATTATGCAGCTATTAAAAATTAGGTAAATCTATATATTGATTTGAACCATTCTCTAGAATATATTTTTAATTGAAAATAGGTTCAAAAAGCCTATACAGAATACTCCAATTTTTATCGTATGTATGCATTTCTTTAAAAAATATATATTTTTTAATAATGTTCTTTTATCCATTATGCTGCACTGTTTATCTCAACAACTATTGTTTAGAGAGTGTCTACTCTCCAAATTTACATGTTAGTACTAATAGACACAGTTACCATGCAAAGGAGATATTGAAACTGCAGTGTTGCCTCTGAAAACATTGTGGGTGGTTCAAGGTCAAACCTGGGTCTCTAACATAATTCTGTCTACCTCCAGAGTTAGATTTCTTCTCACTATGCCAGTGATTCTCAAACCCAGGGTGATTTTGTCTACCAGGGAATATTTGTCAGTGTCTGAAAACATCACAGCTGCTGGGAAGAAAGGGTTGCTACTAGCATTCTAGTGGGTAAAAACCAGGAATACTGGTAAACATCCTACAAGGCACAGTAGGGTCTCCCATAACAAAGAATTGTTTGGCTCAAAATGTCAATAGTGCCAAGCTTGAGAAACCCACTCATACCAAAAAGATTCCTTCTTATCCTCAGAGACCAATCACCTGTGTGAAGCCTGATATTGTGAGTGTTGGCCTATCATCACAAATTTTGGTTAAAATAGAAAGCCTTAAAAATATATAAATAAAAACAAATACCTGGTGTTTATAAAAGCTGCTGGTATCAAACTGTTTTGGAAAGATAGGGTGGCAGAGAAGAGAGTGGTGATACACTTCTTTTATGTTTGTTTTCTTTCTTTTAAGTGTAACTTAATGAAAAGGAGTCAGGATTTGCTTCCCTTATGTTTCTATTTATACTTATATATTGTATCATAATAGAGAGAGCATACTCATCTGTCACAGTTTTGATTCATTCACCCATTCAACAATTTATCAAGTAACTATTTTGAGCCAGGCACTATTTAGGTGCTAGGTAAACAGCAGGGCATAAAGCAGGTAACAATTTCATTACTATAAGGGGCTGGTATTCCCAGTGTAGGAAAAGAGTGTACAGTTGACCCTTGAACAACATGGATTTGAACTACGTGGATCCACTTATACGGGGATTTTTTTCAATAATACTATGGTACTACACAATCTCCAGTTGGTTGAACCCTTGGCTGCAGAATTGCAGGTAAGGAGGAACCACATAGTCGGAGGGCTGACTATAAGTTATACCCAGATTTTCAACTTCCATGAGGGCCTGTGCCCCTAACCCCCAAGTTTTCCAAGGGTCAGCTGTAAAAGCAAATAAACGAGTGAAATAAAATTTGTCAGGTGGTGAAAGACACTAATGGAGAAAATTCAACCAGGGCATAAGAATAGGGAGTGCTGACTTGGGTTGGGAGAGAGTAACCAGAAAAATTATAATTTTAAGTGGTGAGGTCATGGCAGTTTTCACTGGGAAATGGTAAGTGAGCAAGAATCTGCAGGAAGTGAAGGAGTGAGTTATTCAGGTATCTGGGGGGAAGAACATTTAAGGAAGAGAGAGAAAACAAGAAATGCAAATTTACTAATAGACTATATTTTCAAATACTTTTTGCTTTTAGAAGAGTTTTTTGTTTGTTTGTTTTGTTTGCTTTTTGTTTTTTTAATGCTCTAGGCATCCAACTTACTTTCCTCCTCCATGGAGCTTTTGCTATGTTTAAAAAATACCTGATGTGTACATGTAATTTTACTGCTGTCATTGAACTAATCTACTAAAATAGTATATACAGTTAATTTATGCATGTAATATGAGCTAAAAGTAGTCATCTACAATAACTTACTTCTCTAAAGGATAGCTTTTAGTTTTCGTGTGTATGAAATTCTTAATGATGTTGAAATTAGTTCTGCCCCATGTGTTTTTCTTTATTTCCAATTTATTTTATACAAAGTTGCTAATAATGACTATGCATTTTAATAAGAAAGAAATTTCTAGTAAATATGAATATTCAAGCTGTTATGGTGTATGTTTGTAGAAATAATAAACCATAAATCATTCATATGAAAAAATTAATTATAGTTATTTAGAACAAACTTAACTTGGTAGAACTTCTAGCTTGTTGCTTTAATTTCAAATGTTCTAAAATTAAAAGCTTGAATGATTTATATGTTTATGAAATTGTATTATGCCAGTTAAAATTTTCTAGATTTAGGAAAATTATTAACATATTCTTTAAAAATAGATTGACTTTTTTTGAGAGAATGATCTCTAGACACCAGAGTATACATTTGTAAAATATTACTCAGTAGAAAGCATTCATGAAACATGGTCTATAATGCTTGAGAATAGTTCTTTTAATGAAGAGTCTTTAAAACATATCAGAAAAAAATACCAGTTTCAATCACGAGGATTGAAAAAAATGTTAATTCTCCTAGATATATGAATGATCACCAGTGCAATTATATTAGATAGCTATATAATTATTATTGTCATGTTTATACCTGAATTATGTAAGCAAGTCCTACTTAAGAAAATACAAGTGATGAAAAACTGGACAAATAACATATCATTTAAAAAGATTCAAACGGTACCTTATTTACTTAAAAATCGTGTTTACAACCGCTTTTTAGCAAAAGATTCAGTGATTTAATTGTTACACGTATATTGCATTTCCCTCTGTAATTTGATATATACAAACCAGTTTATTTTAAATGCACTATAATTATGCTGTATATCTTAAGTGATTCTGCTTTCAAATCATACTTTTTAAAGAGGGGTAATTTACTTTTTAGTGTACACTGTGCAATGTCACTTAGTTCAAAGAACTTCAAATACAACCACCTAAGTTTTCTAAGCCGTCCGTCTTCTAATTGCTATAATACTATTCATTAAAGTAACAGTAATATATGAAATAGATCCAGGCAATTTTCCCAGTACTAAGTATAGGATATAGTAGTCTTCTCTAAGTACTCAAGCCACCATTAATGAAAACTAATAGCCCATCAAACTTTACATTAAAGTAAAGTGAGAAATCTCCAAAGAACTATATATGATTCTATTCCAGCAATTTTTGTCACCTTAAATTGCTGTGTTCCAATATGTTACACTTCTTAATGCTAATTGACTTACAGAATGGATAAATACTACAATTGCAAAGTACATCAAGTACTATTTTATTAACCAGATTATAATTAGTGATCAGAGAATGGTCTCATTAACATAAATGGAATAATTAAATCATCTCAGCTTTACCATACTTAAAAACATTAAATAATGATTGTTTCCCTTTTGTAAACTACTAAAGGTTAACTGTTCCGGAGTCACTTTCAGGAAAAAAAAATTACATTATTCATGTTTATGGCATTAAAACAAGAATAAATTTGAAAATGTATAATTTTTTGAGTAGAGATATAATTATTTTATGTTGCCCTATGTCTCCCCTTTCATTTAAAAAGAAGAAATAGTAAATGTTTACATTGGGAAAAGATGTAGTATGCTTTAGATTTATGATAGAATTTTGAGTTAATATAATTCAACAACATTTTAATTAGAGCTAGAAAATTAATCAAGAGAGTCAAAGAGGTCATTCCAGAAG
Organism: Mesoplodon bidens; assembly: GCF_964165515.1. NCBI lineage: Eukaryota > Metazoa > Chordata > Mammalia > Artiodactyla > Ziphiidae > Mesoplodon > Mesoplodon bidens. The sequence continues at coordinate 55,555,274 of NC_138165.1, forward strand.
TCTGCCTATATACTGTAGGCATTATCTCATGTTGGAATGTAACAAATAACTTGGAATCATATGATGAGCTGGTGAGTATTATTCATTTTAACTGAGTTAAACAATCAGACCTGAGTCATTTTACTTCAGTAGACCTGCTTATTTCTTGGGGGATACATTCCAAGACCCCCAGTAGATGTCTGAAACTGAGGATGATACCAAATTCTATAGACTGTTTTTTTCCCTATACATACATACCTATGATAAAGTTTAATTTATAAATTAGGCATAGAAGGAGATTAACAATAATAACTAATCATAAAATAGAACAATTATAAAAATATGTTGTAAAGTTATGTGAATGTGGTCTCTCTTCTCTCTCAAAACATTGTTCTGTAATCACCTTTCTTCTGGTGATGATGTAAGATGATAAAATGACTATGTGATGAGGTGAGGTGGGGTGAATGGCACAGGTAGTGTGAGATAGCATTAGGCTACTACTACTTCTGACTATCCAGCACAAGGAGAATCATTAGCCTTGGGAAATCCTGGATCACTAAGTGATGACTACGTAGATGGTTGGATGTCAGGAACAGACTATGTTGATGGTTGGGGACACCAGCCTGGACGGAGCAGGACTGCACAAGATTTTGGCATGCTGCTCAGACCAGTGTGCAATTTAAAACTTATGAATTGTTTATTTCTTGAATTTTCCATTTAATATTTTCAGATCTTGGTTGACCTTGGATAACTGAAACCATGGAAATTGAAACCTCAGATAAGGGGGAATTACTGGATTTGGCAGTTTTGTTCAACCCAAATTAGACTTGGATAGATGGCAGCTGACCACAGAGGATTTGGGGGAGGGGATCATATATACCTAGATTTAGGTAAATTTTAAAAAATAATAATAATAATTTGTACTTGAGCATCAATATCAAATTTCTGTTTTTTCTCTTTTCATAATCAGTATCAGCACAAAGTTGAAATAAATGTCTGCATCAATTTAATTCTAATTAATAAGGTTCCATATTTAAACTATAACCATTGAAGGAATATCTTCAGTAGTATGGGAAAAAAGTGACCATAAATCATGTGCACCTTTAAAAATCATATGCTTTTATGTTTTTAAATTGTGGGTATAATCGTTCTATATATGTAGATTTGGATGTATCAAAGATGGACAGTATGCAAAAGGCCAGTGATGAGATTATTCTGTGCTGAATTGACTAATAATGAGATTATGTGTGGGAGGAAAAAAGATTCTGTTATTTTAGAGATTAAGAGCTTTGCAGGAGGACTCATGAATAATACTTGTGACATTTTAAGGACTGCTAAGATTTCAATCTGGAAGAACAGTTTTTGTTTTTTTAAAAATGGATCTGACCTCATCATCTGTAATATTGCCTTTAATGGAGGCAAAATTATTGAGACTTCTTAAGTTAGAATACTTCTTATATTTCCATTGGATAGACAATAGATTACATACAAGCTGCATAGTTATAGAACATAGCCATAATATATATACTATCAGGAAAATTTCAAAATTATTTAACCATATTCTACTATTTGAAAATTTATCTGGAAAGCCCCCTTCAAACATGTTTTTCTTTTTTTGAAATAGCCAATATACCTCCAAATCATTTCCATGCAAATTAAATCTAAGCATTCATGTATTTTTTTCTCTCATGATATTTTGCCATTCATATTTTTCAGAGGGAATTCTGGTTGTGAGAAATCTAGTCAAAGTTGGAAAATACTTGGTGTAGAATGACAAAAATCACATCTCCAGATCATCTTACCATTCCTTCTTCTTAAAAAATTTTGTATCAATAAGGTTACCATTTTGTTTTAAATCCCCAGTATAATGAGAACTGTATGCATTTGCAAATTCAGAGTTGCATTCTTTATTCAGGAACATTATATTATGACTTATTTCTAGTATACCAAGTCCTTATCTCATGGATTTCTAGGTATGAAAATGAGGGCACAATTAAGTGATCACATAGGGTTGCTCATTCTGAGTTTCTTTATAAAAAGCACATGCATTTGTTTTTTATGATTCACATTTAAAATATGACATTTGTGATTTAATAAATTACAAAATAAAGGATTATAGGATGATGCTCACTTTACAAATCACAATTTTTAAAAATTTTCTGATTCAAGAGTATGTTCCAGCTGGCAGCTATCCCGTACAATTCAATTGAAAGTATTGAGTTGAAATGACATAATATTTTGGTAACATTATTTAAGTGGGCAACATTTCCCCCTGAAATCTGCTATAACATGGAGGCTGTATATGTTTTTATTTTCAAGTGAATAGATAAATTATTTGGGAAAGACAGGAACATGGCAAATGGGAGCACCAAAGATCATTTCTTTGTGACAGTATTTATTTTTTAACCTTTTCCCAGTAATATATTTATATTTACACTCACATATATATTTCTAGTCTGTAAATTTTACAGTATTAATTATTTGGCATTGTCAAGAATTGGGTAGTAACTACAATGACATTCATATTTTAATAATAAGGACAGAGTAATAAATCATCTAGGATAGAATAGCCATTTGAAGCAATTTTTAGAATATTGGAACCTTCTAATATGCAGTGTGCTCAAACCAGAATAAAATACTAATTCATTGATTCTTATATGATATTAAAAGAAAACATTGCTCAAGCACACTGTAAAATTGATTTTAATTAATTGAAATCAAAATTTAATATTACTGCTAATCAGTAAGTGATTTTAGAAATGGACAGAATAGAATTATTTAAAGATATCAGTAATTTTTGTTCTGGAACTCTGGTTTAAAACTTTATCTAGAAAAGTTAAAAATTATGACATTTAAAAAAATTATATATAAACTTCCTTTCAATTTTAGTTTGTCATAAACATTGATTTCTAGGTCAATAAACATTTCCACAATATCATTTTAATGTTTATACACTTTATACAATGTTTATGTACTATATAGTTATATATTTAATTTTTAGGGTTTTTCTGGAAATTATAAATATTGTGATGACTATCCATATAACTAATTATTTGCAGAATTTAGGGTACAGTGTTAGATGTCACATTTCTGAGTAAAATGGTTTACACGTTTTTAAGGCTCTATCATTAATCATCATTTGCACTCATAGGCATTCTGTCCATTGATGAAAGCAGTACTATTTTTCCCAGTTCCTGCTCCCACATTTGCAATATCTGGTTAGACACCTAGTTTTCTTTATTTCATTCAGACTTGCATGGTTCTCAGACCCTTCTATATCATGATTTTCATCTTCTAAGCCTGTTTCCTATTTTTCAAAATCTTCACAAAACTGAAAACCAAGACCTGAACATAATAATAAGGATATATTTAGGACAAGGTCTACTGAGATTAATAGTTCCTGGGCACTGTTTACAGAATTTGGTTACCAGGAACAGAGACTTTCATTCTGGCTATCTCAAGTAGGGAGAAAATGTCTATTATAAAAATACATGTGACTCCAAAATGATACAGAAATTTTAACAAAATTCTATATTAGAAGCCATAGAATGCCTGTCATACAGACAGACTGGGAAGGTCAATCTAATACAAGGCAATTCTAGGGACTTCAGCAGAGAAGTTAATGGATAGTTGGTTCTAACTGACTCATGGTCAACTATGGCTTCTTCAACCCCATCTCGAAATGAGTAGAAGTTATAAGGGGGGAAAAAAGTATATATATATGTGTATGTATATATGTATGTGTATATGTGTGTGTGTGTATACATATATGTATATATATACATACATATATATATATATATATATATATGTATATATATGAAGAGAGAGAGAGATGTAGACATAGAGCTTGGGTGAATAAAAGTAAATTCATGAGAGATCCCAGATATTGCTATTCTGTCAGAACAAAATAGCACCGTATTTTTTAAAATTTCACATTAATGTGATTCCAAGTCCCAACCTGCTCAGAATATCAGGAGGTTCAATCTTTTAGTAAGATTACCTACCTTAAAGTTTGCCCAACATGATTAGACTTGCTTATTTTGATTTTATTTATTTAAAAATTTTGAACATATGAGTTTAATTACCTGCTAGACCATCCAGATGGAAATATGTGATAAAAGAATGGAAACAAGGGTCATAAACTTAGAAGAGATGCAGGTATTTTTAGACAAGTTTAGGATTAGACATTCACTGACTGGATTATTTTTAACATTTATAATAGAACTTTTTTACCAAAATAAAATAATGTATTAAAAGTTACATCCAGAGTCCCTCCCATTGGGAAACTTGCACAAGCCTCTTAGATAGCCTCATCCACCAGAAGGCAAACAGCAGAAGCCAGAAGAACTAGAATCCTGAAGCCTGTGGAACAAAAACCACATTCACAGAAAGATAGACAAGATGAAAAGGCAGAGGGCTATGTACCAGTTGAAGGAACAAGATAAAACCCCAGAGAAACAACTAAATGAAGTGGAGATAGGCAACCTTCCAGAAAAAGAATTCAGAATAATGATAGTGAAGATGATCCAGGACCTCGAAAAAGAATGGAAGCAAAGGTCGAGAAGATGCAAGAAATGTTTAACAAAGACCTAGAAGAATTAAAGAACAAAAAACAGAGATGAACAATACAATAACTGAAATGAAAAATACACTAGAAGGAATCAATAGCAGAATAACTGAGACAGAAGAACGGATAAGTGACCTAGAAGACAGGATGGTGGAGTTCACTGCTGCAGAACAGAATAAAGAAAAAAGAATGAAAAGAAGTGAAGACAGCCTAAGAGACCTCTGGGACAACATTAAATGCAACAACATTTGCATTATAGGGGTCCCAGAAGGAGAAGAGAGAGAGAAAGGACCAGAGAAAATATTTGAAGAGATTATAGTCGCAAACTTCCCTAACATGGGAAAGGAAATAGCCAACCAAGTCCAGGAAGTGCAGCAAGTCCCATACAGGAAAAACCCAAGGAGAAACATGCCGAAACACATAGTAATCAAATTGGCAAAAATTAAAGACAAAGAAAAATTATTGAAAGCAGCAAGGGAAAAATGACAAACGACATACAAGGGAACTCCCATAAGGTTAACAACTGATTTCTCAGCAGAAACTCTACAAGCCAGAAGGGAGAGGCATGATATACTTAAAGTGATGAAAGGGGAAAACCTACTACCATTATTACTCTACCCAGCAAGGATCTCATTCAGATTCGATGGAGAAATCAAAAGCTTTACAGACAAGCAAAAGCTAAGAGAATTCAGCACCACCAAACCAGCTCTACAACAAATGCTAAAGGAACTTCTCTAAGTGGGAAACACAAAAGAAGAAAAAGACCTACAAAAACAAACCCAAAACAATTAAGAAAATGGTCATAGGAACATACACATCGATAATTACCTTAAAAGTGAATGGATTAAATGCTCCAACCAAAAGACACAGGCTTGCTGAATGGATACAAAAACAAGACCCATCTATATTCTGTCTACGAGAGACCCACTTCAGACCTAGGGACACATACAGACTGAAAGTGAGGGGGTGGAAAATGATAGTCTATGCAAATGGAAATCAAAAGAAAGCCGGAGTAGCACTACTCATATCGGATAAAATAGACTTTAAAATAAAGAATGTTATAAGAGACAAGGAAGGACACTACATAATGATCAAGGGATCAATCCAAGAAGAAGATATAACAATTATAAATATATATGCACCCAACATAGGAGGACCTTAAATCATAAGGCAACTGCTAACAGCTATAAAAGAGGAAATCGACAGTAACACAATAATACTGGGGGACTTTAACACCTCACTTACACCAATGGACAGAATATCCAAAATGAAAATAAATAAGGAAACAGAAGCTTTAAATGACACAATAGACTAGATAGATTTAATTCATATTTATAGGACATTCCATCCTAAAACAGCAGAGTACACTTTCTTCTCAAGTGCACATGGAACATTCTCCAGGATAGATCATATCTTGGGTCACAAATCAAGCCTCAGTAAATTTAAGAAAATTGAAATCATATCAAGCATCTTTTCTGACCACAATGCTATAAGATTAGAAATGAATTACAGGGAAAAAAAGGTAAAAAACAAAAACACATGGAGGCTAAACAATACGTTACTAAATAACCAAGAGATCACTGAAGAAATCAAAAAATACCTAAAAGTTACATCCAATATTGTACAAAATTTTTTAAACATGATTAAATTTTTTTTAACTGTAAGTGTTTTGAAAAATATATTCAAAGTACTAAATTTTCATTTTAGATCTTAGTTTATGTTTCTATAACAGAATGCCCTCAATTGATCCAGGTTCACCATAATATCTTTCTCTAAGCCCTTAATGGTTTATATCTTCCCTTTAAAATGTGTAAGTATGTTTTAATTAAGTTGTCATTTACAAAGATATTCTGGAAAAAAATTATTAATTAAACACCTATAAGTTCTTCATCATTTCTGTTATAGTGTAGCAATTTCTCATCTAACCCATAGTGGTCTATCAACTGAGTAAACCTTGATTTCTTAGACACACCTGACTGCAACTCAGAGCAACATCTGGCTGCAGCTTCTCCACCTCTTTGTTAACAACTGTGTCTGAGACAGACCTTTCTTTGATCTATACATTTTAACTAGTTTTAGCCTCTGAAGAAAGTCTCCTTTCTCTTGAACCTGCTTCACCAATTTTGTTTTTTTCTTCATTCAATCTTTTTTTTGGAAAATTCTCATTCAGAAAATCAGTTTGAAGATCACTGCATGACCCAGTATCAAGTGTTTCAGATCCACATGCATTGATGTTCTTGATGGTATTTTTCAAACACATACTTCATATTCATTGTCTATGTGTTTAAATTTTTTTTTGAAATTCCAAGCTATTTCCTTGTTTTGAAGGTGCTGGATTCTCTGAAAAGTTCTAACAGTTCTCTTCATTCTCTACTTTAAGATCTTTTACCACACTGTACAAGAAATTAAATGAAGATCTTGTTTTGCTTAATCATTTTCTCTATGTGTTACACTCATAGGTTGTTTTCTTGTATTGGTTATGTGGGGTGATGGTGGATTGGCACAGGCCTGTGGAGTGCTAGGTAAAATCACGGCTGAGTTTCCTAGACTTCCCATCTTAAAAATGAAATCTTGTTTTACCTGGAGGAAAGGGAACTCTACTCAGCTCCAGTGCTGATCCTCAAATTCCAGTTCTCAGATATTACCTGCTTCCCGTCTCCCTCAGCCATCCCCAGAGAGTGCAGAAAACACAAGCAGCTGCAGCTCTCTGCTTACTTTGATTTTAAATGGATCTTCCTGTTGTTTGCAATCTCTAAAAGGAACCCAGGGCTACTTCCTGAGGAAGATCTTAATTGCCAATTTTAGATACTCCCTCTTCTAGCATGCCTCACTACTTAATAGAGAGCTGGCACCCAACCTTAGAAATGTCCCCATTTACCACGACTGCCATGGAAGGAGCAGTACCAGGTCACTACTTGCTGCCTTAACCAGGTTCACTGATGAAACTCAGCATCAGAAATTTGAGACACTGTTGCTACTTAAAGAAAAAGATTGGTTTTCCAGTGTCCCACGTATTCAGGGATATCAAAACAAAAGAAAAAGAAAAAAGAAAAATCCATGAAACTGCTCAGGTTCCCGGTGATAATAATTCTAGGTGGCCAGTTTTTCAATTTATCTCTTTCTCTCTCTCATTCATACATAGCTCTTTTTCACAAAGCATATCCTAAGCATCAGAGTGATTGAATTGGGGGTATTTCTGGTATCAGCCCCAATTATTTCTAGAACTAGAATTTCTATTAGAATAGGGAGCATTTATTAATCATTATATATTTAGATTATGCCTTTTCAAGGAGCTAGAGACACAGGGGTGAGAAAAGCAGCTCAAATTCCTATCTTCATGAACTTGCATTTAGCTGGAGTAGATAGTAAATGCATAAAAATTTATGAAAATGTCAGATGGGGAAAACCAGTGTGAAATAAAAGAGAGAAGAGTTTCCATAAAGTCCTTTCCAAGGAGGTGCTATTTGAGCTTACACTTGAATGGCATGCAAGATCTAGCCTTGTGAAGATGTCTTAGGAAGAGCTTTCTGGGCAGAGAAAATAGCAAGTAAAAACCCCTTAAGGCCAGAAAATTCTTGGCAGTTTCTGGCTAATGTGGCTGGAGTAGCAAGGAGCTTCATGCCACAGGAGAGGAGGGCCAAGGGTGATGAGATTCTGAGGGATTTGCCTGCTACCATACTGAGAACTTTAGTAGCCAGTTTAAGGGTTAAACAGGAATTTTTAAATCGTGGTTGGTGTTTTAAAATGATTACTCAGTGCTGTGTGAAGACTGTACTATGGGAGAGGAAAAGGATGGATGCTGGTGAACTTTAGGAGGCTGGTATAGGAGTTCAGGAGAGAGTTTGTGACAACTTGGACTAGTGTGGTAGCAGTGGAAGTGGAAGCAGTGGAGGTCTTAGAAATAATTTGGAAGTAAGTGATTGGAATATATTTTAGAGGTAAGGTTCAGATCTGCTTTAATTTAGGGTGAGTTTTCTCTCAGTTGCTCCTATTGTACTTCTCCAATTGTTCTCCTAAGGTCAGCCTGGACCTTCAAAATGTCTCAGACTCTTTTAAATAACTTTCCCAGTGATCTGTTCTGCTCCTAATAAGTTAGCAGATATATGTCAGTGTATTAGTCAGCGAGGGCTGCCATAACAAAATACTACAGACCAGGTGGCTTAAACAATAGAAATTTATCTTCTCACAGTTGTGGAGCCTGGAAGTCCGAGATCAAGGTGTCAGCAGGTTTGGTTTCTCCCCAGGCCTCCTTGGCTTGCAGATGACCGCCTTCTCACTGTGTCCTCATGTGGTCTTTCCTCTGTGCTCACATCCCTGGTAAAGTGTCTTCTTATAATGACACCAGTTCTATTGGATTAGGGTCTCACCCTTATGACCTACTGTAACCTTAGTTACCTCTCTAAGACCCTATTCCAAATGTAGTCTTCACTGGAGTTTAGGACTTCAATGTATGGATTTGTGTGTGTGGGGGGGGGGATGGTGGAACACAACTCAGTCCAAAACAGAGAAGGTCATTATTTAACTTAACCCTCTTTAGACCTTGCTTAAGCTGAGCCCCTTAACAGCAGGGAAATGATTCTTTTAAACCTTTCTCCTAAACAATGCATACGTAAAAGTCAAACAAAGAATTAAGTTGTCTTTGAATGCTGTTAATCTCCCTTGTTTACAACAGTTAAAAATATAAATTGAGGTTCTGATATTCTATTTTTTCTATCTTAATAGGCCATTTTATATGTGACTTGAACTTGATCACTTTGGAGTGATCACCACAGGCAATTAGCATTATTATTTTCCATTGTCAGGAATTACACTACTAATCTCAACCAGCCTCCAGGTGAATGAATCTAACTAGTGGTAAGGGAGAGGGAGGAAACAATTTTCTCTCTACCCTCCTAGACTCTTGGCCAATATCCCTTGAAATAAAGGACAGATTAACAAGAGAAAAAAAATTATCTATGTATAATTATCTATGCCCCACAAATATATAAAATTCAAAAGATGGCTATACTATGGAGGTTTATATACCACTTATTTTTTATATACCATTTATTTCCTGAGTTAAGGAAAGGGGTCTATGGCTTCAAAGAAGAGAAGGCAATTCATGGAAAAGTGAGAATAGGAGATGTTTAGTAAACAAAGGTTGCCCTGCCTTGCAGATAACTCTCTGAGATGAAAAAGTTATCTCAGGTAATAGCTCTCTTCCTGGTACAGGCCCACTTTCTAATGCAAATTTTTCATACCAAAAGGTAATTCCTACTCTGTTTTCAGAGCTTCTCGTGTGTCTGGTTTTCCTTAAAATTATCAGTTCCAAATAATCCAAGCCAAAGAGGCATATTTTGGGGTGACACATTATGCTAGCCATGAGAGAAGTAGTGTAAAATCATAGAAATACAGTAACTCACCATTAATTCCAGAAAAATAATTCCACACACATTCCAATTGACAGTGGGTAGAAATGTTTTTCTGAATTGTTTATGTATTAAAATCAGTATAGTCACATGTATGTTTTAGATTTTATTTTTTTGACTCATTCTTTCTTTTATTGTATATAGGTACCGATTAGTGTCCTTACTGTTCAAGTCACTTGGCTAACTATTTCATATATTATATGAGTGTAGTAGAATTTTCTTTGTTTTACAGACGAGGAGACTAATAATAAGAGTCCAAGTAAGTTGTTCAAAATCACCCAGAGGAAGTGTCATAACCAGATAACAAAGCACATTTGTGACTCCAAGCCACACTCTCTCACCTACTATAGTGACTCTCAGCCAGCCTTAAAAACCATCCCTGTAACTGGCATTGGCATATATATGGAGGATAAGAGTTAATAAGACTAATTCCTCCCCCAAAGAGTCTTACATTTTAAACACGGAGACAGACATGTAAATAAATATAGGATTAGGAAAGTTAGAATTGTACACAGAACAACACAAAGGGTCAGGTGAACCACTTTACGTCTTGGGGACAATCAAAGTTCCCAAACAGCAGTACCATTTGAGCTGAGTCTAGAAATCTGGGTATGTGTCCATTATTCAGATAATGGGAGTACAGCTAGGTGTAGCAGTGGAGGCAAGGATTCCATATGGAGGAAGTAAATTGAGGACAAATATAAAAGGGCATAGGATATTAATGAATCATTGTTTTGGAAAATTATATCCACTCTATATTATCCTATTAACTAGGGTAATGGAAATTGGGTGAATACAGAAAAAACATTGTTCAGACACAATTCAACACAACTGTGATACAAGGTAGATATTTAATTCAAATGTAGTTCATTAAAATATTGAAATAGTCTGCTCTGAGCTGAGTAGGTCTTCTCCTTCTCCCCCTCCTCTTTCTCCTCTTCCCCTTTTCCGATGAAAACAATCTTTTTCATTGAATAAACTCTACTTTTTGTTTTCTAAATATCCCAGCAAGCAGTTATTCAGAGCTGCCTTGTTTTTGTCAGCAAATTCTTCCCTTTCACTGTCATTCTCTCCTTCATCATTGCACAAATACTAGTTCACCGGCAGCACAGTCAGGCCATCAAGTTGGAAATTAAATTACCTGCCATTCTCAAGTTTTTTTCGCTACAACCCCAGACTGCCCCCTCAGTTCTCAGTAAGGCAAACCTCAATGTAGCAATGAACTGAGAGAATTTGGACTACATTTGTCAGTTCAAGGTCACAAAGGCTTCAAAGCAAAATTCTGGGCTTTGTTCTTCAGTGCTCTCCATCCCACCTTCATTGTCATTCTCCAGATTATCTGTTTAAGAAAAATAAATAAAAACGAGTCTTGGGAGAAGGCAGAGCAAAGAGACTTCTAGTACCATCACTGCCCTAAGAAATAGATTTTTGCCCAGAGCTTCAGACAAACTGCAAAAAGTTGCTCCTGCACCAAAGAGCGGTTAACAAGCTAACAGACTGCTGTAAGCAAGCATATTCACCTCTAACTGTCCAGGTGGAGGGGCGTTCCTGATTTGCAGTAGGTACAATGTAAAAATGGAATGGTTCCTATATAATTATAAGTAATAGACTCGTTCTGATATGTAGATTTTTCTCTTATTCACAACAGTTTTACTTCTTTTTCTTTACAAATAAGCTGTCTTTGGCTTATTTTCATCTTTTTTTTTTTTTCCTATAACATGGTTAATCTATCCTTGGGAAATTGAAAGTTGACTGCAGTTCAGTATTCCTGGAACATGGTGCATAGCGGGCAGTAATAGATCTGGTGATGGAAAGTTAAGTAGGCATCAAATCATGGAAGGCCTTTGTGCCATGCTAAGTGGTTTGGCAGGGGAAAGCAAGCCATTGGAGAATTTTAAGTGGCAGAGTGACATGCTTAGATTTGCATTTTGGAAACATCACTCTAGTGTTTCCACAGCAATGATAGTCAGGGGAGTGAGAAATAATGGGGTCCTGAGCTAAGCAGTTTTAGTGGGAATGGAGAGAAAATAAAACATTCCTGAGAATATAAAGTGAAGAATTAAGTGGGCTTGCTCAGATCAGAAAGGCACCTGGGAAACGCTATGGTGGTGATAGGGAAAAAAAAAGATGACTATCTGGTTTTTACCTCTGATGACTGCACTGGGGACCAGTTGCTGTCAGAAGCTGTCTTAGTTCAGGCTGCTATAACAAAAATACCATAGGTTGGGTGGCTTAAATAGCAAACATTTATTTCTCAGTGTTCTGGAGGCTGGGAAGTCCAAGATCAAGGAGTCAGCAGATTCAGTGTCTGATGAGAATATGCTTCCTGGTTGACAGACAGCCAACTGGTCTTACTGTCTCACAGCAGAAGGGATAAAGAGCTCTCAGGGATGTGCCTTATGTAAGGGCACTAATTCCATTCATGAGGGCTCCACCCTTACAACCTAATCACCCCCCATAGGCCCCACACCTTCGGATTAAGATTTCAACATATGAATTTAGCAGGGGACACAAAAATTCATAACAGAAGTCTATTGGGAAAGAAGCATACATGGGAAAAATTTAATGGATTTTATTTTGGTCATGTAAAGTTCATAGTGACTTCATTATAGTGAGGTAGAAATTCCTATGATGTAGTAGGATACATGGACTGAAGATTAAGAGGATAGTTAGGCATATGAGAGAGATTTTGGAGCTATTAGGGTGAAACTTAGTTATTGAAGTCACAAGTGAGAATTCTCCCCTACCCAAATTCCTAGGCAGTAGATAAAATCTCAATTCTCTGGGCTATTTCTTTTGATGTTTGTTGCTGTATTTATGGATTTTTTTAAAAAGTTGTAGATTTTGTTTATTGACAGGTGTTTTAACACATCACGTCTCATTTATGATGAGGCAATCATATGTGCTATGTTCAAAGCCTAGCGAAGACCTTGGAACTTAGTAGGTCACAGTAAATTTATTTCCTTTCTTTATTTCTCTCTCTGTCTGTCTGTCTCTTTCTCTTTTGAGTAAAGAGTTTGGAGACTGTATGGTAGAATCAATTTATATTTATGATATTTATATGAATTCTTTTTTATAGCTCAAAAATTTCTTCTGTATCCCTATTAGTAAATGTATTCGTTTGCTAGGGCTGCCATAACAAAGTCCCACAGACTGGGTGCCTTAACAGAAAATTTTCTCACTGTTCTGGAGTCTTGAAGTCTGAAATCAAGGTGTGGACATGGTTGATTTCTTCTGAGGCGTCTCTCCGTGGCCTGTAGATGGCTATCTTCTCCTTCCTGGGTCTTCCGTCTGTGTGTGTCTGTGTCCTAATTTTCTTTTTATAAGGATATCAGTCATATTGGATTAGGATCCACACTAATGACCTAATTTTAACTTAATTACCTCTTTGAAGACCTTATGTTCAAATACAGCCCCAGTCTGAGGTACTGACACATGAACTTTAACACATGAATTTTGGAGTGCACAGTTCAGACTGTAATAGTGAAATAGAGAAATTCATAATTACTTACATACAATTAAGGAGCAATTTTTGAAATCTGGTAATTTCTGAAGATTCTAGTATATATGTATGAATAACAGTGTGAGAAAAAAAGTGAGAGAAACAAATGTGATTCTAAATAATAATTACACAGTCAAAAACCGAAGTTCTTTAAGTTAGAGGGAACTTCAAAAAGGATATTTAAAAAGAGAAATTTTAAAAAGATAATATCAAGAGGAAATTGGAGAGATGGCTTTATTTAAATGTTTTCTAAGTGATGAATTATTATGGGAGATATTTTTAGGGATATTATTTCCCCAGTCATTTCACAGTATTTAGGTAATTTCTACATCATGCTCAGTTCAAAAGAATGCAAAGCACTGTGAAGCATATGAAGAAGTACAAGACAAGATCCTTGTTTTCAGGAGTTTTCATCTCTGGATAAGGAGTCAAAATTAGTACAAGTGAAAAGAAAAGAAAAAGCAACGATTTTATATGCAACCATATGATTCTGTCTGTAGAGGCTTTAGAATCAATGAGTAGGAAGAGTCAACATAGGATGTGCTAGTTTGAAGTATTTCACTGAGGGTGGGGTTAGACTTGTGCAATGAAGGGTGAGTAGAATGGAGTTATATGCAGACAAACGTAGGGAAACTAACTAAAAAATGAAACTGTGCCTGTTTTCTTTATAGGACTAATGGCAGTCTTCGGTTATTTCTTAACTTACTTTTTTTTATTGTGGTAAGAACACTTGCCAAGAGATCTATCCTCTTAACAGATTTTTAAGTGCACTATACAGTGTCATTAGTGGTAGGCACAATATTGTGTAGCAGATCTCTAGAACTTATTCATTTTCTATAACTGAAACTTTATACCTGCTGGACAGCAACTCCCCTATTTTTCCCCCTCCCTCAGGCCCTGGCAACCACTATTCTACTCTCTGTTACTATGAGTTTGACTATTTTAAGATACCTCATGTGAGTGGAATCATACAATAGTTATCCTTCTGCGACTGGCTAATCTTATATCATTTCCTCCAGGTTCATCCATGTTGTTGCATACGGCAAAATTCCCTTTTTGTAGAAGACTTTATTTTGTTAGAGCAGTTTTAGGTTCACAGCAAAATTGACACAAAAATACAGAGATTTCCTACATTCCCCTATCCCTACACATGTATAGTCTTGCCTGTTATCAGCATCCCCCAGCAGAATATTTTCCTCTTTTTTAAGGCTGAATGATATTCCATTGTATATACATACCACATTTTATTGATCCATTCATCTTTTGATGGACACTTAGGTTGTTTCCATACCTTTGCTATTATGAATAATGCTGCAGTGAACATTGGAATGTTAATATCTCTTCAAGATTTTGACTTCAATTATTTTGTATATATACCCAGAACTGGAATTGCTAGGTCATATTGTAGTCTATTTTTAATTTTTTGAGTAATCTCCATAGTATTTTCAAAAATGGCTGTGCCATTTTACATTCCTAGCAACAGTGTACAAGAGTTTCAATTTCTCCACATCCTTGTATCCTTGCCAGCATTGTTATGGTTTTTGTTTTGTTTTGTTTTGTTTTATGATAGCCAGGTGTGAGGTGATATCTCATTGTGGTTTTGATTTGCATTTCTCTGATGATTAATGATGTTGAGCTTCTTTTTATATACCTGTTTCATATACCTGCTGGCTGTTTGCATGTCTTCTTTGGAGAAATGATTATTTAAGTCCTTTGCCCATTTTCAATCAAGTTATTTATTTATTTGCTGTTGATTTATAGGAATTTTAATGATGTCTTTTCTATTTGTTTATTTCTTGTCTGTCTCCCTCACTAGAGCATAGGCTCTATTATTCTTTCAACAGTACCACACTGTCACAATTACTGTAGCTTTATAATAAGTCTCAAAGTTTGGTATTGTCAGTCTTCTAACTTTGTTCTCCATCATTTTTTTTTTGAGAAAATATCTGCCAAATACCTAAGTCTGAATAGCCATAGATTGTAAGACATTCTTTCAAGGATAAAATGATATTCTGTGAAAAAAGTAGCACATTCTTCCTGCAGTTCAAGCCATCTCATAAATACATTTGTTCCACACAGTCATACTTCACTATGCACCAGAAGTGTTTTCTGCACACTCTTGATTTTGTCACTCAGAATATTAAAAAGGCCTGGACTGAAGAGTTAACATTTAACAAAATTGATACTTTTTACTGGTCAATTAAGGACATTTTTAAGTAAAACTGGAATTTTTCTTCTTCTTTTTTTTTTTTCTATGACTGCATGGAAGTGAAGAATACAATGATTACAAGTACAGCTTTTGGACTTTTTAGACTGACATTTTATTTCTTTCCTTTTCTATCATATTTTCTGTTTGTCTTTTTCTTCCTTATTATGGAAGATTTCCTCAACCACATTTTCTAGCCATTCTATTAAAAATATTTTTATTTAGACATACTTTTTAATCCCTGAGTCCTGTTTTATTCTCTAAATATTACTTTTAAAAATGATCTTTAACTTTTCTAGAATGAGATATGTACTTGAATATATGATTATTTAAAAGATATTTTCTGAATTATTCATTTTGCATCTCTATGTTTAACCTTAGTGTTTACTTTCCACTCTGCTAATTTTCCTCATTGAACTGAATATCCTGGTTTCCCATGACATTTAAGAAAGGACTGGGTGATCTATCCTGGGTTTCATTTATCTTTATGAAAATAAAACTCTTTTCACTTGGTATCTTCCTTGCAGGGGGATCTCTTCCTGGGAGCTCTGTATAGCTTTGAACACATACTGCATTACATTTAGAGATTTAACACATGAAGCTTTCTCCTGAAGGCACAGATAGGTGCATGGCATGAAGATGTCTTGTAGGAGGGAGTTTGCAGGTTTTGCTTTAGAAGGTCAGGATTTGGGTTCCCCAAAGGTCATAATGAAAAGAACCTTATTGCAGGGCACCAGCCTTAATATCCCTGATTTTTCACTGAGTATCTTAAAAAAGAGCTTTGCTTATGTATTTATTTGAGGCTTTCTGTCAGCCATTAGCCATCTGTAAACTTAGGGCAAAGGGTCGGGGACATTGTGGTGGTAGGTAGTATTACATATAAAAATATCTTGACTTAATCACCCTATTTTTAACCTTTGTTTGCACTTCACTCTGTTATTTCCAAGCTAAAATCAAGGTCATCTAGAGTTCTGTGGAAAGGGATGTCTTCCATTCCTCTGTAGCCTTTTTAAAATCACATTCTAGGTTGCAACTTTATCTGCCTATTTCCCCATTTTCCTGTTTCCATACACTGACCATCTTGTACACTTTGTTTATATGCCTGTCATTCTCTTGTTTATTATGTGGATTCACTATGGGTTTATTCTGTTTTATGTTTCCATATTTCTAATGCAGTGGGTTAGTAGAAGAAACAAAAGTGGAAACACATGTGCTCAGTCCACTATACTGTGCTATACACCTTTCAAAAGAGTCTCTTACAAAGTTTGTGCCCTTTTTCTTCACAGAGAACTTCTCTGTTCCTAAAAATAAATTTGTGAGTATAAATAAAAACATAAATGAATGAGGTACTCAACTTCACCATCATAATCTAAGTTCCATATCTATATGTCAAGAGAAAGAAGACTAAACTCTATCCATCTATGGAAGGAGACAGTGTAGAAATGAGATTCATGCCATGGACTCTAAAATCAGTGCTTGTTTCATAACCTGGAGCCACTAGTCATTCTGTGATCCAGGAAAAACCACTTAACCTCTCTTTGCTTCAGTGTTCTTAACTATAAGATGGTTTAATAATAGTAGCACTTACCTTACAGAATTGTGAAGATTAAATGAATTAATCTATAGTGTTTAGAATTGTGCATTGCACAAAATTAGATTTAGAAAGGGATGGTTATTATTAATGTGTATCTTCTATGTTGAAATTGATGTGGTCTCAGTTGTCATTAAGTTAGATGCTTGTTGAAAGTCTAAATTGTTCAAAACCTTTAAAATTATGATTTTTATTTAAAATTATTTCATTACCTTAAATTTTTAAATGCACTCAGCATGGAGACTTTGAAAGAACACTAGTTTTGGAGACAGACCATATATGTATATTTGATTAAAATAATCTCCTTGAATCTTCATCTATGAAATAAAAAAATGATAGTAGCATCCTTATAGCTTTGCTATGACAGTTTGATGTAATATAATAATAAATGTGAAATTTTACTAGAATTCTGGCTACTGGACTATTGTTAATCTGTGGCACATTTCAGAGTCTCTGCTACCAAATGAACACTCAATACAAGTTAATAGTGCACATTTATAAAATTACAGAGAAAGAAGCATAAACTATACAAAATATGTTACTATAACTGCGAAGAATCCAGTAATGGAGAGTGCAAATGATTAAAAGCTTACACACTTTAAACAAAGCTTAGAGAACAGTCCTTTTATAGTTGTTCAGATATCTTGTTGGATGTTGCTGTTCATTTCGTGATATAACACAATACTACTATGATCATGGTACAGATTGAAAATAATAAAATCTGTATTCCATATTAATTTGAACTATACTTTTATTTATATCATGTGGTTTTTAAGAAAAAGAAAAGTTAAGTCAAGTATCTCTAGTTGGACAGAGAGGAGGAAAATTTAAACAATAGAATGTACTATGGTTTATATTTTTAAAAGTAAAAATGGAGAGGGCAGACAGCAGAAGCAAGAAGAACTACAATCCTGCAGCCTGTGGAACAAAAACCACATTCACAGAAAGACAGACAAGATGAAAAGGCAGAGGGCTATGTACCAGATGAAGGAACAAGACAAAACCCCAGAAAAACAACTAAATGAAGTGGAGATAGGTCACCTTCCAGAAAAAGAATTCAGAATAATGATAGTGAAGATGATCCAGGACCTCAGAAAAAGAATGGAGGCAAAGATCAAGAAGATGCAAGAAACGTTTAACAAAGACCAAGAAGGATTAAAGAACAAAAAAACAAGATGAATAATACAATAACTGAAATGAAAACTACACTAGAAGGAATCAATAGCAGAATAACTGAGGCAGAAGAACGGATAAGTGACCAGGAAGACAGAATGGTGGAATTCACTGCTGCGGAACAGAATAAAGAAAAACGTATGAAAAGAAATGAAGACAGCCTAAGAGGATCTCATTCAGATTTGATGGAGAAATCAAGAGCTTTACAGAGAAGCAAAAGCTAAGAGAATTCAGCACCTACCAAACCAGCTCTACAACAAATGCTAAAGGAACTTCCCTAAGTGGGAAACACAAGAGAAGAAAAGGACCTACAAAAACAAACCCAAAACAATTAAGAAAATGGTCATAGGAACATACACATTGATAATTACCTTAAACGTGAATGAATTAAATGCTCCAACCAAAAGACAGAGGCTTGCTAAATGGATACAAAAACAAGACCCATCTATATGCTGTCTACAAGAGACCCACTTCAGACCTAGGAACACATATACACTGAAAGTGAGGGGATGGAAAAAAATATTCCATGCAAATGGAAATCAAAAGAAAACGGGAGTAGCAACACTCATATCAGATAAAATAGACTTTAAAATAAAGAATATTATAAGAGACAAGAAGGACACTACATAATGATCAAGGGATCAATCCAAGAAGAAGATATAACAATGATAAATATATATGCACCCAACATAGGAGCACCTCAATACATAAGGCAACTGCTAACAGCTATAAAAGAGGAAATCGACAGTAACACAATAATACTGGGGGACTTTAACACCTCACTTACACCAATGGACAGATCATCCAAAATTAAAATTAAAAAATGGAAACAGAAGCTTTAAATGACACAATACACCAGATAGGTTTAATTCATATATATAGGACATTCCATCCATAAACAGCAGATTACACATTCTTCTCAAGTGCACACAGAACGTTCTCCAGGTTAGATCACATCTTGGGTCACAAATCAAGCCTCAGTAAATTTAAGAAAATTGAAATCATATCAAGCATCTTTTCTGACCACAATGCTATGAGATTAGAAATGAATTACAGGGAAAAAAAGGTAAAAAACACAAACACATGGAGGCTAAATAATACGTTACTAAATAACCAAGAGATCACTGAAGAAATCAAAGAGGAAATCAAAAAATATCTAGAGACAAATGACAATGGAAACACGATGATCCAAAAGCTATGGGATGCAGCAAAAGCAGTTCTAAGAGGGAAGTTTATAGCTATACAAGCCTACCTCAAGAAACAAGAAAAACTCAAATAAACCATCTAACCTTACATCTAAAGGAACTAGAGAAAGAAGAACAAACAAAACCCAAGGTTAGCAGAAGGAAAGAAATCATAGAGATCAGAGCAGAAATAAATGAAATAGAAACAAAGAAAACAATAGCAAAGATCAAGAAAACTAAAAGCTGGTTCTTTGAGAAGGTAAACAAAATTGATAAACCATTAACCAGACTCTTCAAGAAAAAGGGAGAGGACTCAAGTCAATAACATTAGAAATGAAAAAGAAGAAGTTACAACAGACATTGCAGAAATACAAAGCATCCTAAGAGACTACTACAAGCAACTCTATGCCAATAAAATGGACAACCTGGAAGAAATGGACAAATTCTTCCAAAGGTATAACCTTCCAAGACAGAACCAGAAAGAAATAGAAAATATGAACAGACCAATCACAAGTAATGAAATTGAAACTGGGATTAAAAATCTTCCAACAAACAAAATTCCAGGACCAGATGGCCTCACAGGTGAATTCTATCAAACATTTAGAAAAGAGCTAACACCCATCTTTCTCAAACTCTTCCAAAAATTTGCAGAGGGAGGAACACTCCCAAATTCATTCTATGAGGCCACCATCACCCTGATACCAAAAGCACACAAAGATACTACAAAAAAAGAAAATTACAGACCAATATCACTGATGAATATAGATACAAAATCCTCAACAAAATACTAGCAAACAGAATCCAACAACACATTAAAAGGATCATACACCATGATCGAGTGGGATTTATCCCAGGGATGCAAGGATTCCTCAGTATATGCAAATCAATCAATGTGATACACCATATTAACAAATTGAAGAATAAAAACATATGATTATCTCAATAGATGCAGAAAAAGCTTTTGACAAAATTCAACACCCATTTATGATAAAAACTCTGGAGAAAGTGGGCATAGAGGGAACCTACCTCAACATAACAAAGGCCATATATGACAGATCCATAGCAAACATCATTCTCAATGGTGAAAAACTGAAAACATTTCCTCTAAGATCAGGAACAAGACAAGGATGTCCACTCTCACTACTATAATTCAACATAGATTTGGAAGTCCTAGCCATGGCAATCAGAGAAGAAAAAGAAATAAAAGGAATCCAAATTGGAAAAGAAGAAATAAAACTGTCACTGTTTGCAGATGACATGATACTATATATAGAGCATCCTAAAAATGCTACCATAAAACTACTAGAGCTAATCAATAAATTTGGTAAGGTTGCAGGATACAAAATTAATGCACAGAAATCTCTTGCATTCCTATACACTAATGATGAAAAATTTGAAAGAGAAATTAAGGAAACACTACCATTTACCATTGCAATGGAAAGAAAAAATAGATAGGAATAAACCTACCTAGGGAGACAAAAGAACTGTATGCAGAAAACTATAAGACACTGATGAAAGAAATTAAAGATGATACCAACAGATGGAGAGATATACCATGTTCTTGCATTGGAAGAATCAATATTGTGAAAATGACTATACAACCCAAAGCAATCTACAGATTCAATGCAAACTCTATTAAATTACCAATGGCAATTTTTACAGAACTAGAACAAAAAATCTTAAAATTTGTATGGAGACACAAAAGTCCCTGAATAGCCAAAGCAGTCTTGAGGGAAAAAAACGGAGCTGGAGGAACCTGACTTCAGACTATACTACAATGCTACAGTAATCAAGACAGTATAGTACTGGCATAAAAACAGAAACATAGATCAATGGAACAAGATAGAAAGCCCAGAGATAAACCCACACACCTATGGTCAACTAATCTATAACAAAGGAGGCAAGGATATACAATGGAGAAAAGACAGTCTCTTCAATAAGTGGTGCTGGGAAAACTGGACAGCTACATTTAAAAGAATGAAATTAGGGCCTCCCTGGTGGCGCAGTGGTTGAGAGTCCGCCTGCCGATGCAGGGGATACGGGTTCGTGCCCCGGTCCGGGAGGATCCCATATGCCGCGGAGCGGCTGGGCCCGTGAGCCATGGCCGCTGAGCCTGCGCATCCGGAGCCTGTGCTCCGCAACGGGAGAGGCCACAACAGTGAGAGGCCCGCATACCGCAAAAAAAAAAAAAAAAAAAAAAAAAAAAGAATGAAATTAGAACAATCCCTAACACCATACACAAAAATAAACTCAAAATGGATTAGAGACCTAAATATAAGACTGGACACTATAAAACTCTTAGAGGAAAACATAGGAAGAACACTCTTTGACATAAATCACAGCAAGATCTTTTTTGATCCACCTCCTAGAGTAATGGAAATAAAAACAAAAATAAACAAATGGGACCTAATGAAACTTCAAAGTTTTTGCACAGCAAAGGAAATCATATACAAAACGAAAAGACAACCCTCAGAATGGGAGAAAATATTTGCAAACGAATCAATGGACAAAGGATTAATCTCCAAAATATATAAACAGCTCATGCCGCTCAATATTAAAGAAACAAACAACTGAATCCAAAAATGGGAAGAAGCCCTAAATAGATATTTCTCCAAAGAAGACATACAGATGGCCAAGAAACACATGAAAAGCTGCTCAACATCACTAATTATTAGAGAAATGCAAATCAAAATTACAATGAGGTATCACCTCACACCAGTTAGAATGGGCATCATCAGAAAAATCTGCAAACAATAAATGCTGGAGAGGGTGTGGAGAAAAGGGAACCCTCTTGCACTGTTGGTGGGAATGTATATTGATACAGCCACTATGGGGAACAGTATGGAGGTTCCTCAAAAAACTAAAAATAGAATTACCATATGATCCAGCAATGTATTACAATGAATTACCATATGATCCAGCAATCCCACTACTGGGCATATACTCAGAGAAAACCATAATTCAGAAAAACACATGCACTCCAATGTTCATTGCAGCACTATTTACAATAGCCAGGTCATGGAAGCAACCTAAATGCCCATCAACAGACAAATGGATAAAGAAGATGTGGTACATATATATAATGGAATATTACTCAGCCATAAAAAGGAATGAAATTGGGTCATTTGTTGAGACATGGATGGATCTAAAGACTGTTATACCGAGTGAAGTAAGTCAGAAAGAGAAAAAAAATATCGTATATTAACGCATGTATGTGGAACCTAGACAAATAGTACAGATGAACCAGTTTGCAGGACAGAAGTTGAGACAGATGTAGAGAACAAATTTATGGACACCAAGGGGGGAAAGCCGTGGGGGCGGGTGGGATGGTGGTGTGACGAATTGAGCGATTGGGATTGACATTATACACTGATGTGTATAAAACTGATGACTAATAAGAACCTGCTGTATAAAAAAATAAATTAAATTAAATTAAAAAAAATTTTTAAACAAAAAAAAGTGAAAATGGTTTTGCTGTTTCCCATAGAAACAGGGTTTGGGAATTTAACAAAAGAAATCAGAAAGCACTAGAGTTTAATAGTTCTTTATTATTATTTAATAAGATGATTATCTTTTTCATAAAAAAAAATCTTTTCATTTTTATAGATAAGAAACTGTGGTGGGCAGACCAAAACTTAGCTCAGCTGGGAACCTGCAGCAAAAGAGATGGAAGAAACCCCACTGTTCTAAGAAATAAGACTTCTGGGGTCGTTCATATGAAAGTGTATGATAAAGAAGCACAGCAAGGTAAGTCACACAGTAATGCATTTGTGCCGCCTTTTGAATATATAATGTTCTCTTTTTTCATATTATTTTCTCAAGTCAAAAATTGAAGTTCCCTATTTTTCTTCTAGTCAAAAAAAAGGGGGTGGGTAAATGCTGCTTAATACTGTAGAAGGAATGCCTTTAGCATAAGGTATATAATGAGCTTTCAAAACATTAGCAAAGCTGCCCAAGGAACCTTAATTTGTCAGGTCTTCAAAGAGGTCTTATTCAGTTCTTGATTTAAAAGTATAAGAATAAGGAAAAAATCCCAGTAAAATATATTCAATATATAATTATGCCCAGAAACAGAATGAACTATGGGACCTCAAATGGACTATGTTGATACAAGAATTTCATAACCAAAAGCACTACACTGTTTGGCTCTAAGCATTTTGCGTTTTTGTTTTTGCTTGTCCAAATGGTGTGCAGTGAAATGGAGTGAGAGAACTAACAGATGGTTTACATACGTGGACTTGTCACATTGCCCAAATGGCAATTAGATTAGAGATGCCAGCCAGTACAGCCCTACACCTGCTAGTCTTTTCTTCAATTTTGGTTCATGATCCATGACATTAGCAGAACTCCCTTCCTAGAAAAAATATTCTTCTATATTCTACTATCTTACTTAAATCTCTGCCATGAAATCCTTTTCTTCACATATTTTTCTGCTTAGGAAAAAAATATCAAGAAAACTTAAACGGATTTTTATCTAAAGTATTTGGGCATGTAAATCAAAGCAGATAAGAGTAGAGATAAGAACAGTGAACCAAAGGGATCACTAATTCTGAAGACAGGTGACAGCAATCAAGCAGGCAGAATTTATTGGAGATACCAATTGAGAGCCATTCCTGCACAGCTGGGGACAAAGTGAAGACCATATTCATGGTTACCTTTTCTGAAAAAAGCATGGATCAAATTTCGGTCTGGAATCCTTTCTTGCCAGGAGCAGCAGGAAATATTTCTTTTTCAGGAAAAAAAATATTTTTAAGAGAAAAGAATTGCTTTCTAAAACCATCTGGACTGATTACTGGGATCCGTTCATGGTTGAGAAGACATTGACACCCAAACTCTTAGGCACAAAATCTGTACTTATTCTCTGATATATATATATATATATATATATATATATATATGGTCATTGTCTATAATAATGAACAGGAGTGTTTTCACTAGGAATTACTTAATAGAAAATTTTCTGTATCAAAATAAATAATTTTACTGGCATTCAAGTCATGGAAAATAGTTTATTTAACTGGGAATAAAATACTCTCACTCAATAAATAAAATATGGCACTTTTGTGGACTTCAATACAATCTGTTTGTTAAGCGTAAAAACTTACAGCACTATGATAAACTTTAGTTCATAGTCTATACTGAATGAGATTATATCTGAAAATACACATTATAAAATACAAATTATAGAGATTATATTTCCAAACAGTTTTTTAAATCTATATTTATTCCTTCAAAATGTGAGCAAACACATACTTTGAAATTGTAAATTAATATAATACATTGAATTTTTGTAGGTATAGTTCCAATAGTTTCTTGGAAGAAAAGTTCATTGTATTATGCTTGTTTCACATTGTTCATTTTAACAAGATCCCCCTCATCTTTTAAGGATTTGATTCTATAGGTGGAGTTGTAGCTTCTATGCACTGTGAAAGTATTACCAAACTGACAGGACCCTCTAGCACTTAGAAATTTATGGTATAATATGACTAAGCTTAAAATGCAGTGAAAATAATGTTTTTACTGGAAGAATATGATGATAAAAGCGTCTGTATTAAAGACAGTCCCATTAACAGAATCACAGCAGGTAGCTTAAAAGCTTCATTAGTATGAAATATGAGCAATTTAGGACTATTTAAGGTGTTAACATTACTACCACTTTGGATTTCAAAGTACAATTAGCTACTTCATTTATCATTTTTGACACAGATCACTGGAGAGCTGAGACTTCTCATTAGTCAAGTGGACTTTCTATTTCCACTAGAGAATTTAGGAATGAGGTTTGAACATCAATATCATTACAAAATATTAAGCCAAACCAGTATTTCTAACCTGCTAGATATTCACTACCTAAATTATTACTTTTAAAAATCTCTCTATATTTTTCCTACATCAAATCTATATTTAATAGGCAAAGATACTTATTAAAATAATGATGTGTTTTATTTTTTTTGCCTTTTCTCTTTCACCATCATTTTCCCTTAGAGACTAAACAAATGATACATGGATTGTGTTATTGTTGTACAACATTAACATAGTTAATTTATTATTTATAAAAAATAATTATTACTATTATGTTTAAAAATGCACAGTACCAGGATCTCCTTTTTCTTCTTTTTTCTTGTATTTTGGATATTATTGAGGTTATATAATGCCTCATTTTCTCTTGTTTTTATATATCAACTCTGATCCATTTTTCTTTACATCTTCAGTTCCCTTGATTCCCCTACTCTCTGTTTGGTGTTTTTTCAAACTTTATAGACAAGTATCACTTGTCAATCTCTTCCCAACTTTCCAGTCTTTAGTGGTAGTTGAAGTAAATTTATATCCAAATGCGTATCTCTATAGATTTGCATTGCATTAATGTACATTCACATGCTTTCTATAAAATGAAATATGTACATGGTCAGTATGGAATTACTGTAGATCCATAAATACAATTGTCTCATTATTAGAATAATCATAGAGCTGAAAATTCATCTTAATATTATAAGTCAGCTTGGAAAAAAGGGAATAAATCAATGAATCTCCATTAGTTTATATATGAGATAAAGGTAATCATTTCAGAAGTTCAGGGCAACTCAAATCCTAGTATGTGGACCTACATAAGAGCATCTGCCAGGTATAAGAAATGAGCAGAGAATGTGGTAGATCTCCTGTTGAGAAATCTCCCCAGTTGAGACTATTTCACACCTCAGAAATGACAGAACTTGTGACAGGTTTGATTGAACAATTAAATCCCATCAGACTATCTTGAATTCAGGCGATTAGAAATAATGAGCTGCATTGGTATTTTGAATTTTGCATAGAGCACTATTGCTATATAGCTTTCATAATGCTTTGTAATTCTCACTGGATTTACTGTACTCCATATCAGAGTTTGAACATCCAGTAAATGGCATTGCATGTCCTAGAATAATAAAAATGTTGTAAAACTGGGATATTTAATGAACTTGATGGATAAGATTGTAAATTACTTAACTTTATGTTACCAGCTTTAATTAGCACATTGGGCCTAGTAAATTTAATGGACCATCTTTATAGAATTCCGACCTGTGATTACCTAATATTTGTCATTGCTACCTCACAGGAATAAGGCAAATTAATATGCTAGTTAATTAGATAACTCTTATGGGTGTGTTTTAAATCTATTTTGGAAGAATTATGTTCCTTGGAATGACAAATTTTAGTTCCTTGCTTTTAAAAAATCAATTATACCTATATGTTTATATGTACCTCCTTACTTTCAATGGTATAATCTTTGAGTTGAGTCAGTAATATAAATTAACAACTATTTATTTGATACATTTGGATAGAGTATTCTTGAAAAGGAAGTAACTGTAGAGTTGAAGTGAAATTTAGAAGTCAGAAAAGAGATCTCCTTGTTTCTGTGATCTTAAAATATTACAAAGATCTATGACCATATTCACGGCACACCAATTTCCTTTTGCTCTTCTATAACTATGAATCCTCTCATGTAAACTTACTTTACAAAAAGTTATTTATTTATTGTAAATGTATTTTTATTGAGATATAATTGACAGATACTGTTGGTTAAGATGTATAATATGTTGATTTGATACTTTATATATGGCAATATGATTACCACCATAGTGCTATCTGTTACATCACATAATTATCATTTCTTTTTTGTGGTGGGAACAATTAAGATCTAATCTCTTAGCAACTTTGAATTGTATTCATATTGTATTCAAAGTTAAATTGATTCTATAAATTGAGTATAGTACTGTTGTCTGTAATCACTATGCAGTGCTTTTTTGGAAGGAGAAACTTTAACCATAATCTGCTACATCAAATTATTTGAGGGAATAAAATATGATACCAATATGAAACAGCTGCATTTATAAATCAATAATAGCATAAATATTTCTTCAAATTACTGATATCGAATTATACTTTCTTTAGTTTTTTTGATTTTTATGTTTCTTTTGTTTGTTTGTTTTCCTACTTTGCAGGCAGCAATTCCTGCCAACTAAATAATGGTGGATGTTCTCAGCTTTGTTTACCAACATCTGAAACTACAAGAACTTGCATGTGTACAGTTGGATATTATCTCCAAAAGAACCGCATGTCATGTCGAGGTATGAAGTTTTGAAAAATCTTAGTTCTGATGCATTTACTTCATCCATACAGATTTTAGGCAACCAAAGTCAGCTTTATCTGTGTCTATTGAGATTATCATATAATTTTTTATCCTTTATTTTGTTAGTGTGGTGTAACACATTGATTGGTTTACGGATATTGAACCATCCTTGCATCCCTGGCAGAAATAACATTTGATCATGATGTATGATCATTTTAATGTATTGTTAAGTCAGTTTGCTAATATTTGTTGAGGATTTTCACCTCTGTGCTCATCCGTGATATTGGTCTGTTGTTTTATTTTCTTGTGGCATCTTTGTCTGGTTTTGGAATTACAGTGATGCTGTCCCCATAGAATGAATTTGGAGGTGTTCTTCCTCTTGAATTTTTTTGGACTAGTTTGAAAAGGATCCCAAGATCCCAAAAGTGGCTGCTGCCAGCCTGTCAGTCCCCAGGGGGCTTCCCAATTGCCTCTTGCCTCTCCAGAAGGTTCTCCAAGATCAGCAAGTGGATCTGACCCGGGGACCTTTCCAACTATTGTCTCTGTGCTGGGACTTGGAATATGTGAGATTTTGTGTGCACTCTTTAAGAGAGAAGCCTCTGTTTCCAATATGTCTCTCCAAAACAAGTCCAGCTGATTTTCAAAGCCCAACTTTCTGGGGGTTTGTCTTTCCAGTGTAGGATCCTCGGGCTGGGGAGCACTGTGTGGGGCCCAGACCCCTCATTCCTCAGAGAGGACCTCTGTGGTTGTGACTCCTCTCCTGTTTGTGGGTCACTGACCTGGGGGTGTATTTGTGTCCTGACTAGACCATGTCTCTGCCCCTCCTACCCATGTCATTGTGGCTCCTTCTTTATATCTGTCTGCTAATCTTCAGATTTTTCTCATAGATAGTTGCTCTGTAAGTAGTTGTAATTTTGGCATGCCCGTGGGAGGAGGTGAGTTTGGGGTCTTTCTACTCTGCCATCTTGATACCCACCCCCTGCTAATGGAATGATTTTAATGTTATATATTCATTTTATTTTTGTTTCCTTTTAAATTTAGGTATAGAGTCATTTCTTATGTACTCTGTTAATGAAGGAATCAGGGGAATACCTCTGGAACCAAGTGACAAAATGGATGCCTTGATGCCTATATCAGGAACTTCATTTGCTGTGGGAATAGATTTCCATGCAGGTAAATAGCTTTTATTCATAATTTATCTATAATGTTTTCACTTGATTTGTTAAACATGATGGAAATATAACCTTTCCATCTGTAATCTGATAGCCAAGATGAGGAATAAGAAAGCAAATCAGAAATGAATTTTTAAGCCTAACACAAATTGTTGTAAATATGTTTTGTCTGAAAAAAATGAAGCAGAATTTTTCTAACATATAACATATGAGTTGCAAGTACATTAAAGTGCCATGATTGGCATTTGGTTGCTTCGTTTTTATTTCTATCTTTTTTTATCTTTCAAATGACACTTTTACTTTTATCCAACTATAAATATTAAAAATAAAGCATTTTGATTTATTATTTACTTAAACATAATCTTATTTAAAATATTTTCCAGGATGTGGTTATCTATTCTAATACAGGTAATAGCAAATGAAATCCAAATAATGGAAACAATTATAAATGCTAAACCATTCTATATTACTTTTGAATACAGTAGCTATCATTTCAGAGTCAGATTTTACCTTATCTTCTTGTTTTAGCAAACAGCGAAAGAAAGCAGATTGGACACTATCGTTTTTTTGTGGTTAACACAAATGTGTGATTTGGGGGGAGTTCCCTGGTGGTCTAGTGGTTAGGATTCAGTGCTTTCACTGCCATGGCCCAAGTCCAGTCCTTGGTTGGAGAACTGAGATTCCACAAACTGCACAGCAAGGCCAAAAAAAAAAAAAAAAAAAGAATTTGTGTGATTGGGAATTGATGGTAGAAACTGTTAAATGTATTGAAGGAAATCAATTTTTTGTTCTAATTGCTAAATTCAGATACAGCATAAGCATTGAGTATACTTCTTTCATTAATATTCATATTTATTATTCTACACTTGAAGGATTAAATTTATAAAAACAAATTTCTCCATCTCTCATCCAACTAAATCATATGCTTCCTGAGTTAATGTTTTGGTGTTGAAGATGTACTGCATGTTCCCAGTATATTTTTTATATATGTAAAGACAATTTTATCAGATGTTAGAAAAATCATTCTTTGACTATAATCTTTAAAAAAAATCTTTAAACAACAGCACATGGGCTTCTGGTAGTAAGCCTATTATTTCCCTCGGCTGTAACACATTTTGTTCATTCACGTGTTAATGAATTTTTGGCTACAAATTAGCGAACTACTGGGGATTTTTACAAATGGTTCAAAGATGACTTTTCTTAAGAAAATTATTTGCACCGAATATTTGGAATCACAAAGAGGAAAATTTCCTATGTTTTTTAAAGTGGCTTTTTCCAAAAGGAAATATAAAACAAATATAGCATACTTTATTGAGGATTATGTAAATTTTGCCAAAATTAGTGTGATTTTTGATCAAACAAGTCTCTTTGATCCAACCTCATTTTTTGTGGAAGGCTCACTACCCTACCATGTGTAATCCACCCTACCTCTTATTCACGTACATGTTATTCTGTAGAATTTTATTATATAGGATTTAATAGGTGCAAAACTAAGAAAAACTTGAACTTGAAAAGGGTGTATTTATATATGTGTATACCTTTTTACTAAGTACACACAGTCCCTTGTTTTAGCTGGTGTCACATAGTTGATTCTTTTAAAGACTCCATCATTATTTTTGAAAGTATTTGATAAATTTCCAAATACAAATATCAAATAAGCCATTTGGTCAAATGTCCTGATTAGATCATTTGTAAATCTCTTGTTCCTTAAGGGCAAACTGATTATTTGTATGAGTTGAATTCACTCTCCAAGGTTTGTATGTTGGCCTTGAAATGGTTACGTTTCATATAATGTGGCATGAGGGCAGATAATTTTATTTGCAAAGAATAGTACTCTCCTTGTTTCTAAATCCTTAGTAATTACTAATATTTTATAACAAACATATTTTGTATCAAAATAGTTTTTCCATAGAGCAATTACTCCTTATTAGTTAAAACTTTGTATTCTTCATATTATAACTGCCATATTTTAAAATTACATTCCTAGAAAGGAATTATTTTTAGAAAATCAATTTCTTCTAAATGCAAAAAGATATAGGCATATGGAATAGTCATGTGAAATTAGAATGTTTAAGAGTCTATTAAAATTTCTACTGTTAATCAGAAAATAGCAAGATAAGGCTTCCCTGGTGGCGCGGTGGTTGAGGGTCCGCCTGCCGATGCAGGGGACGAGGGTTCGTGCCCCGGTCCGGGAGGATCCCGCGTGCCGCGGAGCGGCTGGGCCCATGAGCCATGGCCGCTGAGCTTGCGCGTCCGGTGCCTGTGCTCCGCAGTTGGAGAGGCCACAACAGTGAGAGGCCCGCATACTGCAAAAAAAAAAAAAGAAAGAAAGAAAGAAAATAGCAAGATAAAACTTGCTTTGAAATTTAAGAGGGCCAGAGACCTAGGGGCCAGTAAAACATATGGTGGGAAGAGACCAGACTTTTGCAACAGACAACTTGGATTCTAAAACCAGTTTAACCATTTACTAGTTCTATGACCTTAGGTAAATTACTTAATTTTTCCGAGGCTCAGTTTCCTCATTTTTGGGGATATTTAGATCGATGTCTGTAAATGTTTGGCACAGTGCTTGATATACATGAGTGCTCAGAAAATAGTAACAATACTTAATAATGGAAAGTAATAGATTGTAGAAATTAGCATATGTGATATATATTTACAAACATATTCTGCAAGCTATGTTTAAGCTCCCAGTTAGCAAAGATTTTGTTTTCTGTTCTTTGACTGATAGTATTTTTTCTATTCAGTTATCTGCATAGAGTATAGTTGTTTCTTAACTTCTTGAGGACAGAAAGAGTACATTAGTAAACGCCTCTAGTGAAAATGAACTTATTACTACTAATGATGATAATGAATAGTCTGTAGAGCAGATATTTAAAGATTAAATAACACCACCAGCTATTTGAAGTCATTAAATGTAAACCTAGGAGGCTAGCAGACAGTAAACCAACTGAAACACTAATGATGATGGTGGTGCTGGCAGTAGTATCAAGAGTTTTCAACCATGTCTCCACGTATATTTGTGCTTCCATCTACTATACAGTCTGATCTTTTAATAATTGCATTTTATGAAAATATATGAGCATAAGTATGTCAGCAACTTGATTCATAATAGCATTGTAGACAACATACAAGCTCTGTGACTTGGTTGAATGAAGCTGCTTTAGGGAGGAAGGAAGGAAAATAACTGAATTTCTCCAGAGAGATAGAGAAAATTTTTGATACATCACCCCCTATTTTTTTTATCAAGACCTTTATAACCTGATTATATGTTCTTCCTCTTCTAGTTCCCTTTGCAGACATTCTATTTCCTCTTCTTTCATTAACTGCAATCACTTCAGGACATAATCTCTACTTTTAGGATCAATCAAAGGTTAGGATGACAAAATGAAAGAGCACAGTTGTCCCTTATTCTAAACATAATAAGGAAATGGTGTGAAGGAGGTTCACTTGTTAAGTATAACTATCATAATTTATATAATACCAATTCACTACCACAATTCTCAGGGATAAATATATGCTCAAACCTGTACATCTCACAAGGATTAACAGATCTGAATCTTGCTGGATTTTGGTTGTAATGAATTAAAGTTTTCTGCAGTGAAAGGATTTCTTTCACCAGATGAAGCAATTCTGGATACTATCCACAGAAGAAAGAAGACCCTGTGGCTCTTTTTAAATGTTCAAAGCATTCTTATCACTTCACTGGAAAAGTCCCATTCCACTGGAAAAAAAAATATTAAGCTTTGAAAATCCTGGCCTGCTGGGTGATATTCCTCCTGATGAATGAATACTGCATTTGATGTTTTAAAAGATATATTTTAGTTAGGGGGAAAAGCCTTCAAAATAAAGCTCAGTACTCCAGTTAGTAATGTGATCTCCAGTAAGTAATGCTCTATTCAGTTCCCCCACCCACACCTTGGGGGTATTTATGACTTTTTCACAATAATCACATAATAGGATATTACTTAACTAGAGGAAATTCTACTCAGAGAATGGTGATTGACTGAACTTTTCCAGCTTATATTCTTTTTTCATCTTTTATCTCTTTTGTTCAAATTGGAGTTATCCAACTCAATGTTAACAAATGTTGATTACTATCTGCTAGGAGTAGTACATCATAGCTAAGTTGCTATGGGGGACAAAGATAAACTGGGAATAGTTTCTGAGGTAATGCATGAATGGATAATCTATGGGAATTTTTTTTTCTTTTTTAAACAGAGCATCAAAGTACGATTATTTGGATGTCATTTCTTTATACTCACTATGGGGAATATTCTGATGCCTTTTTACAGCATCACACAGTGATCTGGCTATTAAGACAATACAAAAACTGAAGGAACATTTAACATTATACATCTGTTAAAATCCATAGAATGTAAAACACTAAGACTCAACCCTAATGTAAACTATAGATCCTAATATAAACTATGGACATGTCAGTGTAGGTTCATTACTTGTAACAAATGTACCACTCTGGTATAAGAAGTTGATAGTGGAGGAGGCTGTGAGTGTAGGAAAGGAAAGGGTATATGAGGACTCCTGCTCAAATTTGCTGTGAATCTAAAACTGCTGTAAAAAAATAGTCTATTGAAAAAAAACTGCAACAACCCTGAAGGAGAATATGTGACAAAATACTGTTTTCATATTTACATGGTTGAATATCACCTATTTACATGAAAGATTTTCTCCTCAATAGTTCCACAACATTTGCATATATCTTTGAATGTTAGAATTAGAAGGAGCATTTGACACAATCTAGTGGCATTTCCTCATGTTACAGATAAGAAAACTGTAACCCAGAGAGATCAAGGGCTGTATGGTAATGGAGTGTCCTACTTTTAATTCTTTACACTGTACCATCTTGCATTTGTAATCACTTAAACACAATTTTATTTAGACCATTGTTGGCATTACTTGATGAAACTACATTGCACTTCTGCAAATTTGTACTGGTAAAAGATCATGCTTTATTTTGATTTATGTACTGAATCATATTACTTTAAACCCATCTAATAATTGAAGCAGGTGACACTCAAGTTAGAGTCTTTTTTGTATTATTCCTGGAGGCTTAGAAAGAGCTGTTTACAATTTTTTTCTAATAACCACTCTGTCACCAACCAAGGCCAAAGAAGAATTATAGAAATAATTCTTTTTATGTCAGTAACAGCAATAGCTTAAGAAATACAATACTGTTGCTTTGAGACATTTTTTCAATTTTATGGAAACCACTTCCTTGGTTACAAAGTGAATTTTTAGGGCTGGTTCAATTTCTTTCTGTTCCTGTAAAAGTGAACAATACTACTTTGTGTTGTCATTTCAAATTTGTTTCAAGACTATATTTTCAACTCATGAGAACAGTTTGTATGTATTTGTAGATGGTCAAGTCCAGTAAATATTTCAGGATGTAAAGTATTAACTACCACAAGAAAACAAAAACTTTCCAACATCACGAGGAAATGAATATAACCACACATAGAATAAGTCATTATAGGTCAAACAAATTATTGGAAATACTTCACATATCCTTTTTGGATAATGTCTGAACTCAAAACATAAAATACAAAGCAAAACAAAGCAAGCCTCTGTTAGGTATCTGGATTCCTCAATAGGTTACCTGAAACCAAAAGCTCCAGAAGATGCACAGCGATGACTTACTATCATGAAAACTTTGGTCAAGTTATTTGGGATATATTATTCTCTCTGTTATTGAAAGAACCATGAAGTCTCTTGAAACTTCTTTCTCAGGCAGTTAGCACTCCTCATGAAAATGAAAGGTCCCAACACCAGCTTTGTACTTATTCACATGAAGTACATCCATTCTGTTTAGGCACCTTTCTTTTTCCCTCTCCTGAGTCACTCTATTCTGCTATATTTCTTTCTAGCTGCTCAGGATTTTCAGCTCAGGAATCTCTTATACATTTATATCTGATACTCATGTCTTTCTCTACTCTTCTCCTTATCAAAATTGAGTTACCTAGAACCCTGTTCTCAAAAGGCCTGGTTACACTTATTCATAGTAAATTATTAAGAGCTGCTAAGAGATTGACAAGTTATCTTACTAGTATGTTTGAATGAAGCACAGTATCTTAACCCAACACTGTAAATCCAACTAAAGCACCATTAAAGACATGTGAAGAAAATATTTTTATGGATAGGTCAATCTTTTGGATGTTTTTCAAATTATTTCATACTCTGTTAGACAATAGATTGGTATCTATTTATTTGTGGAAACGGTATGCAAATGATAATGTGGAGGTCTCCTTTAGCTTAGGTACATTGATACCATTAATACTATAAAGTGTAACTTTAAACTTAAAAAAAGTATATTTCCCCTATTTTAAGAAAACCAAGGGCATACTAATTTATTTTTCTTTCTGATACCCTTTCTTTTGGAAAAAAAATAAAAAACTATGATTCAGCTTCTGAGATTTTTGGCCATTAGTTTTTTATCAAGTAGACAATTTTCTAGTTAAAAGAGGAAAAGAAAAGTCATCTAATTGATTTTAGAACTGGCCATAAGGAATGGACCGATCTTTCTTTTTATCATTTTGTTTCATTCTTAGCCAGAGGCCATAAGTAGTAAGTGAATCCTTTGGGGGATTTGAAAGGAAAAAAGAACTAATTATTTCTATAAATTTCTTATTAATTTTAGAACAGGGACTTGGCTAAAGTAGGAAGCCTAGAAATGGAACTGATCACCCACGAGTGGGTTAGGAAGAGGAGGTTTGGAAGAGGAAGAAATTAAAATAGCATCACAAAAACCCTTAATATTTATTAAGCACTTACTACATTACAGGAATAATATTTGGAAAATTTTATATATTTATGCAGTTTAAATCATCAGAATAATCTATTGAAGAAGATAGTATTTTTAACAATGAAGGAACTGGATTTTGGAATGAGATATGCATGCAGAGGACAGTTGGTTACTTTGGGATGCTCAAATTCTGCATTAAAGATTTGCATTTGGATTTTTGCCCTTGCAATTTACAAAAGCCATGAATTGAATAACCAATAGTAGAGTAATCAACATCAGATCCTTGATAATTTCATAGTGAGAATTTTAATTCTATTGTACTTATGATTGAGAAAGATAATTGATAGGCAATATCAGTGCCCAGGGTTTGAGGGAATGATGATAATATAGTCAACAATTGTAGAATTGCCCCTGCTAAACTTAGGGGCAGAAGATTAGTGGTACAGCCTCATCTGAGAGAGAGTAATGATGATGATAATCATCATCGTCCACAGGAGAATGAGAAGAAAGAGAAAATCATTTATCTCACTATGTTTATATTACTTAACTATTGCTGTATAACAAATTACCAAAACTTAGCCACTTAAAGCAATGAATATTATCTCATAGCGTCTATGAGTTCCTTTAGGTCTCTCATGAGGCTGCCTTCAAGGTATTGGCAAGATATGTGGTCTCATCATAAGGCCAACTAGGGAGGATCTGCTTCCAAATTATCCATGTGGCTGATGGCAGGAATTATTTTCTTGTGCGTGTTTGACTGAGAGTCACAGCTCCTCACTGACTATTTATTTTGGTTTCTTGTCATGAGGTCCTCTCCACAGGGCATTTCAAAACATGACTGCAAACTTCCCTTAGAGCTAATGAAAAAAGAGTGAGAAAGGGCACACAGCAACTG
Source organism: Mesoplodon bidens (assembly GCF_964165515.1). Lineage (NCBI taxonomy): Eukaryota > Metazoa > Chordata > Mammalia > Artiodactyla > Ziphiidae > Mesoplodon > Mesoplodon bidens. Next base: position 55,591,815 of record NC_138165.1, read on the forward strand.
GAAGCCAGACCTTTTATAACCCAGTCTCAGAAGTGATATCTCATCATTTTAGTATATTCTGTTTATTAGAAGCTAGTTAGTAGGTCTGGCCCACACTCAAAGGAAGGGGTTAGAGGAGGGAATGAATACCAGCTGGTGTGGAACATTGGTGGCGACATTAGAGGCTGCTTATCACAATATTATGGATTTTTATTGATATTATCCCTATACAGTGGTGTCTAAGAGGTGAATTTTGATTGTCAGTTTGAATTATTAATGATGCTCCTATATGGACAGCTTCTGTATTCTGGTTTAAACCAAATGAGGATGAATTAATGTAAAGAACCAGGATCATGGTCTTGAATCCTTTTTTAACTCTAATTAATAGTAAGCCTTGGATACCTGGAGAAGTGCTCCAGGTAGAGAAAAATAATAAAGCCTAAGTAAACTGTCAAATGCTTTACAGATGGAGTGGAACAAAACTGGGGTTTGAACTTATACATACATATATACATACATACACACACATATATGTGTGTGTGTGTGTATATATATATATATATTTCCCAAACCCTATTTTTCTTTACACTACCATGCTAGGGTAAGATGAAAGTGAGGAAAGATTCCAGAAGTATCCAAGAACAAATGTGTTATATAAGGCAAAGGCTCAGAGATATTGGACCATTCAGTGCATGAGGTTCAGAAAGTCAGGCTGGGGACAGGGGATAGTTGGTGGTCCTAGTACTAAGTATCTAACTTAGTAGTTCTATGGCAGTGGTTCTCATCTGGCAATATCTGGAAACATTTTTCATTGTCACGACTGAAAGGGTGCTACTGGCCTCTACTGGGTAAGGCCAGGGATGCTGCTAAACAATGCACGAGACAGATTACCACAATAAAAAATTATTCAGTCCCAAATGCTAATAGTGCCAAGGTAGAAAAATCTAACATGTATTTTCAATGATTTTGAAATGCACCTCTAGTTTAGTGACACTATCCTTGAAAGTAGCAGACCCAATGTCTTTTTCATTAGGGTACTATTTGTTAACCTGGTCATCTCATTCATTAGTACCTGGCTTTTAATATCATGAACTTGCCAAATTTGCTTTTGACCAGGATTCCAGAAAAATTCTCCAACAAAAGCCAGCAACTCTCTCAAATCGACCTTTACAGTTTTTGACCAGTGTCTGGAGAAGTCTTCATGTAATATTAACTTACACTAAATCTTCTACTGACAGCTGTATGGCACCAAAGCTTTATAAGAAAACCTCTTCCAAAAAATTGCTTAAAGCTGTCTAGGATTGCCTGGGGGATATAGAGGTGTGTAACACCAACAGAATTATGAGTGCAGTTACTTTCTTGTTGGCACCAATGCAGGCTGTGTGTTGACTGATGTTAACTATGCTTAGAATGAGTTCTATTGCATCCAATATTCCTGTCTAGAGTTTTGTGTCCAGGAAGGGAGCCCCAAAATACTTGGCAACAGTTGACAGTTCTTTATGCTCACCCACCATGGTGCACAGAGCAACTATGCAAATCTTCCAAGGATAGCACACTATCTCCCTTTGTTTGCTATGGTAAAGCATTCTGTCAGTGTGTTCATTTAGGACTACGTTGGGGAAAAAAATCCTGATTTCATTAGTCTAGAATTTTATTTGTTTTATTTATTTATTATTTAATTTTACTGAAGATAGAAGGAGAAGAGTTAGACGTAAATTAAGTAGAAAAAAACTCAGATGGAACCAGAAATGGAACTTGATTGTCAGTATATTAAATACTAGAATAGATTACTTACTGGTTATAAATCTCCGGCTCTGGAGTATTTTAAAGAGTTAAAACAAACAAACCATCTCTTCTGAATCATGATTTCTCTTGGTCTCTTCCAGCTTTTTGACTATTCAACTCCCACTATTAACAGCTTCAACAGTAACAACCTGTAGGCTATTTTTTAAAACCATCTATTTTCTTAGTCAACAGTCATTATAAAACCTATATGAACAGAATCATAATTAGGTTTGCATAGTTTGAGTACAGAAAGTAGACTATTGTGAATCTTTCCTTTTCTTCAGGGGAAAAACAAATGTTCACAGGACAGATTCTATTTATGTTGTTGCTTTCCTTACAAATTAAATATTAAGATACTAAAAAGAATTGATGATTCCACAGTAATTCAAGGTTCTAACTATATATGAAAAGCTATTTTCTAAATCCTGGATAAGAGGATTCAAAATTTTTATTTTGTTACTTATGAGACATTATTCTGGTTAGAAGGAAAAAGAGCTAAGATTTATTGGTGACTCTTATTAATACCCTTACTTAAAATGTGATGATAGCATTATGGTTGTTTCCATATAATGTTTTCCATTAATACTATTTTAGTGATAAAGCAAGTGATATTTTTGAGTTTGGCTCAGATTTGAATTTATAGATACAATAAAGGATTACAACGAGTATATTTGTATACTATTTGCAATGTTCATGGGAAACCCTATTAACTCAAAATAATGATGATTAAATAAAACAGTAGACATCTGTCAGCTCAATCATCATTAAACATTATTAAAACAAGCTTGTGGAGTAATAGTCACTAGTTCAGCAATTGTTAATTGATGGCAGATCTCAATTTTTAAATAAATAACTTTTTATTTATTAAAAATTCTTTATTAGAATTGTACATAATGGGAAATTTGGAAAATTAGGAAACATGAAACAAAGTTGAAGTAAAAATTACCAGTACTATTACTACACCAACAGCAATTATTAACATTTTAGAATATTAATATTCATGCTGTGTTTTAAAAATACAAATAATCTTGCTATTGATAAAATTTTGTCCTAATCTTTTTCTAACTATTTTAACATGAACACTTTGCTATGTTGTGATTAACAATCTATAAATACTATTTTTCATAGGGGTACTTTATTTATCATGAGGATTACCATGATATTTTGACCTTTCCAATATTTTTGGACATTTTGATTGTTTCCAAATTTTGGCTGTAAATCTTTTCAAACATTTTTGATAATTCCTCAAAATACAATTGCTTTTTTTTTTCATAACTAGCAACTGTTTTGAGATATAATTCACCTACCATAGAATTAATATACTTAAAATGCTAAGTCAATGGTTTGGGGTATAGTCACAGAGTTGTGCAACCATCACCACTATCTAATTTTAGAACATTTTCATCACTCTAAAGGGAAGCTCCATACCCATTAGTAATTCTCATGTTTCTCCTAACTTCTTAGCCCTAAGACAACGACAAATCTACTTTCTTTCTCTGTAGATTTGCCTATTATGGACATTACAGGTAAATGGAATCATCTGGTAAACAGTCCTTTGTGATGGACTTCTTTCACTTAGCATAAAGTTCATCCATGTTGTAGCTTCAGTACTTAATTATTTTTTTTGCCAAATAATATTATATTATATGGATATATGACATTTTATTTATCCATTCACTAGTCGATTGACATTTGAGTTGTTTCCACTTTTTTGACTATTGGAAATAAAGCTGCCAGGAACATTCATATACACATTTTGGTGTGGATATTTGTTCTTTATTTCCCTAAGATGTATACCTAGAAATGAGCATGATAGGTCATATGGTAACTCTATGTTTAACCTTTTGGGGAAGTATCAGACTCTTTTCCAAACTGGTTGAAACATTTTGCATTCCCACAGCAGTGTGTGAGGTGTTGAATTTTTCCACATCCTCACCAAGAATTGTTATTTTCTTTTTAATAGCCATTCCAATGGGAATGAAATGATATCTTATTGTGGCTTTGATTTGCATTTCCCTGATGCCTAATGATTTTGAGCATTATTTGATGTGCTTATTCATCATTTGTATATATTGAGAAGGAAATGTCTATTCAGATTCTTTGCCCAATTTTTTAATTATTTTTTTAATGTTGAACTCCTAGAGTTCTTCATTTATTCTAGATAAAATCCCTTATAAAGTATGTGATTTGCAAAAGTTTTCTGCCATTCTATGTTTGTCTTTTCCCTTTTGATGTAGTGTGAAACACAAAAGTTTAAATTTTAATGAAGTCCAATTTATTCATTTTTTAAATTTTGTTCCTTGTGCCTTTGGTGTCCTATCTAAGAAACCATTACTTAATCCAAGGGTGCTATAATTTAATGCTATATTTCCTTTTAAGTGTTATGTTTTAACTTTTATATTTAGGTCAATCCGTTTTGACCTAATTTTCATATATAGATGTGAATATCTATGTGGACTTGCATGTGGATATCCAGTTATCCCAGCATCATTTTTTGAAAAGGCTATTCTTTCCACTATTGAATTGTATTGACAATTTGTTGAAAATCAATTGGCTGTAAATGTGAGGTTTATTTCTGGACTTTAAATTCAATTCCACTGACCTGTAGATCTATCTTTATGAGTACCTATTGTCTTGATTATTGTAGCTTTGTAGTAGATTTTGAAATTTGAAGTGTGAGTCCTTCAACTTTGTTCCTCTTTTTCAAGATTGTTTTGTCTGTTCTTGGTCTCTTGCATTGCCATGTAAATTTCAAGCATGGAACCTGGACCTAATGCGGACATGTTTTAGGATTGGCTTGCCAATTTTGGCAAATAAACCAATTGAGATTTCAACAGGGATTGTGATGAATCTATAGAAAAAAACAGGGGAGTATTGTGATCTTCCAGTACAGTAACGTGTTATATCTTCCTATATACTTGGTCTTCTTTAATTTCTTTCAAAAATGATTTGCAGTTTTCAGTGTATAAGTTTTATACCTCTTTTGTTAACTTTATTCCTATTTTTGAATGCTACTGAAAGCATTAAGTAGCTACTTAATTTTATTTTTTGGATTATTCATTGTAAGTGTATAGAAGTACAGTTGATTTTATATATTGACTCCATATCCTGAAACCTTACTGAACTATTTTATTAGTTGGAAGAGGTTTTTGTAGTGGATTCCTTAGTATTTGCTATATACAAGATCATGCCATCTGCAAATAGAGTGAGCATACTTCTTTGTTTTAAATCTGGATGCCTTTTACTTCAACTTCTACTGTTTCTTCTTTCTATCTTTTTTTTCTCTCCTCTTCCTCTTCCTTCTCCTCTTTCTTTGTTTTTTGCCTAATTTCCCTGACTAAAATCTGTAGTATGCAGACATCCTTGTCTTGTTCTTGATCTTAAGGGGAAACCTCCAATATTTAGATATTAACTAACTATGTGAGGTGAGCTGTTTTCTTATTAGTAGTATTTTGTAGATGCCCTTTATCAGATTGAAGATCTCTCTATTCCTATTTCATTGAACATTTTTATCATAAAGGAGTGCTGAATTTGGTTGACTGCTTTTTCTATCTATTGAGACAATCATGTAGCTTTTGTTATTTGTTCCAATTGTATGATGTACTACATTAATATATTTCCAGATGTTAAAGCTTTGATGTCTCTTTCCATGTTTTTGTCTGGGTAGCTACTTGGCTTACAATTTAGCTTGTTGCTTTCATAAGGTAAAACCTCCTCTTAGTTACTTACAACAAAAATCTTCATTGTTTTGGATAGCACGCTTAGAGTTGAACTTTTCCACACTCTGTTTAAAATAAAGTCAGTTGCTTTGGGGAGAGTCTTGGAGTTCTCTATTCTTATGGACTGCTTCTCATTCTGAGTAAAATCCGTGAGTCTCTGATCCTGGCATTAGACAGGATGATAATCTCTAGCTTGTCTCTCTTGGCATGGAACTCTGCTCCAGCAACAAGGGGAAGTAGGGCAATCAAGATCCTAGTGCTCACAGTCTTCTTCTCCTGAGGCAGAACTTTCCCTCTACAGTTGGGGGCTGGGTCAGGCAGGGAATCCCTGAGTTTTCACTGCATTCACCTGGAGTTTAGTGTCTGCAACTTGGATTTGGAGGGCATGAGAAATGCTGGTGTCCTGCCTTGTCTGGTAAGACTCCTTATTAGGAGCCAAGGAGAAAGAGAACCCCATCTTCTTATACATGTCTGCCCATAGTAGAGCTTCCATCCAGCTGAACTGATACAGTGAAGGGGGGACTGTTCTTACTAAGATTTGGTAAATTTTCTTGAATAACTTTTTTCTTAATTTACCACATACCCTTTGGTCAATTTGAGAGATTTTAAACTTTTTTAAAAATCATTTTTACCATTTTTGCTTGTTTCCCTGGAGATTGGACCCACTATGCTCCTCATGCCAGCATTCTGAAAGTAGAATTCTTGACATTTAATATTCAAGTATGTATGAAGCAGTGACATTGTCTGAACTCTGTCTGACAAAGTGTTTCCATAAATTTGTGCAAGAAATATGAGAACAAGTGGCTAAATCTTAATTTAAATAATTATTTATTAGAGACTGATGTCTCTACTGAAGTGAGACAAGATTTTGAAGTAGACTTTACTACAGTCATTAAATGAGTGCACAAAGATTATATAGTTGTTTAGCTACAGAAAAAAATAATAGCTGAAAATTAAACATAAATATTTTTTTACACTTTAAAAATTTTATCTAAAACAGAAAAATGTTTCTGTGACTACGTTATTCCAAAATTATAGCTAAAAAATGATTTAAGATATACATGACATTTTAGAAAAGGCAAAACTATGAAGACAGTGAAGGTATCAGTGATTGGGAGTGGGGAGAGGTGGAGGGAGGGATGAGTAGGTTGAACATAGGGAATTTTCAGGGTAGTGAAACTATTCTGTATAATACAATGATGGTGGCATGTCATTATACATTTGTCACACCCATAGAATATACAATACTAAGAGTGATTCCTAATATAAACTATGAACTTTGGGTTATAATGATGTGTCAATGGAGGCTCATTAATTGTAATAAATGTACCACTCTAGTGTGGGATTTTGATAGTGGGAGAGGCTGTGCATATATGCAGACAGATGATGTATGGGAAATCTCTGAACCTTCCACGCAATTTTACTCTGAACCTAAAATTGCTCTAAAAAAATAGTCTAATAAAATAAGATTTGATATTCTTTTATAACATACAATTATTCTGGAACAAGTAAATAATGCATGTATAAATAAACATCACCCTTTATAGAATTAAATACTAAAACATGGCATTTTAATGTTATTTTTTATAATTAGATTTAGTAGAGTCCTATTCATTCAGTGGCTGTTTAGTGTTCTTGATTATAAAACACTTGTCTATTCAGATTAAGAGATGCTAACTGTAACAAAGCACTTCTTCTGCTACTGTTGCTACTGTATATATCTCTTATATGGGCATTAGTTTATTCTGTTGTATTTTGTAATGATTTTCCTGAGACCCAATGGTGGCAACAGCTTTAATGTTAGAAATATTCCAAAAAGGAAAATGAATCTCAGGGACAAGAGCAAAGGCAGCATAGTTTTAACATTTTTCTCTAAGTAGAAAATCTCTTTTCATTGACAAATTTGGAAAATCAAAGTTTGGTTTTATTAAGGGAAATGTTGTCTCCTCAAAATGGGACTTAAATATCATTCAGGTGTATATGGCAAGTATGTCAGGGGAAACTTGAAACCATGAGATCATGGCTCAGCTTCTTGGCATGAATTATACTTGAAGATTTTCTGTGGGAAAAATAGTTCTTAAGATATTATTTTTGTATTTACATCAACTGAGATATCAAGGAATGGAATACACATTTTGCATGGAATTTGAAGCTAAAATTATATTTCAAAATACACCCAAAATCATGGTGGAAAAATTGAGAATAGTGGTCATCATCAAAAGGATTTTTGAACACTTATTCCTTTAACTTTAAAAGCCAAGTTTCATTCATGTTGCTGTAGTCTACTTCTGTTTCCAGATATTTATTTTATGGAGATTACACTTTCACATAATGTATGCCTAAAACGTTATAACTGTGTAGGCAAATATTAGTTTTTTGTGTTTTTTTTTGTCGTTATCTTTTACTTTCAGGTCACAGATGGGTGTGTGAGTTGGTTCCTGTTTACTGGGAAACTATGCCCCATCCATAAGAGACATTTCAGGATACCCAAGAACTGCTTTTTAAAGGTTACTTAGATATTAAAGGTTTTGCACATTTACAGTCACACTTTAGGGACGACTGAGAAATTCAATCTGGAAATTCCTTTTGTGCTGTGTCATTTTCCTTTTGTGTGAAATAATACAGTCCCATAACGTGCAGACTAAAGGCAGGCCCATATCACAATACCTATAAATTACAAGGCTGGGGTTGGTAAATGATATGACCTTGCAAGCTTTAAGCTTTTTGTTTTGTTTTGTTTAGATTTTTTTTATGTGGACATTCATACAGTCTTTATTGAATTTGTTACAATATTGCTTCTGTTTTTTTATGTTTTGATGTTTTGGCCACAAGGCATGTGAGATCTTAGCTCTCTGACCAGGGATTGGACCTGCACCCCCTGCATTGGAAGGTGAAGTCTTAACCACTGGACAGCCAGGGAAGTCCCCAATTTTAGCCTTTTTGGATTTAAATTTTTCAACTGGTAAAATGCAGATAAGTCTATGGCAAGAAATAAAGAACAGCTGGTGTCTATGCTTTCTTTAATAAACTTTCCCATACTAGAAAGCCATCTATTTACTGAAAGCAGTCATAAAACATTTTGCATATATAAATTGTAGTTTGTGAATACAGAATAACAATATCAAAATAACTCATTATGCATTAAAACAAATCTAAAACTTGAAATCAGAATGGACTGGTTGATATTTTATACATCTGTTTATAGGTGGATTCCTCCCATTTGTCCTTAGTGGATTCTCCATGCCTTGTTTCACTGTACTCATAAAACTGATGTATGTAATCTGCTAGATTTCCAGGCAGGCTAATTTTTGTTGTTAAAGACAGTTTCCCACTGGTAACATTGATTCTTACACTCTAGTCAGTATCGGATGGAACGTACAGTGTCAGGATGAATGTACAAAAGAGCATTATTATACTACTATGACTCTAAATTTTATATGGATTGCTAATGTACTGAAATATGTATAGATAAATACTCCTAGGACTTTTTTTTTAATATTAGCAATAGTAATGTGTTAACAACTCTTGATATTGCATCAGGTGTTCAAAATTTAAATGAGCCACGATGATAATTATGTTGTTAAACAGAAAGATTAAATGGCATGGAACAATCAACTTGCCCTATGTCCTGGAAATTGCATCCTATAAAAATAGTCCTTCATTTGCAATTACACATAATCCATAATACTGAAAAATGTGGTAATTGCTGATTTAGATGCTTTACAGGCTTCAAGAATTACTTACTCTCTGAAGTTCTCCTTCATCCCAGTGGGTTAACATTATGCCAGCTGTCTCCGATCACTTTCAAGCTATTCCTCTTTCCATTTAATCAGCAATTTACAAGACTTTCTGAGAAAAGAGACTTTAGAGATTATCTAATCCAACCTGATTGTTTTTCATATAAGACAAAGGATTTGTTCCAAAATGGCCATCATGCTGACTAACTTCATGGAAACAGAGATGTACTAAGATGTACTAAGGAACTCTGTGTCAGCTCTAGCTGCTTGGGTTTTCCCATGTACATGAATGAACGAGCTTTCACATGATTACATTCCCTAGCATTCTGCCCACCCCAGCTGATGTCAAGCAGAGCAGAGACATCAGAGCAGGAAAAACTGCCCCTGCTGAGCCCTGCCCCTATTGCAGGTTCATAAGCAATACTGTTGCTTTCAGCCACTAAGTTTTGGAATGATTTGTTACACAGCCTTAGAAACTGGCACAGGCACGAGACTCAGATAGCCTCATGCACCAGCAGGCAGACAGCAGAGCAAGAAGAACTACAACTCTACAGCCTGTGGAATGAAAACCACATTCACAGAAAGATAGACAAAATGAAAAGACAGAGGACTTTGTACCAGATGAGGGAACAAGATAAAACCCCAGAAAAACAACTACATGAAGTGGAGACAGGCAACCTTCCAGAAAAAGAATTCAGAATAATGATAGTGAAGATGATCCAGGACCTTGCAAAAGAACAGAGGCAAAGATCGAGAAGATGCAAGAAATGTTTAACAAGGACCTGGAAGAATTAAAGAACAAACAAAGAGAGATGAACAATACAATAACTGAAATGAAAAATACACTAGAAGGAATCAATAGCAGAATAACTGAGGCAGAAGAACGGATAAGTGACCTGGAAGACAGAATGGTGGTATTCACTACTATGGAACAGAATAAAGAAAAAAGAATGAAAAGAAATGAAGACAGCCTAAGAGACCTCTGGGACAATATTAAATGCAACAACATTGGCATTATAGGGGTCCCAGAAGGAGAAGAGAGAAAGAACCCAAGAAAATATTTGAAGAGATTATAATTGAAGATGTACCTATCATGGGAAAGGAAATAGCCACCCAAATCCAGGAAGGGCAGAGAGTCCCAGGCAGAATAAACCCAAAAAGAAATACGCCAAGACACATAGTGATCGAATTGACAAAAAATAAAGACAGAGAAAAATTATTGAAAACAACAAGGGTAAAATGACAAATAATATACAAGGGAACTCCCATAAGGGTAACAGCTGATTTTACAGCAGAAACACTACAAGCCAGAAGGGAGTGGTACAATATATTTAAAGTGATGAAAGGGAAAAACCTACACCCAACATTACTCTAGCTGGCAAGGATCTCATTCAGAATCGATGGAGAAATCAAAAGCTTTACAGACAAGCAAAAGCTAAGAGAATTCAGCACCACCAGCCAGCTCTACAACAAATGCTAAAGGAACTTCTCTAAGTAGGAAACACAAGAGAAGAAAATGATCTACAAAAACAAACCCATAACAATTAAGAAAATGGTAATAGGAATATCCATATCAATAATTACCTTAAATATGAATGGATTAAATGCTCCAACCAAAAGACACAGGCTTGTTGAATGGATACAAAAACAAGACCCATATATATGCTGTCTACAAGAGACCCACTTCAGACCTAGGGACACATACAGACTGAAAGTGAGGGGATGGAAAAAGATACTCCATGCAAATGGAAATCAAGAGAAGGCTGAAGTAGCAATACTCATATCAGAAAAAATAGACTTTAAAATCAAGAATGTTATAAGAGATGAGGAAGGACACTACATAATGATCAAGGGATCAATCCAAGAAGAAGATATAACAATTATAAATATATATGCACCCAACATAGGAGCACCTCAATACATAAGGCAACTGCTAACAGCTTTACGAGAGGAAATCGACAGTAACACAATAATACTGGGGGACTTTAACACCTCAATTACACCAATGGACAGATCATCTAGACAGAAAATTATTAAGAAAATAGAAGCTTTAAATGACAGAATAGATGAGAGAGATTTAATTGATATTTACAGGACATTCCATCCCAAAACAGCAGAGTACACTTTCTTCTCAAGTGCACATGGAACATCCTCCAGGACAGATCATATCTTGGGTCACAAATCAAGCCTTAGTAAATTTAAGAAAATTGAAATCATATCAAGCATCTTTTCTGACCACAACGCTATGAGATTAGAAATAAATTACAGGGAAAAAAAGGTAAAAAACACAAACACATGGAGGCTAAACCATACATTACTAAATAACCAAGAGATCACTGAAGAAATCAAAGAGGAAATCAAAAAATACCTGGAGACAAGTAACAATGAAAACACAATGATCCAAAACCTATGGGATGCAGCAAAAGAAGTTCTAAGAGGGATGTTTATAGCAATACAAGCCTACCTCAAGAAACACAAAAAATCTCAAATAAACAATCTAACCTTACACCTAAAGGAACTAGGGAAAGAAGAACAAACAAAACCCAAAGTCAGTAGAAGGAAAGAATCATAAATATCAGAGCAGAAATAAATGAAATAGAAAAAAGAAAACAATAGCAAAGATCAAGAAAACTAAAAGCTGGTTCTTTGAGAAGGTAAACAAAATTGATAAACCTTCAGCCAGACTCATCAAGAAAAATAGAGAGAGGACTCAAATCAATAAAATTAGAAATGAAAAAGGAGAAGTTACAATGGACACCACAGAAATACAAAGCATCATAAGAGACTACTACTAGCAACTCTATGCCAATAAAATGGACAACCTGAAAGAAATGCATAAATTCTTAGAAAGGTATAACCTTCCAACACTGAGCCAGAAATAGAAAATATGAACAGACCAATCACAAGTAATGAAATTGAAACTGTGATTAAAAATCTTCCAACAAACAAAAGTCCAGGACCAGATGGCTTCACAGGTGAATTCTGTCAAACATTCAGGGAAGAGCTAACACCCATCCTTCTCAAACTCTTCCAAAATATTGCAAAGGAAGGAACACTCCCAAACTCATTCTATGTGGCCACCATCACCCTGATACCAAAAGCACACAAAGATACTACAAAAAAAGGAAATTACACACCAATATCACTGATGAATATAGATGCAAAAATCCTCAACAAAATACTAGCAAACAGAATCTGACAACACATTAAAAGGATCATACACCATGATCGAGTGGGATTGATCCCAGGGATGCAAGGATTCTTCAATATATGCAAATCAATCAATGTGATACACCATATTAACAAATTGAATAAAAACCATATGATCATCTCAATAGATGCAGAAAAAGCTTTTGACAAAATTCAACACCACTTATGATAAAAACTCTCCAGAAAGTGGGCATAGATGGAAGCTTCCTCAACATAGTAAAGGCCATATACAACAAACCCACCTCAAACATCATTCTCAACGGTGAAAAACTGAAAGCATTTCCTCTAAGATCAGGAGCAAGACAAGGATGTCCACTCACGCCACTATTATTCAACATAGTTTTGGAAGCCTTAGCCATGGCAATCAGAGAAGAAAAAGAAATAAAAGGAATTCAATTGGAAAAGAAGAAGTAAAACTGTCACTGTTTGCAGAAGACATGATACTATACATAGAGAAACCTAAAGATGCCACCAGAAAACTACTAGAGATAATCAATGAATTTGGTAAAGTTGCAGGGTACAAAATTAATGCACAGAAATCTCTTACATTCCTATACATTAACAATGAAAGATCAGAAAGAGAAATTAGGGAAACAATCCCATTCACCATTGCAACAAAAAGAATAAAATACCTAGGAATAAACCTACCTAAGGAGGTAAAAGGCCTGTACTCAGAAAACTATGACACTGATGAAAGAAATCAGAGATGACACACACAGATCGAGAGATGTACCATGTTCTTGCTTTGGAAGCATCAAAATTGTGAAAATGACTATACTACCCAAAGCAATCTACAGATTCAATGCAATCCCTATCAAATTACCAGTGGGACTTTTTCCAGAATTGGAACAAAAAAATCTTAAAATTTGTATGGAGACACAGAAGACCCCGAATAGCCAAAGCAGTCTTGAGGGAAAAAAACAGAGCTGGAGGAATCAGGCTCCCCACCTCAAACTATATTACAAAGCTACAGTAATCAAGACAGGATGGTAGTGGCACAAAAACACAAATACAGATCAATAGTACAGGATTGAAAGCCCAGAGGTAAACCCACGTACCTATGGTCAACTAATTTATGACAAAGGAGGCAAGGATATGTAGTGGAAAAAAGAAAGTCAGTCTCTTCAATAAGTGGTGCTGGGAAAACTGCACAGCTACATGTAAAAGAATGAAACTAGCACACTCCCTAACACCATACACAAAAATAAAAATGGATTAGAGACCTAAATGTAAGACCAGACACTATAAAACTCTTACAGGAAAAGATAGGAAAAACACTCTTTGAGATAAATCACAGCAAGATCTTTTTTTGCCTCACCTCCTAGAGTAATGGAAATTAAAACAAAAAAAAACCAAATGGGACCTAATGAAACTTAAAAGCTTTTGCACAGCAAAGGAAACCATAAATAAGACGAAAAGGCAACCCTCAAAATGGGAGAAAATATTTGCAAATGAAGGAACTGAGAAAGGATTAATCTCCAAAATTTACAAGCTCCTCATGCAGCTCAATATCAAAAAAACAAAAAACCCAATCCAGGGGCTTTCCTGATGGCACAGTGGTTGGGAGTCTGCCTGCCGATGCAGGGGACACGGGTTCGTGCCCCGGTCCGGGAGGATCCCACATGCTGCGGAGCGGCTGGGCCCGTGAGCCATGACCGCTCGGCCTGCGCGTCCAGAGCCTGTGCTCTGCAACGGGAGAGGCCACAACAGGGAGAGGCCCTTATACCGCAAAAAATACCCCAAAAAAACAAAAAACCCAATCCAAAAATGGGCAGAAGAGCTAAACAGACATTTCTCCAAAGAAGATATACAGATTGCCAACCAACACATGAAAGGATGCTCAGCATCACTAATTATTAGAAAAATGCAAATCAAAACTACAATGAGGTATCACCTCACACCAGTTATAATGGGCATCATCAGAAAATCTACAAACAACAAATGCTGGAGAGGGTGTGGAGAAAAGCAAACCCTCTTGCACTGTTGGTGGGAATGTAAATTGATACAGCCACTATGGGGAAAAGTATGGAGGTTCCTTAAAAACCTAAAAATAAAACTACCATATGACCCAGCAATCCCACTACTGGGCATATACCCAGAGAAAACCACAACTCAAAAAGACACATGCACCCCAATGTTCATTGCAGCACTGTTTACAATAGCCAGGTCATGGAAGCAACCTAAATGCCCATCAACAGATGAATGGATAAAGAAGATGTGGTACGTATATACAATGGAATATTACTCAGCCATAAAAAGGAACAAAACTGGGTCATTTGTAGAGATGTGGATGGATCTAGAGACTGTCATACAGAGTGACATAAGTCAGAAAGAGAAAAACAAATATCGCATATCAACGCATATATGTGGAACCTAGGAAAATGGTACAGATGAACTGGTTTGCAGGGCAGAAATAGAGACACAGAGGTAGAGAACAAATATGTGGACACCCAGTGGGGGGAAAGTCGTGGGGGATGGGTGGTGGTGAGATGAACTGGGAGATTGAGATTGACATGTATACACTAATATGTATAAAATAGGTAATTAATAAGAACCTGCTGTATAAAAAAATAAATAAAATTAAATTTAAAAATTAAAAAAAAAGGGCTTCCCTGGTGGCGCAGTGGTTGAGAGTCCACCTGCCGATGCAGGGGAAACGGGTTTGTGCCCCGGTCTGGGAAGATCCCACATGCTGCGGAGCGGCTGGGCCCGTGAGCCATGGCCGCTGGGCCTGTGCGTCCGGAGCCTGTGCTCCGCAACGGGAGAGGCCACAACAGTGAGAGGCCCACATACTGCAAAAAAAAAAAAAAAAAAGAAAGAAAAAAAATTAAAAAAAGAAAGAAACTGGCGCAGAAGCCCATATTGTTGAAGTGACGTGTCCAAAAATGCACATCTGTGAGTGACAGAATTGGTGACTGATAATTGTGTTTTCATTCAGAGTTTAATGCTTCTTCTGCTTCACCATGTGTTTCCATTTTTTTTAATAGGATGTGTTGTCAGATTTTGCTTCATTTTTCGTATGGCTATTTGAAAGAAAATAGTAGGGTTTTGATTTTTTTCCCTTCTTGCTACCATAGTGTCTTCTTTGTTGTTAATGAATATGGCTTTACCTTGAAAGTAAAGGCCAAAACACTTCCCTTTTATTCTATTGCATAAAATGGCTTCACTTTGCCTGCTGCTGGCAAAAATCTGACTAAAAGGCAGTAACAAATAATCAGGAATTCACGACCTTTCCTTATATGCATGTGGTGAGAAATTAAGTGCTCAAATTCAGAAAAAAACATGACTACCCTGTACACATTTGTGAATTCAGAATAATCACAATAAAATATGGGATTAATTAAAATACACAAGCTAACCTTGTGATGCATAACTTGCATTATTTCCAGGTTATTATCAGTGCTCTGAGCACTGGAATTTTTCAACTATGATTCAAGCTAAATTGGTTTTAATGATTTCAGTTTAGGTGACTAGCAAAATAAAATAATTAGGAAAAAAGTGTACATATGCACCTGCTTAGCAAAACTACATTTTGATTCAATATTAGATAAAATAAGTTCTTTATTTATCAATGAACTTTTTACTACATTTTTAACCTAGATTTAAAAACTTCTTGTTTCAGTTTATCTGCTTTTAGAAAAGATAATCAATCATCTTAATTTATTGCTATTTTTGCCAACTCTATAAATACAAAGGAAAAAATGATGCTTATATATGGGGGAATTGGAGAAGTGCTGAAGAGTCTCTCATACTCACAAAGTTCTTTCATTGTTGGAACAGAAACATACCACTATCCCCAGAAGGCCCCTTTAAGTGTTTATTTATCAACTGTATCATGAACCATATATTAATCCAAGCCTGGACAACTTCCCACAGATATCACAGAACCTCAGAACAATCCTGTGAGACAGGCTTTATTCTCATTTTAAGAATTTTTGCTCAGGCTCAGAGAGGTTAAATAACTTGTTCAAAGTCCCACATTTGATACACTGTGGCGCCCGAATACATATCCAGTTCTCTGCTTCCTCTGAAGTTCAATTCTCTTTCCACCTTAACATATTCCCTCTGCTAAATAGTAATAGTTTATTTAATTACTTAATGCTTTGAATCTAAAGAGACAAGTTATAAGCTAATATATAGTCATTATGAAGAAGTGGGCCACAGACAGAGTTTTCATACTGAAGATAACAAAATGGCTCTTGCCTTGGGTAGGAAGTCGGGGAGGTAGGGCAGTGGAGCACCTGGGTTCGTGAAGAAAATATTTTATTAAATGGAGCAAATCTGATGAAGGACAAAAATGAGAGAGGGAGAAAAGGGAGAGTGAACTCTCAAAGTGGAAAGAATTTTAAAAAATATTCACCCATTTTGCAGATTGTTCCAGGTTAGTCATAATTTTAAGGAAACAAACGAGTGCTCATTATTCATTTGAAAGAAGAATGCACTTTTATAGTGATTTTTTAAAAGTTAAAAACTGCCTGATCCAATTAGGTTGATTCTTCTCCTATTACAAAATGCAACAGAAAATGTGTCTTTATTTTAAAGAGTTTCAATAATAGAAATTGACCATTTAGACTTAGGTATTGCTTTTAAATTCAGTAGAGTTAATTATTTTGAACAGGTTGACCTTCAATTCTTTAGAATAATTTTGCATATTCTTTCACATTTCAACCATCTTTTAATACGTTGCTTCGAAAAGAATACCATGACATAAATGTAAAGTTTTGGGAGGCTACAAACTTTCATATGCATCTTAGCTTCCAAGAGTTTTCTCAGTAAAAGTGAGCACTCTGTGTCCTGTTTACTTTTTTCTACTACTGAAATCATTTCTTTTTTAGTTTGAAAAATAATGATATATTTGAATTTATTCTTTTTAGGCAGCAAATAATTGGAAATCCAATATTATTACTGAATTGTGCTGTTATTCATTAGCCAGTTTCATTGGCCCAACAATCTTGAGCGTCTACTTTGTGCCAAACACTCTTCTACATACTGAAGTTGCAGCAGAAACAAAACTGACATCTCTGTTCACATGGAGCTTATATCCTAGTAGGAAAACTAGATCACAGATATTCACCAACACCATCCCCCCCAATATAATTTGATGTCAGATAGTTATAAGTGCTAAGAAGGAAAAGCAGTTTAAAGAGTGAAAGATTTAAAGTGGCTGCTATTTTAGATTGTGTGTCCAGGGAAAACTTTGAGAGGTGAATTTTAGCTTGAATTAAAGAAAAGTGAATCCTGCACAGATTCATTGGAAAGCAGAGGCATTGTAAGCCCTAAGATAGAAGTGTGTTGATGTGTTGAACTAGTAAGGAGGCTGGTGGGGCTGCAGTCCTGTGATCCAAGCTGGCTGAGAAGTAAATTCCCTGACATTTGGGTGGAACTTGACTCCTTATCTTCTACTTCTTGTGCCGTATGAGTAACTTCACAGCAATAATCCAATCTTTAATTCTCTCTGCCAACCAGATACGACTGGAGGCTTATCTGATGGTGTGACCCAAACCTTAATTTCTAAAGAGTCTGAATCCTTGGTCATACTTCTCAGACTGGGGTTTCTGCGTGTGTCTTTTCAGGGAAAGTACTAGAAGGCTCCTGATTGAATGACTCAGGTTCCATACATACTCGTCCCTGGCTGTATAGTATGAAAGCAGCCCTACTTCCTCATGTTGCTCAGGGTCCATACTGGTTTGGAGGCTTCTCTTTTCACCTGCTGATCCCTAGACACAAGAAGTGCAAAGTGTCTCGGCAGCAGCTGTAGCTTGTAGTTCAATGGGACCCTTGCCATGGTCCTTTGGCAAAAGTGTATCCCCTTTGCAACCAGGAGCTCCAACCCTACAGAATCCAGAGTTGCAGAGAAGGAAAGCACAAAATTCTCCAGTGGGTCATTGAGAGTATTGGTTTCATCTTTTCATTCTTTTTTTTTTTTTTTTTGCGGTACGCGGGCCTCTCACTGTTGTGGCCTCTCCCATTGCGGAGCACAGGCTCCGGATGCGCAGGCTCAGTGGCCATGGCTCACGGGCCCAGCCACTCCGTGGCATGTGGGATCTTCTCGGACCGGGGCACGAACCCGTGTCCCCTGCATCGGCAGGCGGACTCTCAACCACTGCACCACCAGGGAAGCCCCATCTTTTAATTCTTAATGCACTATCCTCAGAAGCAATCACTGATCTGAGTTTTAGCACCATATGTTAGTTTTTCCAACTCTAGAAGTTTATTTAAGTGGAATCACATAATACGTATTCTTTTGTGTCTTGTTTCTTTCCCTTGAGACAATATTTTTGAGATCCATCATACCGTTGCCTGTGTTAGTAGTGTGTTTCTTTTTATTGTTGAGTAATATCCCATTGTGTGAATATACCATAGCCTATTTATCTATTCTTCCATTGATGAATGTCTTTGTATATTTCTAGTTTGTGGCTCATATGGATAAAGCTTTGGACTTTCTTGTACATAGCTTTTTGTGGGCATAGTTTTCATTATTTAACTTTGTGATCTAATCATCAAATTTCATACATTGGGATAAAACAACAGCAACAAAAGAAGACATATATTGTGGGATTTATAGGAAGACATTCTTCTTCATATTTGTCTTAAAGACTTCGTCATGGCATGCATTCATTCAATTTGAAGTCCAAGGGAAGACTGCAGGCCCACTTAGTCACTTACTACATTTCCTGAAGCACTAGAGTTTCCTTTTGTAGGCTCCTATCTAATTATCTACTAGTTTGTCACAGTTTATCTTTTAAGATCTAAGAGGCTTGAAGCTCAAGGTAATATAGCAGGAAGGAAGGATA
Organism: Mesoplodon bidens; assembly: GCF_964165515.1. Taxonomy (NCBI): domain Eukaryota; kingdom Metazoa; phylum Chordata; class Mammalia; order Artiodactyla; family Ziphiidae; genus Mesoplodon; species Mesoplodon bidens. The sequence goes on from NC_138165.1 coordinate 55,611,039, forward strand.
CACACATACACACACACACATACACACACACAAAATATACATATATAGAGAAAATTGTTCTGTCTCTTCTTTGATAATTGGAAACATTTCAAGTTAGCTACTTCAGAAAAAGTTCTGTCCTTGATCGACCCTTCTTAAGATGTTCTATCACTAGCTTTCTAAAACTATTTCATTTGTATTCTCACTGAATCAAAATTTCTTAAGGAGTCTTGTTTTTCTTTATCTCCCTAGGATGTATTACATTTTTCAGAATGTCTGAGCCTACCTTATTATTATTTCTTATTAAATTACATCTCTCTTCACTTACTTGATAATTTAAGCTGATATGGGATTTTTTTTTCTGTTTCATTGTAGTTAGTTTTCTGATATAATCTTTAACCTCTCATCAGCATAAGCATGGTTTAATTGAGGTGAAAAATCACCCTTTGCCTGAGCTGCTCTAAGACTGTTTTTAGTAAATTTGTTCCTCATTCTGCTAAGAGCAAGAATATGACTATTTCTAGTATGTACCCTCCAAAGCCTAGCTCATATGAATACCTTCTTTGCTTCAAGGTTTTGTTTGTTTTTTCAAGTATTTCTTCATTCCTAAAATGCAAACTTTGTGGTTAATATAGTATAGTTCTGGTAAAATTTTGCTGCAATTGTTGGAGTTTCTTAGTTTACTGAATGGGTAGAATACTGAGTGTTATCCAATTAAATTATATTAAAGATTAGAGATTTTTGACATATTTTATTATCATAAAACCTTCTGAATCTGTTTAGGAATGGTTATTAAAATGAAGACTTCTTTTCAAGCTGGTGGAGCACTGTTTAACCTTTTACTATGGAAATGTTCAAAAAAAAAAAAAAGTAGAGGGAAGAGTATAATGAACTCCCCCTACCACTCCACGCCCATCACCTGTATCAATTCATGACCAATTTGTTTCATCTAATTCAAGTAAATTCAAGACATCATATAATTTCATTATTAAGGTGTACTGGACAATATGAGACAAATACTGTGTCTTTTTGTGTATAGCTTGTCAAACACTGTTGTAATTTTAAATATTCAAAATTTCAGAAAGTGCTGACTCAAGCTTAAACTTTGTGAAATCACATTTTGCTCATTTAACTAACAGTTGATATATAATGAAATTTATTTTAAAATAATTACTATAATGATATCCTGCCACCTTAATTTAATATTTTGTCATAGGAGGGAATATATAGTTTCATTAATAGGACACAATGCATATTCATTCTTTAACTGATTCAATAATCAGCTAAAGTGTTACTACCTTAGGAAATTATTTCTTATCCTCTGAGCAAGTTATATTTTATCTTACACTTCTTTGTTCTATATAATACTCTGATTTTAACACTATTGTTTTTACCATTACTTTATTCAATTTGTATTGTTGTTAATTGAATATTACATGTATTCAAATATCACGTATGGAAAGCTGGAGATAGACATTGTGAATCCATAATGAACAAAAACCAGGTTCAGTCTATTGGAAAGGAAGATGCATAAAAGGGAGCTGTGCAATACTCTGAGTTAAGTACAACTATAGAGATAAGTACAAGTTATTATGAAAGCAACAAGGAGGATGATGAACTAGACTGGAATAATCAAGAAGCCTTCCTGGAGGAGGAATGCATGAGTCTTATTGTCTGAATAATAGTTTCCTGGGTAATGAGGTGCAAAATAAATGACATGAGAAAAGGCATAGAGATGAGAAGTGATATGATGGGTGTGTGTACTGAGAGTGAGAGTGAAGGCAGTTACAACTAGGGCAGTGCTGCTAGAGTCAAGCCTGAGGCAGGAAGTGTACTAGACAAAACCCAAGAAGTACGACGGGCTGAATCTTACCCAAGAGGGAAGCAAGGTGCATGCCCTGTAACTGAATAATGTCGTCAAATATAGGGGAAAACATATTAAAATTATTGATATTTAATTTTTTCTTATACCTTTTAAAAATGTATATTTTTGCATGTTTTATATGTGTTTACATGTATAATGGATTAACACATATTATGTAGGCAGAGAGAGTGAATACTCAAATTATTTTACTCATCAGAAAAGTTTGGAGGCCACTGTTCTTGATCATAGATGTCCTCATATGACTTACTGAGGAATCTGAACTTCATCCGAGGTCATGAGAAACCTAGGAACATGACCAGTGGTAAGTGAGAAGGTCTGATTTGCATTTTAACTAAGTTGCCCTGATAGTTGTGAGAATGGGTTTGAGGAGGATAAAATTGTAGGAATTTAAAAAAAAATTAGGAGGCTGTTACAACCATTCAGAAGAGAGATGGTAAGGACCTGAATGAAACTCTAGTGGTACGTGCAGATTGAAATAAATAAATAAATAAAATGAAAAATGAAATAAAATAAAATGAAAAACAGAAAGAAGAAAGAAAGAAAGAAAGAAAGAAAGAAAGAAAAGGAGTTAAAACGTGCAGGACTTGGTGATTCACTGGATGTGGTGGTAAATAGATGCAGAAGGGATCAAGGACAATGCTCAGATCTTTGGGTGATGAGGAGTCTGTTCGTCCCATCAATTTAGAGAGAGCACAGAGTGGGTTTAGGGCAGCTCTGGTAGGTTTATCTTCTGACATATTGAATTTGAACTTTTTTATGGCATGAAGGCATGCAGCCATGCTAGGTTATTCATTCACTGAGCTTTTATATCATTACAGTCCAAAGTAATGCACTGGCTTCTCAGGAGCTAACTAGAAAGATTATATGGAGCCTTCCTTTTCATGTACTCTCAGTATAGGTTGAGAAACAACTGTGACTTACTATAAAATGGTAGGTGATATAGATGACTACCAAGTACTTACAAGAGGGTGATTGGTTCTCTGGGAAGACTGAAGGAGGCTTCTTGGTCATTTTGGTATCCCCTAGAATACACTTAGCCTTCAAAAAGTATTGATATACATTTTTTTTAATTTTTAGCAAGAATTTGTTCATTGTACTTTTTTGTGAAAGCTCAGAACACATTTTTTTTTAACATCTTTATTGGAGTATAATTGCTTTACAATGTTGTGTTAGTTTCTGCTGTATAACAAAGTGAATCAGCTATATATATACATCCATCCCCACATCTCCTCCCTCTTTCATCTCCCTCCCACCCTCTCTATCCCACCCCTCTAGGTGGACACAAAGCACCGAGCTGATCTCCCTGTCAGAGCACATTTATATACTGTGTTTTATTATCATGCTAACTATGATTCAATAACAGTAAAGTCAAACTAGAAAATAATTATATCATAAGATTCTTAAACATCTGTCTGTCATATATGTGATATGCATAGACATTTAAGACAGCCATTGAGGACAGAAATTATATTGATTCTTTAACAGTGTTAATAATAACTCTTCTCTATTCTGAAAAAAAAAATTTTTTTTGGCCTGCCTTTTAAGTACAATAAACACTGACAATGTCAAGTAATCTTTAGAGCAAATTTTCTGTATAACTTTCAATAGTAAATTTAACTTTGCCTTACTGAAAATATGAGATGTCACTATGCATCCAAATCAATGTTAACTTTTAATATAAATAATTCATAGCTAGTTGGCTTTGAAAATATATAGCAATGCTGAGTGTTTGCTTTCAATAAATTTTCTACTGTTTTTGTTATTTCCTTAGATGATAATAATTCATATTAGATGATTGTCCTTTTAGAGAGGAAATATTAAAATATTTTCTGTCTAGTTTCACATTTATAAAGATGGTAGTATGTTAAACTAAAACCACATTAAAACTTCAAAAGCATACAAAATTGCCAAATTTATTAGTTAGTATACCTTTCATTTTGTTATATACTCTGTATTTTTAATTTTAATAGTTGATACTTTATTATGTATATTATGCACTAGACATCAAGTACTGTAACAAAGCATTTATTTATTTATCCTCACAGCAACTCTATTATTCCCAATTTACATATTGGAAAACTGAATGGAAAGGTTAAGGAACTTTCCCATGTCATAGAGCCTTTAAGTAGTAGAACTGGGATCTATAACTCAGGCAATCAGGACACAGTATGCAAGATGTTAGTTATTATGCTAAATTCCTCTCTTTAGTAAACTTCTTAAGTAAGGAAATTTTTTTTTCCACCAGAGTTAATGAAGAAAAAAGAAATCCAAACTTATTTGCTGGAAAATCCTGTTTTTAAAGTTTATACTCCATTTTTGTCTGATTTATTAATTTGAGGTATAATATAGAAATCAAGCATTTGAGGAACAAGATTTCTGCCTTTTCCCTATTCAAAAATAAAAGTGGTACAAAATGTCATTGTTTTCTGAAACAGGTTGATGGTTTCCTGAATAAATGTCTGAGTAGGTGTCCCCTGAAGATATATCTACTCAATATGCTGTCTCAATTTTACAGCTTAGTTTTGGAAGTCTAAAACAGAATAAATTAAAACAATTTCTCCTTGGAGCTGCCATCGGTCCTCTCCAAATGTGAAAAAGATGAGAGCGTGACAGGACATTTTAGTTCTCATATGTTACCTGAAAGTCAAAATTAGGCACATAAGGGCTGTGAGAACTAACTTAATGCATATGAAAAACAGCACAGTGCAATTGCTTTGAAGAGAAAAAACAGTGAATGCTTAAGAAAATGTGAAAGATTCTTTTTGTTACCCCGAGAGGAAACAGTTCAAAACCTGAAAATGGAATTGCTTTTATAATAATTATGTTTAATGCAAATTTCATTCAGGACACAAAAGCTAGGCAGGCATATATTTCTTACTTGATAAAAGAGTAATTTAAAAGAGAATGTACATTATCTAAGGTTTCATAACATTGTACCTTAAGGGGATTAAGATATCTAAAACCTTTGAAGTCTGCAGATTTTATTTTATTTACTCACAAGATGGAGTTCTTGCTGATTTGTTGCTGTAGGAAAATTGCCCATTAGTGTTTGTATTGATTTGCCTTTCTCAAAATGAAAGAAACAAATGTAATTCATTAGCACTTTATTATTGAATCCCTTTTATTATGGAATAAGAACTTGGGTCTTTATTAACCTGCAAAATATTTGAAAAAATGATTTCAAAATTGGAAAAGAATAGAAAGTACAACTTAATTCTTATCTGTTCCCAGGCATCTGATAATTCAGAACTGGCTGTCATCACAGCTTTTGCTCACAACTCTTCCTGAAATGATCTTGTTGTTCCCCCACTCCTATTATGAAGGTGATTGCATTTATTAAATTGGTTCTTTCTCTAAACTAGGTTTCTAGGAACTATATTGTGCATCTTTCCTAATCCAAATGCTCTCCAGTCTTCAAGGATCAGCCAAAGCCTCACTTCTTCCATGAAATCTTCCCTGATGACCTTGACTTCGACCTTGCTTTCCTGTCAGTTTCTATAACATCATAGTCTGCTCCAGAGGTTTCAACTGGTGAACCATGGCACAGAATGTGCCAAAAATGGGGCATGACTGGAAAGTAGCAGCTGCACTGGTAGTACTAAACCTTTCATTTTTATCAGACAACTTACTAGTTAAACAAAAAGATATCTCACTCTTTATTTATTTATTTATTTATTATTTTATTAAAATTATTTACTTATAAAGAATATATATTATTACTGTATTACATATTATGACTGAATACATTATAAAATATATACCCAAATAGAAATTTTAAAAGGATAAGGGACAAAAAGTAAAAACTACAATTTTAACATTTTCTTGCACTGCCTTGGATTTTCTTAATTTTCCTAGTTGTTCCCTAGAGTGTGTTTACTCAACTTTGATGTGACTTGTCTATAACATATGATTTGATATATTAAAACATGTATATGTTTTATATATATTTTATATATATATATAATATCTTATCTAGTTCTAAGAATCATTTTATGTAGCTTCCCAAAAATGCAGGAATTTCAATGAGATGAACGATTAAGATGGAACAAATGAGTGCCAAGAGAAAAATTAGGGAAAAAGAAACATGAAACGAGAGATAAGATCACATTGTAAAAGTCTATATTTTTGCTAGAAGTTTGCAGCAAATTTAATTTTTATATTTCTAACAACTAGTGCGGGAAGAGGAACATAATCAATTTCAGGGCTCACAATGTCTATATAATCAAAAAAAAAAAACAAAAAACAAAAAAAAACAAACCAAGCAAAGAATACATACCGGTAGCCTAGGATACAAACATAGTTCAGTAAAAGCCAGCTTATTGGGAATGGAGAAGCATCAAAGCAAAGTAATCTCCCTATGAGCTACCTTATAATTTGACCTGATTCAGGCATAGATTGCAGAACAGTAATTTCTAACAGATCTGGGGCCCGTGGCATATCAGAATCAAGTAAACAATTTTTAAAAAAATTTTTTTCAAGTTAAAGCCCTCCCCAAACTGGAGAAAAAAAATACCTCCCCCAAAGCTGATATTCTGGAGGTTATATCAAGCTCTTTTCTCCCCCTTCTCCCCTTGAAAATCCCTTTGGCAAAGAGACATTAATAACAATGAGATTGTAATGGGGGTTACCGTGGGATGTAGTGGGGAGTAGCATTTTATAATAGAAATCTCCTTCTCAAGATCTTGGACCCTGTTAAATAACAAGTGTTTTTCTTCTTATATGTATCTTTGACAGGTTAACTAGTAATTCTCAACCTGCAAACTATTCCAGACTAAGCAATTTTAAATCTCTAAGGCGTGACTGCATCTTCCTTTTAAAACTTCCCCGGGCAATTCTAGTGGGCAGCCAGCCATTTGAGAGCTAAGAAATTTAAATTATTTAAAGGCTGACCTGTTGCTGAGAATGGGAGCAATGATTAGAGAGGGCTTCTTTTTGATGAGTGGCTAACCAGAAAGGGGCGGGGATGATAAATTGAGATGAGAGAGGAGGGGAGGAGCTGAGGATAAGGTGTGAGGCTGGGGCCCAATATGAAGCTGCCACTGAAAAAATGCCTGTGGTGGGGTGGCCAGGGCGCCTTTTAGAATAAGGACATTTGATTTTCAATTTGAAGCTTTTATGTTACGATAATAAATCTTCATATCCCATGCCTCCATGAATTCTACTGCACTGTTTGTATTTCAAGCTTGTATGTATAGTTCTGCACATGATATGGGTGGGAGAGTAAGACATGGATTAAGGAGAAAAAACTGAGTCCTGTATCTGGGCTGAAATGACACGGAACAGAAACAAAATATTACATTGAGACACATGATGATTGGAAAATGCAGGAGTGATATTATAAAGTGTCTTCTTTCCAAATATTAGAGAAGATGATTTTTGAAAGTATAAAAAACAGAGTTTGAATTAGAGGTAACTGTCATATCTGTCAAAGTTTTAGAAAAAAAATCAGTTTGGAAACCACAGTCTCAGCTAAACTAGAGGAATTAATGGATGTGGGGCTTGAAGGCAGCCTTTGAGAATGCAGAAACAATTTATTTTGGGGCCTGTCTATTAAGGTCACTGCTGATAAGTAGCAAAAAAAAATGAAAAAAATTTAAAAAGCCAGTAAACACATGGAGAATGCTTATATTTGACTTTAAAATAAGAAAGGTGTCAGCAACCAGCTCATCTGAAAGTGGTAGCAAATATCTGAAGTCCAAGTAAGAGTTGGTGGTTAGAGTGGGGCGAGGGACATTGTTCATTTTGATTGCAGCAGAGTTAAAGTGCAGGTTCAGTGTAAGCATTGATACCAAGAGCTTGTACTGGCTCCATACAGCCAAATCTTATTTGTATATAAAAACAAAACCTAAAAATATAGCAACAAAATCCTGACAGCTTTCTCTGTAAGGTAGTAAGGAGTGTATCTGTTGACAATTGTTGAATAGCCATAGGTAAAAAATTCTCTAGAACCCAACACTGAAGTTTATCAAGAAACCAGGACACACTTTATATAGAATTTTCCATAAGTTAACTTTTGGGATTGAGCATAACTGTTTTTATTTTTAAAGTATGGGATAGAGTATAATGGGTCCAGCAGGATAGAAACAAAAAAACTGAGTAGATAAATTGAGCTAGTCAGATTTGTAAATTTTAGTACTTTGGAATTGCCCTTAAGTAATTTTTTTTTGTAAATAAAATTTTATTGGAATATAGCCATGCCCATTTAGTTACATATTTTTATTTATTTATTTATTATTGATGTATATTTGATTTACAATATTATGTTAGTTTCAGATAGATAACATAGTGATTCAATATTTCTATAAACCGTACTCCATGTAAAGTTATTACAAAATAGTGGCTATAATTCCCTGTGCTGTATAATATATCCTGTTACTAATCTATTTTATACATAGTAGTTTGTTATCTCTTTATCCCATACCTCTATCTTGCCCCTCCCCACTTTCCTCTTGCCACTGGTATCCACTAGTTTGTTTTCTATATCTGTGAGTCCATTTCTGTTTTGCTATATACATCCATTTGTTTTATTTTTTAGATTCCATATTTAAATGATAACACAGAGTATTTGTATTTCTCTGTCTGACTTATTTCACTAAGCATACTACTCTAGTCATTTGCTTTCATTTGCTTTTCTTATCTAACAAGGTAAACACTATGAACCAAGGTAAATAAGCATGGTGGCTAGTTCCTGGAAATAAGAGAATCTAGAATTTCTTGCATGTTCTTTTGTAGTAGGAGGTCTTCATGGTTGAATCAGCCAGATATGAAGAGGGTGGTGGAGTTCAACAGTAGTTGTAGAAGGTCTATAGTGTAGATTATTATTTCGGGGAAAATTGTTTCAGATAATTAATTAATGTATTACTGTATTAAAATAAGCCCTACCTACTAAAGCCATTCTATGACTCAGCAATTCTACCTCTGTTTATGTACCCAATAGAAATGACACTGTATGTCCTCTATAAGACATGGATGAGAACGTTCATATCATTGTTCATAGTAGTCAGAAATTGAATACAGTCTGAGTGTCCAAAATAGGTACATAGTTTATAATTATATGTTACTTATTGTCATATGTCTTAGGATAGTTTATTTTAAATTCAACTCCAGAAGTAAAATCTACGATTTCAGGGACTGTCGTGTTCAACACCGTACTCCTATGCCTATATGGATGCTTAGCACACACTAAGTATTATGTAAGTATCTGTTGAATGGGGATAATTAAAGTTAAAAAAATCATATTTTGGAAGAAGTGTCAGAACACAGTTGTGATAGTCTTTCTTCCCTTTCTGTCTTTATATGTATTTCCACTTTGTATCTTTAAGGTTTGTGGTAAAATTTTATCATCTTTCCACCTTATTCTATTATAATTAAAACACTCTTGACCTACCTTATGTATATTTTACAGATATTCCCAGATATTAGAAGACATATTCTTATATCTTAGTGAACTTATTCCATTTAGAGCGTGGAGGTGTGCAATGTGTATGTGAAAAACAAGGAAAGGAGATTTGGATGAAAATGAGTGATTTAATTATTCTATCCTCTTGGTCCTCCTTAATGCACCACTACATGATTGATTTGCTTGCTAATATCCCAAATATAAGTAATAAAAGAGTGTAAGGAAACATCTCCATTCCTTCAGTGCTGTAATCTAGTGGACTTGATCATGTAGAGATAGCCTCAGCATTACAAATTAATCTATTATTCACATAGTGAATATTCATGAAATGTCTACTGCATTTGTGACTGCCTTGGTAAATGTTGGGTCTATTGCAGTCCCTACCTATGATATAACTCACAGTCAATTTCTAAGAAGAAATACAAAGATGCAATTTCAGCTCAATATAATAATAAAAGTATGCACAGATGTAGTGGCATATGTGAGAAAAAATGCTTCCTAATTATACTAAATAAAATTTTGCCGGACTGGCAAAGCTATTAGAGAGAAATAGAAAAGTAAGGGTCACATAAATATTTAGTGTCCTTTTTTTCTAATACTTGTGAAGACTGTTGTTAATGTCTTCTTTGAACTCATAAAAATGCTTGTCTTTACTACTTATATGCTGCTCCTGCTACACTATTGTGAATTGTTAGTCATTTTTCATGTGCATACCTTCTGTTCCTTAATTAGCTTATAAACTTTCTCACAGTAAGAGCTTTGTCTTCCTTGTATACCCTCCCAACCAGTCTTTGTACAGCACACCACATTCATTCATTTATTCACCAGATGTTTACTTTGAGCTTACTATGTACCAGGCACTATTCTAGGTGCCAGGGATCGGGCAGTGAGCAAAATTAAGTCCCAGCCCTCAAAGAGATTATATTTCTGTGAGACAATACAGACACTAAACAAACAAACCAATAAATATGTAATGTGTTTGACAGTAAAAAATGCTACAGAGAAAAATAGGTTTGTAAGGGAAATGGAGCATGGCAAGGAAATAATTTCTGTAGAGAGCAGTCAGGGAAAGTTTCAGTAAGAAGGAACACTTGAGCTAAGACAGAGCTGTGCAGATAGCTGGGAAAAGAACATTCCAAGCAGAAGAAAAAGTGATGTAAAGAACCTTAGACTGAACAGCATTTGGTTTGTTTTAGGACAAGGAAGGTCTTATTACTAGAGGGGGGAGAGTAGAAGGATAGTAGGTGAAAGAGACTTGAAGGATGTGGGTAGATCTTGAAGGTCTTGGGAAGGAACTTTACTTTTACATTGGATGAGATGGAAAATGATTAGAAAGTTTGAGTGGAGAGGAAAGAAATTATCTTATTTACTTTTTATAGGGTGACAGTGGACCCTCAGTAGAGAAAAGGCTCATGAGGAAAGGAGTCCTGAGGCAAAAGTGGAAGCTGGAACTAAGCTAGAGGTTATTGCAATACTTCAGACAAGAGTTAATAATGGCTTGGATTATAAGTGGAGAGTGTGAGAAGTGGTGGGATGAGGGATCTGATTTGAAAGAAGAATAAGAAGAGCCAAAATATTTGGTTATAGGTTGAAGATGAGAGTAGTTGGTGATGGATTAGATGTGAAGTGTGAGGAAAAGTGATCAAGGACAATATGAGGTTTTTAGCCCAAGCAACAAAGGATGGAGGTGCCTTCCATCATACCACCAAGGCATGGGGAGCTGCCATATGGAAGACTGAGAGAGAAGAACGTTTCAGGTAGAAATCCAAAATTGGTCTTTTGCAATCAAGATTGCCTTTTCTTACATACAAGTGGAGATACAATGTAGGCAGTTGGATATATGGATCTAATGTTAGCAGAAGAGAATAGGACTCTTCATATAATACTTAATATTTATACAAAAATGATGCTTATTTTTGTTGATTGATTCACTATTTCAATCATGAAAACATATCAACTGATAGTTTGACAAAACTGGAAAAATGAAACAAGTCCTTGCTTTCCAGATATATATATATATATATATATATATATATATATATTTTTTTTTTTTTTTTTTTGGTATGTGGGCCTTTCACTGTTGTGGCCTCTTCCATTGTGGAGCACAGGCTCCGGATGCGCAGGCTCAGCGGCCATGGCTTATGGGCCCAGCCAATCCATGGCATGTGGGATCTTCCCGGACTGGGACACGAACCCATGTCCCCTGCATCGGCAGGCAGACTCTCAACCACTGCGCCACCAGGAAAACCCTCCAGATATATATTTGAAAATGGTATCTCTGCTCTGATTCACGCAAGTGTGTATCTGACTTAACCATTGTTGGGAACAGGGGCTATTTGGAATTCTTCCCCAGACAGGTAATAGAATTTAGACTATATTTCATTTGAAATAGAATCCCCAAACTTACTGATAAATGGCTTTATTATGCTAATTGCTTTTTCTTTATTTCCATAGTCTGTCTCTGTGCCAGATGGAAATTATATTGGTCTTAAAGGATTTGTTCTTCAAATGCCCATGTAGGTCACAACACAAACAAACACTTACTTAGTTGGTGGCAAATTTATTATTTAATGATTTGTCCCCAGTGTCTTTCTAGTGGCTGTATTTAACATCATTGATCTATAATTGCTACCCTTTATGCATATGCATGCACATATATTTCATTTATAGTCTTTAGGCACATTTTTCATTCAAATATTCAAAAAGCACTGTTATTTAAAGACTCTAAGATAGCATAGAGCCATTCTTCAAGTATTTTTAAGCCAATTTGTACAAAGAGAGTTTGAAAAAGAATGCACAGGGTTTGTAGTTGACATTTGGGAAACTAGTACCTCAGAAGGACTAATTAGTTGATAAGGGAAGGAATAATTAGTTGATAAGGTATTTTTAAGGCTTTATATATTTTGAATGACCTTATACATAAAACACCCTTGGTATATTTAAAATGCCCTTATGTTTCTTTCCATTCTCTCTCTACTTTGAGACTTTGTTGATTATCCCCAGTAGTATTCTCTTTATATGTAGAGCTCAGACATAAGAATAGATGTTAAAAGAAAAACTGTAGTCCAAAATAATTTGGTTTGATATCAAGATTGCAAATTCATGGGGGATAAGTATTTATTGAGTTAAAATGAATAGGAAAATGAAGAAAAAATAAAAAGGATGTGATAGACTGTTTCCACATATATTTCAAAAATGCTTTAAAACATTTGACTAGGTTCTCTCATGTGGTTTTAATATCTTTCTTACCATTTTTGTTAATAGATTTTCCTGAAGAACACTTATACTCCAGCACACCCAGGATGATAACCCCAAAATGCTGATGCAATGTGCTCCTAATACGTATATCGATCCCTTTTATAGTGTGTTTGTGTATGTTTTTTTTTTTCTTTCTGTTTTATCCATAGAAAATGATACCATCTACTGGACAGACATGGGCTTCAATAAAATTAGCCGAGCTAAAAGAGATCAGACTTGGAAAGAAGATATCATCACCAATGGCTTGGGAAGAGTGGAAGGGATAGCTATTGACTGGATTGCTGGTATCATCCATGGCTTTGTCTGTTTTTGTTTCACACCTATATTGTTAGTGGCTCAATCTGCTTCATAAAAATGCTGTTTCTGACTCACAACAGGTTTTTTTTGTACTTCTAGCCACAGGGGTAAATAGCCTCTTTTGTTTTTGGCTTCACTCTTTCTAATGCTTTTGAGCCTTTGGATAAGTGTTTTTATGTAGAAGTAGATTATGTAGTATTAACTTTGCCCAGATCTCCTGAGAGCCCCACGAGGCTGGTAAACAAAAGTGTTAGAAGTTCTTTTTTGCCTGAAGCTAGTAGAAAATGAAAATAGAGCCCTTCCTCAGGTGAGAGAAATTTCAATTTATTTTTAACATATAAATGTATCATTATATGGTTTAAACCATAGACATGTGAGATTAAGTAATATTTGCATATTAGTTTATTTATAGCTTTCTGCTTAGGAGCTGCACATACTAAAAAAGAATATCAGAAATAAATGATTTCTTAATAGTCATGTGAATGCTCAGAAAGTTAATTTTTGCTTAATTAATAAATAAGTTTTTCTCATAATTGTATTATAAACATGTTTGTATTTCTTCTAGGTAACATATATTGGACGGATCATGGTTTCAACTTAATTGAAGTTGCAAGACTCAGTGGCTCTTTTCGTTATGTAATTATTTCCCAAGGCCTGGATCAACCAAGATCTATAGCTGTGCACCCAGAAAAAGGGTAAGTTTAGCGTTTATATATATTTTGGGCATTTTAAGTGACTTAACTTTCGTTAAAAGAAAAATCCAGAAATTGATATTAATATTTATTTTTAGTCATAATGTCTGAAACAAATCTCAAAAAAAGCTAAGCAGAAGGAAAAGTTTATTTTCACTTTGTCATGTATATTTCAGTACATATTTGATAGGTTCATATTTATTATGCCGTCCTTTAATGTGTGTGTAAATCCAAATGATACACCAACATTTTTCTAGATTATCAATTTAAAGTTCTGTCCTAGAACTGTTTACATATTATGTACTCAATTTTTTGCCAAATGAATGAAAGAACCATTTGATAGCCAAACTCGTTCTCCAATATTTCTAAAGCTTCAATTTCCATTTATGTATCTATAATTGCCATATCAACATGTTCATCCCAAGCTTTTTTTTTTTTCTTCTTCTTCTTCTTCTTCTTGAGATCCAGATAAGTATGTCTACCTGTCTTCTTGACAGTACCTTTTTTCCATTAGGACACCCAAACTGTACATATCTAACATTGAAATGAATTCAAGCTGACACCAAATTCTGCTGATTTTTTTCTTCCAGATATTATCAATCTACCACCCTCCATCTTCACTACCTCCACCCTGATTAAATCTGTTCTTGTGCTACACAGATACCCCTGCCATAACTTCCCGATTGATCTTCTAACCTCACCAGAATCCAAAATTTCTCTTACGATTCTTCTTAATCAGGCCCTATGTAAATTTTCAGCCTCAAACTCCTGCTCCTGCCTCTTTGCTATCTCAGTCTCTGTTGGACTTCTTAGTTTTTTGAAATGTTTTCAAATATTTCCTATTCTCTTCCACTCTCAGTCTTTGAACAGCTTCTTCCCTTTACCTGCAATGTTCTCCTTCTTACTTTCACCTTGATAAATTTTATTTATCTTTTCCTGGTTTTACAAACAGACATTCTGTTATATGACACCGAAGCACCCAGTACTTTCATTTTTATAAATTATATTTGCTTATTTATATTTATTTGCTTTACTGTACTATGCACTGTTTTTCACTGGACTGGGTAATGTCTGTATTCTTTAGTAAAACTCGATGAGAAGAGCCATGTGTCTTTGGTTTATTTCTCTATCCTCAGAGCTTGCTACAGTGGTTGGTAAGGAATAAGTTGTTGACTGATACAATAATAAAAAAGCAGTCCTATTATAAAATTTTATATTACTCCTCACTATTGCATTTCTTGCATTGCTACTATTACTTTATTTTAGAGGTTTTTTAAAGTGGTTTTTTTTATGTTAATAAAACTCCTGTGTCTTTTGGAGTGGAAAAAAGTGAAGCCATGGTGGTCACACAAAGGTGTATTAGATAAACAAGTATAAGGAACACTGATTTAGGATAAAGTCAATCTATGTAAAACATCAAATCAACTCTCACGAAAATCTACATTCTTTCCTATTTGTTATATGTTGTATGTGCTTTTTCCAGTGTCATTACTGTCTTCACTTTCTTGACAAATGCTATAAAATTAAGTCATACTATCAGTACAGTGAAAGAGGAAACAAAGAAGGTTCATAAAAGAGAGAAAAATAATGCCAAAAAATTTGTCATGCTTCAAGCTAAAACTAAGATTACAATATAAAAATTGAAAAGCTGCATTTGTTAGGATTGCTCTTGGATGCATATTAAAATTTAACTAGAATGTGTTAAATCTATAGATTTTCTTTCTCCCTTTTCAACTACCACCTTTACTAGGTTATATTTTGTCTTATGCTTGATGTTAAGGCCCCATTGTTAGAGCACACTTGATATATCCTCAGAGAGTATGTTTACACCTAAGGAAAGAGAAGGGGATAGGAGAAAACCTTTTTCTTGCTAGACTCTATTGTTTTATTTGGGGAGAGAAAGGTCTTTGTGTTAATCCCTTTGTTTTTTTCTTAGCCAGAAATGGGTTACATGCCCATCCTTAGATCAGTCAATAGCCAAAGGGAAGAGAATATCTTGACATATTTAGACAAGTTATGTTTCATCAGCTGGGCTAGGATAAGGTCCCAGACCAAATAGTATACTCTGAATATCTGAACAAACTGAATTTCTATTAGTACTAGGGATGATTTGAGATGAATTTTGAAGAGATAATATGACATCTTTGGTATCTCTCTCACATATCCTATGTTCAATATACCAGGAATTCTGTTACCTTTGGCTTCAAACTACATTTATGCTTTACCTACTTCTCACAATTTTCATTGCTACCACCCTAGTCTGAGTCGTTGTCATTCTTACCAACATTTCTGGATTGTGGTTTACCATCTTCTACCTTGTTATTCCTACAGTCTATTCTTCATGTAGTGGCCTAATGATCCTTCCAAAATGTAAGTAGCTGTTACTGCTTTGCTCAGAACTCACCAGTAGGTCCCCTTTCATTCTGTTTAAAAGCTTACAACAAACCTAGAGTGGTGTTGTTTCCTCCACTTAACAGATAAGGAAACTGAGTCAGCAATTTAAAATATATTACTCTATCATTAACATGATATGTGGGAGAGTTAGGTTTCTCTAAACTCCAAAGATTATGCTATATTATGTGTCTGTGTATGTATGTGTGTGTGTTATGTAACATGTTTACATATACATACACACATATATAGTGTTAAGCATTACAGAAATTAATTACCAAAAATATCAAGCATATAAGAAAACAGTTTTAACAGCTTTAGCATAAAATTATAATAAAAATGTAAAGATTAGAGCTATAATGAGAGAACAAACAATAATGAGAAAATGCTGGGAAAATTAGGAAAAGGTTTTAAAAATTTTTGAGTTTGGTCTGACTTCCCCCGTACATTCTCTTACCTACCACTGCATGCCCATGGACACTTGCCAGTACATATTAAGAATGTTGAGGGAAGGTATAATTTTGTTTAGTTCCAAGAACAAAACACAGCACTCGGTTTAGTGTGTCCACATCATACCTGTAAATTTGAATATAAAAATGTCCTCTTCTAATGTGATGATATTTTTTAAATCTCTTTTTCATTTGTACTTTACAATTAAGCAATAAATCATTATTCCCTCAGTGGAAAAAAAAAAGATCAATTGCTGGACTATGAATAATTATTCTGATGGTAGGAACAAATATAATTTGAATGTTATGAAATATCATAGATACGTAGGAAATGGGTTTGTTTTGAATAAAGAATTTCTTCCCGTCATATTTATAATAAGTCCAACACTTCATTTTATTGTAGAGAACATCTTGTGCCTGGCCTATTATCGATTCATGTAGTTCAATTTAACAGGCCTCTTGCTGCTAACTAGTTGCTCTGTAGTTTTCTTTTGCATTCTATTAAAACCTAGTCTAGGGCTTCCCTGGTGGCGCAGTGGTTGAGAGTCCGCCTGCTGATGGAGGGGACACGGGTTCGTGCCCTGGTCCGGGAAGATCCCACATGCCGTGGAGCGGCTGGGCCCGTGAGCCATGGCCGCTGAGCCTGTGCTCCGCAAGGGGAGAGGCCACAACAGTGAGAGGCCCGCGTACCACAAAAAAAAAAAAAAACCTAGTCTATGCCCTCAAGTTGTTATTCCAGACCTTCTTAAGTATCTTTTGTACAGTCATCTTAGCATATAACTATACTTAACTTCTCTCTAGGATGATTGAGGACATCAGGCAAAGAAACCCACAAGTACTTCACTTTTTTTCAGTTTATTCAATGAACACTCCTCGAGTGCTATGCACTGGGAACCAGGTCATGTAAGGACATCTTTGTCTCCTCCTCAGCCTTTAATTCAGTACATCTTGACAAAATAGGACTACTGGCTATGTGAAAGACAGAAGTGGACACTGTAAAGTGTGATGGTATAAATAAGATGTAGCTTCTGTTCACAACAGGTTTTCTGTTTAAACTTTTAGTTTAAACAAATACAGAACTTCAGTTAAAAAAAGTCTCATAATGTAAAGTAAGACTAATTTGGGGGGCATAAGAACACTAGATTGATATAACTCAAGCTTAAATCTCATATCTAAATTTCATGTTAAAGTGAAAATTTTCATACAGCTATTATAAAATTACATTAAATTTTCAGAAAAAGGAGATAGCATATGATTATAGTAGATAGTAAAAGTGAGGGTAGTAGCAGCAGTGGTGGTGATTATGAGAGTCTTTATTGAGGAAACCTGAAGGAGAAACATTTCTGAGATGGAGTGGGAATATTTTATATGAAGAATAGAATAATTAAAAAATTGGTAGTGGCAAAGCAAAGGCCACTGCCAAGAACAAAAGTATATAAGGTACATGTAGGGAAGAGTAGGTAATGTAGCTCAAAGGTAAGTTGGGACCATAAAGTTGGCAATGGGATTCCCCACATTTTAAAACTCCATCCCCAGTTTACCAAGTGAAACATAAACTGGTCCTGGACCCTCTCTCCTAACCCTTCCCTCTGGCCCCAAACAATCCACATAAGCAAAGATCAAAAGTATAATGAGAGTTTATTGAAGTTGTAGCAGTCTTTAAATTAAGTAATTCTTAGATATGGTTCTTTATTATCCAAGGGAGAGTGTTATGGAGGAGGGGGAAGGTTCTTTCTCAGCCCTCAAACCAAGAAATGGAGAGACTTAGAGGCAAATATATGTGGGAAGCTAAAATAAATAGAAAAGAGCAGTAAATGGAAAAACTGTGTGACTTTTTCATGGCAAGACCTCAGGCCACAAGGAGTCAGATCAAAGTTGGAAAGAGGGAAGAAGATTTTAAAATAGATATGAGATTTAAGTTTGGATTTAGAAAGATCTAGTCTTTTTTGCATGAGAATGAATCTTAACAATATCATTCTGTTTTTAAATAGAATTCTCTTGGAGGTCATGGATTCTTCCTGAGATAGCCAATTCTGGAGAAGAGATATTTAGTAGAGTATAAATAGAATCAGGAGTTGGATAAGTATAAAGTCATTCCTACTTATTCCAAAAGAGTACAGGCTCTTCAATAAATCATGGTAGTAGATGAAATTATCCAAGGAAAAAGAAGTCTAAGGACAAAAATGAAGAATGTTTGCAGTTAGGAGATAATATGATTAAGAGGGGAAAAAAGAAAATTAACAATAAGGCAAAAGAAATAAAGAGGAAAAAAGCCATTTCAAGTCCTCAGGAAATCACTGTATCATAGAAATCAAGGGAAGAGTTTTAGGAAGAAGAATGTGCCTGCAGGAAAGAGATTAGGAGAGAGAAAAGCAGAAAACAACATGCAAGTGATGATCAGGATGACATATTTAATTGTTATGAATTTCAGGAAACTGGCAAGAGCAGAAGCCAAATATAAAGAATTAATAAGTGAAAGATAATTAGAAAGTAGAGCCAGCATATTTAGACTACAGTGACAGAAACTTTGACAATGAAAGAAAAGAAAAAATAGAAAGTTTATTGAGAATGTAGTAGAGCACACAGAAAGTTTTTCTTAGTATGGGGTCAGGGAGTATGGGCACATATTCATAGGCAGAGGAGTGGAAGAAAATGCATGTAAAGAGAAGATAGATTCCAAGGAGTGTAGGAGGAGCCTTGTCAAGGAAGAAGCAATAGAACGGAACAGGAAGAATGGAGGACAGATAGCAGATAGATAAGATTTTCGTCTTAAATCGGGTATTTCGGGACTTCCCTGGTGGCGCAGTGGTTAGGAATCTGCCAATTCAGGGGACACGGGTTTGATCCCTGGTCCAGGAAGATCCCACATGCCATGGAACAACTAAGCCTGTGCCCCATAGCTACTGAGCCTGCACTCTAGAGTCCACGAGCCACAACTGCTGAGCCCACGTGCCACAACTACTGAAGCCCATGTGCCTAGAGCCCGTGCTCTACAACAAGAGAAGCCACTGCAATGAGACGCCCGCACACCACAACGAAGAGTAGCCCCTGCTCTCTGCACTAGAGAAAGCCTGCGCACAGCAACGAAGACCCAACACAGCCAAAAATAAATAAATAAATAGTTTTAAAAAATCAGGTTATCTCTAAAAAAACAGATCCTGGAATGAGAATTCAAGTCAGAAGAAGCCAGATAGAAAGGGACCAAGCAAAGGATCAACTGTGAGCAAAGTTCAGACCTCAGACATGCCTTTTAAAGCTTTGGAGGGTAAACCTCACTTAGCAAGGGAGCTTGACTTTGAACTCCCACCCAGTTATTCACTGGATAAGGGCAACAACCCTGGGGAGACATACACTCCCAAGATTTCTGGCTCTCAGCACTACTTGTGAAAGAAGAGATTCTAGTAACTGTCCTCTGAAGAAAGTTGGCTATGTGAACTACTAAAAACAAAAGGACACAGGAGCTGGGCACTGGAGTACACAGAAATAGGAAACAAGATCTGAGGATGTCTAAGTGCAGCACCAACAGTGTCCACTATGGTTTGGAAGCCCAGCTTGGACATTTCCTACCTTTGGGATCTTTTGAAGTATCTTGATCTCAAATGCTTATATCATTTTTGGTTATTGGGAAGATTAAATGAGGTAAATTTAAATGGGAGGATTAAATTTGGGAAAGTTCTCTTCTCTTTTTGGAGATGAAGTGAAAGAGATTGAGTATAGCAATAGAACATATTTTAGCGGTTAAAATTAGTGAAATTGAAGAAACTCATAGATGATATGAGTAGAGTTAGCAGCTTTAAATGAATAAGTAAATTTTGGTGAAACTATTGTGGTGAATAGAATATGAATAAAGTACAATACGAATAAAAGGATTCCAAGCAACATGACTGCAGCTGGAATGGATTTCTAGAATCTAATGGGGTATTTATATGACCTTGAGTAATAGTGCTCAGCAACTTAGCAGTAGCAAAATAATGGGGAAAAATGGGCCAAACAAGGAGCAGGTGGTGACAGATTCAAAGTTGGCAATTTTAAGGGAATAACTATGAGTTGCTAATCAGGAGGTGAGGTCTAGAAATCAGTGATGAAATGGAGGGAAACAAAGAACAGATCAGAGTAATGTAAGGCAGAGGCAAAAGAGAGATGAAGGTCCCTGGAACAGATAAGATGAGGAACCAGGAACTGGGATGTTCATAGGATCAACAACATGAGCCATAAAGTCCCTAAGTATGTCTGCTAGAAGGGAGAAGATTGCAAAGTTGTCAGAGATTAGCAAAGCAGTTAAATGGATTTGGTGGTTAATTGTAATAGAGTGACTATGTGATGGTAAGGGAAAATGGAATCTACAAATTCATAATGTGAATGTTTTGAAATAAGTGCATATAACCTCAGAGAAAGTTTTGTTTTTTTCTTACTTAAATCTACTTCACTTTTATTCTGGACATGATGGCATCTATTTCCTCAGGCATCTCATTGCAGTAACTGTTCTTTTCTATTCGATCATCTTTAACTTATTACTTTCAATGAAGCCTTTCCCTTTGCTTTCAAATAAGCTCGGATCCCTCTTATTTGAAAAGAAAAATACTGTCTTATTTCTCTCTGCATGTTTACTTCTCAACTTCTTAGAATAGAAGTAAATCTCTCCTCACTTAACTTCTGAAATGAATTTTCAGCTTTAGTTCTTTCCAGGAATTTCTAAATTTATCCATAGCCAAATCCAGATTTTGTTTTCCAGAATTTTTTTCACACCCCTTGCCTTCTCCTTGACATTTCTCCATCATTTATCCACTCAAGAGGTTATTTTTTCTGTTACCTTCTTTAACTCTGAGTTTTCTTGTGCTCTTTGACCCCTTCCATGTATTTCCTCTGAGCATTGTATTTCTCTTCTGAGCATCTTTCTCCTCACTTAAAGCTCTATATGCTATTTTCTCTCTTGCTATATTTATCTTTTAAACATATTTTCATGTTTCTGACATTAATCACTACATTACATCCAATATTTCATCTTTATTCCTTTAATTATATTTACAATTTCCTTTAGAAATGATTTACTTGAACATCCAACTGTCACTGAAACTTACCATGTCCTCCTAGTTTTCATCTACTGACTTTCTTTTCTAACCATGGCGTCTCTTTTTGTGTTATCATGGTTCTTTCGTCCTGACAAGATTGAAACTTACTTCAGACTTTCCATAGGTTTTCATCACCTATTTCCATCTGTCTGTAAATCCTGTCATTCCTTATCTCCAGTGGTCTCTTAGGTTTTCCATTTCTCTCCATTGTGACTCCAAGCTCAGCACTGACTTAGCCAGAGGATCTCAGTAAGCACTTTTGATTTATTAATTTTGAGCCCCCCAAACAAGATTTACATTTCATCCCACAGAACAAGAAATCTTTGACATGTATAACAATATTTTAAATAGTGTTTCTCTCTGTCTTCACTTCTTCTTAAAAACTTTTCTTCAATATTAATTGTCACATGGATAGATATTTTTCAGGATTCATAGTTAAGAATTGATATACCTTTTCAAATATTAGGTTTATTTTCAGGAAATGTTTATTACTGCTTGGAAACATTAGTGATATGTGTCTTCTAATACCTTATATACATGTTTACTGATGAGTTTGGGGTGGGGGCAAGGGCTTATAAATGACGACTCTATGTAAAAATTTGAATAACTTTTACCTGGTAATCAAACACCGATTTCCAGGTAATATTACATAGACATTTAAGTGTCAAAATTCATATCATAGGAATAAAGTACAGCATTTTAATATTCTGTTTGATGTAAAAACATGGCAGGTGGTATTGCCAAGAGAAAAGGTGAACCATAATGGAGTAAATTAGCTGATCCAAGATATAAATGTCCCTTGAAAAGTGGGCATGAAGCCTGTTTTTGAGCAATGGAGACTTGAGGTCTTTTAAAATGTAGCCATATGCAAAATAGAAAGTGTATATGAATTTAGTTCAGCTTGAAAATTCAGTTTCTCCCCTCTGTTGACTTCTTTATTTTTTTGGTAAGGCCTCACCCTCTTTAAAAAAATTAAAATGTAATCTCTTTGTGCTAAAAAGTCATTTTCTACCTACAATTAAAAAAAAAGATGCATAGAAAGTCACAGTATGATACCGAAGAAGTTGGTTAACCTCCCATGATGTATGATCTCTAAGTGAAATGAAAATACTCTGTGATTTTTTTTTCTTGTTAGGCAGTAGGATCTACATTGCCTCTCTTAATTTAGCTTTATATCTCTGCAACCATAAATAACTTTCTGAAAAGTGTTTCTTTCCATGGCAAAGATTCAGCTTTACACGGTATTTTGGTGTTCAAAAAGTACATATTGTTAAATGGTCTTTCATTGACTATATATACATATATGCTTTTGGAATATGCTCAGTAATATACAGAAGGTCTTGAATGACAGTTTAACATCTGTTGAGATAGCAAAAGTATAGCATAGCTTAACACCATCTCCTAAGGTATCAATGTAACTTGCATCTGAAGATGAGGTAACATATAAAAAAGAAGGAATTAAATTTGATATGCGATAGAAATAGTGGTGGAATCAGGGTGATAGTTTATGATATTAATATACCATGATGGTCAAGTAATTCAAAAATACCACAATTATTCCCCAAATCACAGCCACCTTTTTCTACAGGTCTCTGAGGCATACAAATTATAAGGACAAATGAAAGAAAAGTGCGATACTATTTTTCACTAGGAATTTTCCAAAAAATTCTACTGTAGACATTCTTCTTTCGAAGATAGTTAGGTCTCATCTACTTTTTTCCAGTGTGCTTTGTTCTCATTTCTTAACCTCTAAACATAAACCTTGGACCTTACCTCTCCCGCTAAAATGAGAAAAGAAGGACTAGAAATTATCAAAAATGCCCTGGGCTATCACTGCAGCTCTGAGCTGGTGGAGGAGAAAGAGAACCCAGAAAGGTCATGCCACTTCCCATTGTAAGAGGGAGCCCCTGGCCCTGACCACCAAAGCTATGTCGAATGGAGACCAGCAATAGCCACACAAAACTGTGAGACCTTTTCCTAATTTCTTAAGGGATCTGACCAATAAAAATGTGGTAAAGGGTAAAAGAGAAGTTTAAGATATTCCTTTCTCTATTTGCCTATAGAAATCTCCTCAGTGTGTTTTGACATGGGATATCCAGGATATGTTGCATATGACTGATATATAAGATGGTTTGGGGTTCAGGAAAAAAATTAAAATTTTCTGTAAATATTTTAAGAATTCCAGATCAACTCATGAGCACTATGAATCTAGGCCCTAGGCATCTATCTCAGTGTTAAATATTTCATAGGAAAATTCATAGATTATAGGGAAACATCAAATATTATATACTGAAAATACCAAAAATGAATAAAAGATGGACCACTCAGGAAAACCATTGTTAAACCATGTAAATAGCAAACGAATATCATATATGTACACATAAATGTATATGTATATGTACATATTTATTGAAAGGATGGGCAAGGAGGCTGGGTGTAAACAGATACATAAAATAAGGAATTAAAAATATAATATGGGGTGATAAGCCTAACATGCTATGGAATTACAGATGCCAAAGAAATTTTTCTTTCTAAAGCCTTTTTCTCCATACTTCTCCAGTGTTGGCTGGGTACACACATAATAATTGTTTTATATAATTACTTCATATTGGAAAGTAATGAGTCAAGAAGGAATCTAATGTAAAACTTAAGAATAACAAAAACCAGAACAAGGCCTGAAGAACAAATGATAACTTAAAAATATTTTTTAAGCTTAAACGTAAGGAGAGAACAACCCAGATGGCCTGTATGTTTATTTTGCTTCAAAGGAAAGGTTTATTTCTGAAGTTGTTTGTAGGAATAATAACTTGTCTCACCACAGCACTTCCACAGTTTCAGTGTTGAAGCCCCTACTTTCATGTCATATAGAGACTTACAACTAGCAAGTTTTAAGCATTGCTGGTAGCATTTTTCTCAGGTAATTCTTTACTTACCCATCTGCCTCTGCCATTAAACAGTGACCTTCATAAGTGTCACTAAGTCCAATTCATTTCATATTATCAGTTCCTAGCACTTAATAGGTACCTAATTAATATTTGTTGAATGAGTGCATGACTGCAATGAAAGTATACATTTGAGAATCATCCACTGAACCACTGTCAAAAACAAAAAAATTAGAAAGTAGTATTCAAGGTTCTACTGTCTCTAGACTCTCTTCCTTTTAGCAGAGTGTTCTGCTATCTGTGGTTGAGTTCTTTTATATTGCAGGAGCCTCTAAGCAATTCAGGGCTTGAAAAGTGATTTGGGATTGTCATGTAATACTTTCTCAAAACAAAAACTGCACAGAAATGAAGAAAAAGGAAATGTGAAGAAGCCCTCACAGGAATAGAGGAATACACTGTATTCCTCATAGGCGATGAAGGATGTCAATTCACGTATTCATGACATGTATTCAGACTTTGACAGTACTATATTATTTTCCCTGTGCTTTAGCCTGAAGATGGAGACATTGACACGTTGGCCTACAAGGTATTCAATTAATATGTGTTTTAAGTGATTCTAGTGAAACTGCTAAGCTACTATTCCTTATATATAAAATATATGTTATATGTATATAATATATATAAAAGCCTACAGGGCTTCTGTTTTTTGTTTTTTCTTATTTTTACAGATAAACTAACACACTGTTGACCTCCACTCTCGCAGAGGACACAATGACATTCTTGATTCTCTTTTCAACCAAGGCAACTGCCTACATAAGAGAATTATGTGATCTTCATTTTTGTGCCAGCATGGCAATTTTTGGTTATTTCAGGTTTTCTCTAGCATATCTGATAAGTATCTATTTCATACTCTCTTAGGTAAAGGATAGGAATAGGAAGAAATAGCAAATTTATTGTAAAAACTGCAACCCAGATCTATGCTCCAGAGAAACAGTTTATCAGTCAAAAAAACCTTAAATTAAAAGAAAATGATTGATTCAAATTAGTGGCTTTTCACTATTGTTCATATATTTAAAATATAAGAATCATATTTGATACTATTTCTTTAACAATTTAGACACGTTCGTTCTTCTCTTTCTTGCCCATACTCCTTTACTCTTTCCCCACCAACTTTGGAGCTTAGTTTTCATGTTGGCCTTATTTCCCCAAAAATATTTATTTGAAATTATTCAAGGACATTTATAATACATTGAAAGTATATTTTTCAGCTTGATTCTGACTAATTGTGACATAAAAACATTTGTTTTCCTTTATAAGAGCACCTGTGTGTAAACTAATTCTGACATCAGTACAGTTGTCATATGGTAAGTTTAAAAACTCTTGGGGACCAGTATGTGTATACTAGGCCTTTGGAAACTCCAGCACTACCAAATGGAGTCTTCTACCTATTAACCAAATGTCAATAATTAATTGGAAGTTAGCTTGTGATATGTATTCTTTGCACATGTTCCTGCCAAGAACTTCTGTTTCTAATTAAGACAATAGGGATATTTGTGTTATGATGATTTCTGATAGTATTTCTATAATCCTTCAAACCACTTTTGAATGTCTTTTTTAAATTTTCTGTTTTTAAATTCTGTAACTATAAGCTTCTGTAAATAAGAGAATTTTCAGTGTAGAACAAATTATTATCCAGAGAAATGTCGATCATATAATACAGCATTTGATTTTGACAATTTTGAAAATTTCTGGATCTGGGATAGCCTTGGAAAGTATTTTCAGGGCTAGATTAACCAAGCTAACACTCCAAAGGCAATTTTCTTGGCTATATCATAAAATCCAACAAACACTCCACTACAGCAAAATTTGAACTTAAATGGGGACAACATCTATTTGAAATGCCATCACTGAATATTAATTTCCATGGAGTCTCAAAAACCAGTGAAAAAATTTTCATTTCTTCCCATTGCTGAAGATCACGTTTATATATGAAGAATCTATGTTCATTAAAGATATCCCAAGCACATCTATGTAAATTACACTCAAATTATTCCTAAATTTCTTGCTGCAGTTTTATAAGTTAGAGAGTGTTCTTTCTCTATATTTGGTTTGTATTCCCGAAGGTTCTCAAGGTGCTAATTCTATTCAATTCTTTACTTTCAATTTCAGTTTAAGGAGCAAATAAATGATTCTTTGCCTGACCATCATAAAACGTTGCTTAATTTTGGCAAGTGTAGAATCTTTTAGTTGTATTAAGTTGATAAATATTTTAGCCATAAAAGTGATGCATGCAGTCAGCTTTGGCTTTACATATTGTGACAGTGTGTCAAATTACTGCTGAAAATTTGAGTAAAATCTGTATTCAAGATAGTTTTAATTTGAATATTTTTTATTCCTAATTTTGTTGCCATTCATTTAAGTCTCCTGCCTAGAAGTACTGCAAATTTCAAAAAAATAGGAACTACTAGGGGAAAAAAGAAAGAGACTTGTTTTTAATACTAAGACCTTTTTCATGTTTTGTTTTGTTTTTCAAGTATGGAGATCTTTGTTATATTCCTTATACTTAGGGGAAAATATCACTTGATTTAAGATTGTTATATTGTTGTATTATATTTCTATTTGGTGAGACAGCATAGAGAAGAAGATATAGCCCTGGGTTAGTGAAGCCTGAGTGCAGTTCCCCTATCAGCCATGTGACTGTGGATCATTAACTTCCTGAACTGCAGTTTCCAAAGTTGTGAGAATTAAATATGTTAAATGGCTGATTTGACCTACTCACTCGGTATATTTTTATTAGTCATTTAGTACATTTGAAAGATTACTATTAAACAAAAGGTATATTATACCCATTGCCTTCCACATTTGAACTCTGGAGTGTATTAAAAGTAGACGACAATGGCTTCCTTGGTGGCGCAGTGGTCGAGAGTCCGCCTGCCGATGCAGGGGACAAGGGTTCGTGCCCCGGTCCGGGAGGATCCCACATGCCGTGGAGCGGCTGGGCCCGTGAGCCATGGCTGCTGAGCCTGCACGTCCAGAGCCTGTGCTCCACAATGGGAGAGGCCACAGCAGTGAGAGGCCTGCATACTGCAAAAAAAAAAAAAAGTAGATGACAAGAATCAGGTTGAATAAATAAGCTCAGGTCTGTCTTGGCTCCCAATGCCTCCTTCACAGTGTAACATCCCTGTCATCTTAACAAATGACTGACTTGTCATTTTAATGTCATTAGTAATGCTAAAATTTCTCCTTGAAAACGTAAATGAAGCAACACATTTTACCTCTCAGTTAAAATAGTGTTTTTATTTTTAATAATTTTTTAATGCAATGTCCCTTAAAGATTTAAAAATCGTAATTTTAATAGAAATATAGATATTTTTGTGCCTGCTTCAACCAAGATCTAACCAATATTAGTTGGATTTCTTTTTTTTTTTTTTTTTTTTGTGGTACATGGGCCTCTCACTGTTGTGGCCTCTCCCTTTGTGGAGCACAGGCTCCGGACGCGCAGGCTCAGTGGCCATGGCTCATGGGCCCAGCCGCTCCATGGCATGTGGGATCTTCCCAGACCAGGGCACGAACCCGTGTCCCCTGCATCGGCAGGCAGACTCTCAACCACTGCACCACCAGGGAAGACCTAGTTGGATTTCTTGCTACAAAGTTTTCCCCTTTTGATTTATAGAGCTTGTAAATATGAATGAAAGTTTCTTCAGGATTAATATACTTGGGATTCCAGCCACACCTCATATTTGTCTGGGTGTAAAAGTCCAATACATTTATTTTGTACAGCATTTTCAGGGGGGGAAAATCAACTTTTAAAATAAATCAAAACAATATGCATAAAGGAAATACATATTTTATGTTGTTTATCATTTTTCATGGATAAATAATACAAAATATGAATGTAGGTCTTTGCTTTTCCTATGTGCAGTCTCACTTTCTCTTCTTGTGTATGATTGCTGTTATATATGTATTCAAATATGCACAGAATACACACTCAGTTTTACCTGAATGAATCAATAATTGCCATATTTTTCTAAACTTTAGTCATTGCTGTTATCTGACAGCTGAATAAAACTTCGCTGGGCATAACTTCAAAAGAATAGATCTGATTTACCTGAAAGCATGAATTTCTGTACTGTAATATAAATACTATTTTTATTGAATGAATAGGGAAAGAAACATGGATTATGTACCTTCTGTTTTTTAACATTTCATTTTTTGACATGTTATATTTCAGCATACTGTGGATTTTCTTTCTTCTATATTTTATTTTCTTCCACAGTCCTTCCACATTACATTAAAAGATTACTAAAATAAGAATGTCTGCTTTGTAGAAATTCATGTTTTAAGATGCCTTCACAAGATGATTTATAAAGTTGAATAGCCATTTAGCAATCTAAGTGGACAGAATTGAAAGTTATAATGCATTCATGTATACATTCATAAATTACCTAGTGCTGTAGGTATAATAGTGAATAAGAAAAAAGATCACTGTCCTCACTGAGCTTAAAGTCTAATGGGAGCAAAAAATATTAATAAAAAGTAACTTTGTAAAGAAACACAAGTGTAAATTTGCCACTCTAATTCATGCTATGAAGCAGAGTATATGGTGCAATAATCAGAGAGAACACAGAAGGCTTCTTGAGGGAAATGTTTGATATATTAAAAAAACAGAAGGAATTAAGCAAGTAGATTGAAAAAAAGCATTTCAGATAGGGAGTAGCATGTACAAAAGGTATTTGGGAAATTCTTCCTTGTGATTTCTATGAATGGTTAAATTTTTTAATAATAAAAATTATTTTATTGCAAACAATACACACATATATTGATTTTTAAATGGTATTATTTTCTGTTAGTATGAATGGTATTGCTGTTGTTTTTAATAATATGCAGTTTTGTGTTTATCTGCATTTATCTACAATTTAATTTCAGCTACTTGTTCTGGACTGAATGGGGACAGATGCCATCCATTGGAAAGGCTCGTTTAGATGGCTCAGAGAAGGTTGTCCTCGTAAGCATGGGAATAGCATGGCCAAATGGCATCTCCATTGACTATGAGGTCTGTTGGATTTCTTAAGTATTGAAAGTGCATTAACTGCCAACTTGCACTAGTCTACTTTTAGTATCTCTTATTTTCTTTATAAAACAATCAAAAACAGCTTGTAATATTACTTTTCAATCAACCTTAGGAAAATAAATTGTATTGGTGTGATGCTCGTACAGACAAGATAGAAAGAATTGACCTTGAGACTGGCGGGAATCGTGAGATGGTGCTGTCAGGGAGCAATGTGGATATGTTTTCAGTTGCAGTCTTTGGGGCTTACATCTACTGGTCTGACAGGTAATTTATTTTTTCATAAGTATTTGAGTCTCAAAATGTTATTTTCGTGCCAATTGCTTTACCCTTGTAGGATTAGCTATTCCTTAGCAGGGTCACAGAAAAGATCTCACAAAACCATGTAATTTCCACAGAAGAGGCAGTCACTCTTGCTATTCCAGGCTCAACCCTTTCAATGTCACAGACTAATGTTGGTTTCTTTCCCAACTGCTGGGCCATCTGTTACCTTCAGCTTAAATAACTGGCTTGATTTGGATTAAAGATTGTTGATCACATATGTTCAATTTCTTGGCAGAGCACATGCCAACGGGTCCATCAGAAGGGGCCACAAGAATGATGCCACAGAAACCGTAACCATGAGAACGGGTCTTGGAGTCAACCTGAAGGAGGTTAAAATCTTTAACCAAGTAAGAGAGAAAGGTCAGCACTCTTGTATGATAAATACGTTTTATGATATTTCTTTCTCTTATTTTTTTGACTTTTATTTATCAAACTTAAGTTAGGGATTAATTCTTATATGAGTCCAAAACCTCAAGACCCTATTTTTTTACATCTAATTTCCTACAAAAATCATATAGTAGCCTAATGAAATGAATATATAATAGTTCATGGATAGTTTTGCCTAGGACAGTGCATGTATATGGACATGTTATATACCTGGTATGGCTTCAGTTTAGGTTTAGACTAAGTAATATAGAACACTTGATAAATATACATATTCAATGAAGTATACAAAGCACAATTAGGATATTAGAGAGTAAAAAGCAGCCAAAATTTTTTTATTATATATAATATATATATATTTTTTAATAGTCACACACTTTATTTAGAACTAACTAAATATGCCACATTACTTGGCCCAAAAGGTTGTTTTCATGTCAGATTATATTTTAATACATGAAGTGATGATGGCTCCAGAAGGTTGCTATTAGTGTGAAATAAGTCCAGAGTCATCATTTCTTTAAAATATGTGTTTTGAAACTGATATGACATGATTTGGATTTTTTTTTAATATCACTTCCATTAAGATAATGTTCATTTTAAATGTCCATTAGAGTAAATTATAATTAATTTTCTTGACATCAAAGGAAGGTATAATAATTTTGGAGAGGATGATGGATTCATAGAGGAGAATTAGTCTGATGTAGAAATCTTAATATCATGTTACATCTTCACTCAAAACTGGAGTGAAAAACTTATGCCCAATATACTTAGGAAGGTAGGCACATTGGAGCCATAAATTTCTTTGATATCTTATATACTTCATAGACCTTCGTTTAAGGTACTGCATATTTCTTTTGGTGAATGCAGTTCATGTTTTGAGTGAATCAGGTACTTGTACCAAAGATTACAATATATACAACTTATTGTAATCTCAGTATCAAGTTTCAAAAGAGTTATGCACTTAACTGGCTGATTAAGGGAAAATTTTTATGCTTCTCTTTGGATGGTCAGGGGAGCAGAAGAATGTGATCTTTGAAATAAAAAAATCCCAGGTTTTAAACTGAAGTGATTAAAATTAGCGGTACTTTATAGTGTTTGGATTTATACTGACCAGTCTAAAAATTAAGCATAAAATAACCCAGAATATTCAACATTAAATTTTTAGTATTTTTCTAAGAAAAAACTATCTGGAAAACAAAAGAAAAAACACAGACATACATGTGTGTATCTTCTTCTTCTTCTCCCTAGGGACCAATGTTTGTGCCAAGGACAATGGGGGATGTCAGCAACTCTGTCTTTATCGAGGAAATTCCCAGAGAACTTGTGCTTGTGCCCATGGATATCTGGCAGAGGATGGAGTTACTTGCTTAAGGCATGAAGGCTATTTGCTGTATTCAGGGAGAACAATATTAAAAAGTATACATCTTTCTGATGAAACCAATTTAAATTCACCAATAAGGCCATATGAAAATCCACATTATTTCAAGAATGTCATAGCGTTGGCTTTTGACTATAATCAAAGAAGAAAAGGTACCAACCGAATCTTCTACAGCGATGCACACTTTGGAAATATACAGCTTATTAAAGATAACTGGGAAGACAGACAAGTAATTGTTGAAAGTAAGTACAACAATTTATTTTTAAACAGTTTGGTGGAAATGAGTATCATTTGGAGTAGTAGAGAAATTAGAGTGGTAATTGCATGTAGCAATTATATTTTCCTAGAGTTTATATTCAAGAATGAGTGAAACTATAGCATCCAAACCCCCAAAAGTCAAAGAAGTAATTAACTGTTAGCATGTACAGTGTGAATATTATGATTATTAGCTTCTAATCATGGAACATTAAAGATATTCCTCTATAATATTTCTTATTAATAAGTGTATTAAAATTCATGGAAAATAATTTTTCAGTATAAAACTTACTAATTTTATTTTCTTCCAGTGGGTGAAATTATATCTTTAAGAATATCTACCTAATTATATTCAGTGAATTTTATTTTCTCAAGTATCAGATTTTTTGTGTGCATATATATGACAGTCTTGATGAGAAAATGTTATTAAAGAAATAATCTAATATTTTAAAAATATTTTAATATTCTACAGGACAATACTTTTAATATTCTACAGGACTCAAACATAAAATTATGTGAATTATCTACATATTATAATTTAGAGAAACCTCTTTCCTGTCATCCAACTTTTACAGGGACAATCTTCATATTCCTCATTCAGCATCTCTCTCTTCTCTATCTCTATGTGATTTCCATATATTCCTCACTTTTCCAATTTCAATATACTGAGGTCAATCTTTTTAAATTGCAAAATAATACATAAAGTATAAAATTTCAAGTAATATGGATTTTTAACTGAAGTTTCTGCCTCATCCCGGCAACATCAATTCCATTTACTTGTAAGTGACAGCTGTCATGCCTCCAGAATTTTCTTTAGGTATGTGTATCATTTGTAATTACAAAACTGTAATGATACAATATTCACCTGCTTGTTTTCACTTACAATATATCTTAAAAAGCTTTTAAGGCTATTTAAGATAAGGCTCTATCTTATTCTTTTGAAAGCCTGTATCTATCCTATACTAAGAGCAAACTAATTTATTTAACCATTTTCTCACCGACAATCATTTAGGTTGTTTTTTGTGTCTTATCACTACCTACAATGTCACAGTGAACATTTGTGCACATAAATGTTTTTTCACATACGTGAATATTTCTTTAGCATAGAATTCTAGAAATAGAACTGCAAAAATCATTGTTTTATTTATTTATTTTTTAGAACTGGTCCAATTTCTCCAAAAAGACCATATCAATTTATGTTTTCGTTAACTGTTTATAAAAAGATCCATTTTCCCACACTTTTGACAATGATTTTATAATTTTTATTAGCTTATGACTAATATGTAAAAGGTCAACTTATATTAATATACATTTACCTGATAACTAGCGAGATCCAGCATCTATTCATATGCTTACTCATGTGAAAAACATCAAACTCCCTATTGTACATTGCCATCCCTTGCTAAGCCTGTCACGGTTTATTTTGTCTTTCAATATTTAATATCCTCACAATCCTTTTTGCCTATTCAAACCTGACAGCCTTTCCAAATCTGTTCAAGTGTGTACTTTCAAGCATATACAAATACACATTCTTGTTTCTTTATTCTCTAGGTTACTATACTTGTTGATAATTTCATAACAATTCGTATATTCCAGCACATGCCATTTTGGCTTCCCTGTGTGTGTGTATATATATGAAGATGCAACTATAACTGTACTGATCATAGAGTTGAGACATTCGAGACTTACTGATTCTTTGGGTATATCCCTATGAAGTTTACATTATAATTCTCTTTGGTCCTCCTTCCATTTTCCTAGACTGACACAATTCAGAGTTGGAAGTGCTTATGTTGCATCTGTAATCTATTAACTAACTTATTCATTTTCTGTGCTCCAGATTCTTTGTCAGGTACCCTGGGTATAAAGGTGAATATGAGTCCATAGACCTTTAGAAGCCATAGTTTAAGAAGAAAACTACGTGTAAACAGACATTGAAATTCACTAGAATCTATAATATACTGAAGGCCTAGATAATAAATAATCTTTCTGGGGAAGCATAGAGGATGCCACTGAGATGAGTTGAGGAAATGTAAGGGATCAATAGGAGTCTGTCTGTTGAGCCAGGTGGAGAAGAGGAGGAAGAATTTTAGACCAATGGTCCCCAAATGTGGTTCCTAAGGTCTCCCAATACATGTTCAAGGACTCTAAGAGATCAAAATTATTTTCATAATAATACTAGATATTTATTTGCCTTTCCACTGTGTTGACATTTGCACCAATGGTGCAAAAGCCATTGTGGCTAAATTGCTGGTACCTTAGCACTAATCAATACAGTGGCACCAAACAGTACTAGTAGTCATTGTATTTTTCATTGCCACTTAATAGCAGGAAAAAAAAAAAGAGCCAGTTTCACTTAAGAATGTCCTTGAAGAAAAAGTAAAATAATTAATTTTATTAAATATTGATCCTTCAATACACATCTCTTTAATATGCTGTGTAATATTATAAAATACATATAAGGAACTCTGATGCATTCTGAAGTATAGTTGCCTGAAGGATACCATGTATTTCTGACATTTGAGTTTATGCTTTTTTTAAGGAATATCATTTTTTACTTAAAAGAATGAGGAACAGATAAACTATGGTTATTCAAACCTGGGTGTATGGCAGACTAAATACAATGAGTCTGTCACTCCAAGGAAAATGACCTACGTTATTTATTGCAAATAATAAAAATCAAGATTTCAAGTAAAAATTAAAATGTTCAAGACTTGTATCCACCACAGTTAGCTTGATAGCTTCCCAATACTTAAAGGTTTTTCTGATGAGATGGGTAGTGATATTACTAGTGATTTGGGGTGGGGGGGTGTTGCATGCTGAAATTGTTAGCATTTGGAGGATATGCATAACTCAGGGAACCAATATTTTCCAAATGACGTGATAAAATCATGCCTGGGTAAATGATCCATTCAGAGTATAAGATAGACCAAAGAATTTTAATGTAATAGAATAGGAAAAGTTCATCACTATGGTTTCTGATTCCACACTGAAGCTAACCTTTAAGTAACTACCACTTGTGTTGTTGTAGCAAAAAATCATATCCAGAATTATCTGAAAAGGCTGTTAAAACCCTTCTTCCTTTTCCAACTTCACTGCTGTGTGAAGCTGGATTTTCTTCACAAATTTCAACTAAAACAACACAACAGATTGGTCAAAGTAGATGTGAGAATCCAGCTGTCTTCTGCTAATCCAGACAGTAAACAAATTTATAAAATGATAAAATAATGCTGTCTTCTCATTTTAAAAAATACAGCTATTTTTGTAGATGTTATTTATATTAATATGCAGTCAATTCATTTTTGTTTGTTAAAATATATTAATACATATCAAAACAAATTTTTTAGTTTAAATTTCTAACACAATAGCTATAGACATAATTCACATACACAAAACTTTTGCTGGAGTCTTCAATACTTTTTAAGACTGTAAAAGTCCTCAGAACAAAAAAGATTACAAACTACTCTTCTAGACTAAAGGCTCAGAATATTTTAAAGACATGAAAAGGTACAGGGTAGACAAGGAGTGACACATCATTTGGTATGATTAGAACATGGGTTTCATGGCATGAATGGTGTGAGATGAGGTTATTGAGTCCTAGAGAGAAGTCCGATATTGAAGGATTTGGTCTGCCAAGATAAGAAGTACTAAAGAAAAAACAGTTTCATTGAGATATAATGTACATACCATAAAACTCCTTCATTAAAAGTGTACAGTTCAATAATTTTGGGTGTGCTACATTATTAGTATATTACATTATTAATAATTACATTATTAATTTTTAAAATTAGGTAAAAATATATAAAACATAACATTTGCCATTTCAACTTTTAATTGTACAATTCAGTGACATCAATTACATTCACGATATTGTGCAACCATCACCATCTATTTATAAAACTTTTAAAATAAATCTATTTATTGGCTCCATTGGGTCTTCGTTGCTGCACACAGGTTTTCTCTAGTTGCAGAAGTGGGGGCTACTCCTCATTGTGGTGCATGGGCTTCTCATTGCGGTGGCTTCTCTTGTTGCGGAGCATGGGCTCTAGGCATGCAGGCTTCAGTAGTTGTGGCTCATAGGCTCTAGACCACAGGCTCAGTAGTTGTGGCACATGGGCTTAGTTGCTCTGCAGCATGTGGGATCTTCCCGGACCAAGGCTCAAACCCATGTCCCCTGCATTGGCAGGTGGATTCTTAACCACTGTGCCACAGGGAAGTCCCTCCAAAACATTTTTCTCTCTTTAAACAGAAACCTTGTTTAAGCAATTACTCCCCATTCCCCTTCCCTGTATTCTCTGGTAATCTTTCATCTATTTTCTTCCTCTATGAATTTGGCTATTGTATATATTTCATATAAGTGGAATCATACATATATATGCTTTGTTGTGTGTGGCATAATTCACTCAGTATAATGTTTTGAAGGTTAATCCATATTGTAGCAGGTGTCAGAAGTTCATTCCCCTCTTTATGGCTGAATAATATTTTATTGTATGTATATACCACATTTTATTTATACATTCATCTGTTTATGGACATGAGTTGTTTCTACCTTTGGTTATTGTGAAAATGGCACAGTGAACACTGAGATACTAATATTCAAGATAAGGAGTTATGATTTTTTTCAGTAGATTAAGGGAAAACAATGGAGTGTTCTAAGGTAAGTATATAATAGGACTTTTGTTTTATGAAGATAACTCTGGCTATGTTATGTTTGATGACATTTAAGAGATGCCAAGGGAGGTTTTTGCTGAGTTACAGATCCTATATATATCATGGTAAATTAAACTGAAAACAATTTAACCAAGGTATATACATATTTCTGTTCAGCAGTTTGCCTTTCTGTTTGGTTGATAGTTTTCTTCACTGTACAAAAGCTTATTAATTTGATATAGTCACACTTTACTTTTGTTGCCCTTGCCTGAAGAGATAGATGCAAAAAAATACTGCTAAGACCAGTGTCAAACAGTGTACTGCCTACATTCATCAGGGATATTGGCCTGTAACTTTTTTTTACTGTACTGTTTTTATCTGGTTTTTGTATCAGTAATGTTGGCTTCATAGAATGAGTTTGGAATTGTTCTTTCCTCTTCAGTTGTTTGGGATAGTTTGAGAAGGAGAGGTATTAACTCTTCTTTAAAGGTTTGGTAGAATTCACCTGTGAAGCTATCTGGTCCTACACTTTTGTTTGTTGGGATTTTTTTTGGTTTTTTGTTTATTTGCTTTTTTACTGAGTCAATTTCATTGCCAGCAATTGGTCTGCTGAGATTTTCTATTTCCTTGGAAAATTGTATATTTCTAAGAATTTATCCATTTCTTCTAATTTGTTCAATTAGTTGGTGTACAATTTTTTGTAGTAATCTCTTACTATCCTTTGTATTTCTGTGGTGTCAGTTGTAAGGCTAGATTGTTTGCGATTTTTCTTGGTTCTTGATGAACTGTTTTTGCTGCATCCTGTAAATTTTGGATTTTTTGTTTTTATTTTTATTTGTCCAAAGGTATTTTTCTATTTTCTCTTTAATTTCTTCAATGGTCCATTGGTTGTTTAGAAGCATGTTGTTTAGCCTCCACATTTGTTTTTTAACAGTTTTCTTCTTGTAAATGTTTTCTTGTTTCATAACACTTCGGTCAGAAAAAAATGCTTGATATGAATTCAGTCTTCTTCATTTATTGAGATTTGTTTTGTGGCCTAACATGTGATCCGTCCTGGAGAATATTCCATGTGCACTTGAAAACAATGTGTATTTTGCTGTTTGGGGGTGGAATTTTGTCTAGTTATCTATTAGGTCCATCTGGTCTAATGTGTCATTTAAGTCAATGTTTCCTTATTGATTTCTTCTATCCATTGATGTAAGTGGTTGTGTTAAAGTTCCCTAGCATTACTGTGTTACTGTCAATTTTTTCTTTATGTTTGTGATTTGCTTTATGTATTTAGGTGCTCTTATGTTGGGTGCATAGATATTGACAAATGTTATAGCCTCTTGTTTGATTGATCCCTTTATCATTATGTGATGCCCTCCTTTGTCCCTTGTTATGGTCTTTGTTTAAAAGTCTATTTTTTATCTGATATAAATATTGCTATCCCAGCTTTTGTTTGTTTCCATTTTCATGGAATATCTTTTTCCATCCCTTCACTTTCCAGTCTGTGTGTGTCTTCAGATATGAAATCAGTCTCTAGTAGGCAGCATCTATACGGGTTGTGTTTCTTCATCCATTCAGCAACCCTGTCTTTTGATTGGAGCATTTTGTCTATTTACATTTAAAGTGATTATTGATAGCTATGTATTTATTGCCATTTTGTTAATCATTTTCTGGTTGTTTTATAGTTATTCTGTTCTTCTCTCATTCTCCTCCTTTGTGATTTGTTGACTTTCTTTAGTGTTATTGTTTATATTCCTTTCTCTTTATTTTTTGTGAATGTATTATAGATGTTTGGTTTGTGGTTACCATATGGTTCATATATAACA
Organism: Mesoplodon bidens; assembly: GCF_964165515.1. Classification (NCBI taxonomy): domain Eukaryota; kingdom Metazoa; phylum Chordata; class Mammalia; order Artiodactyla; family Ziphiidae; genus Mesoplodon; species Mesoplodon bidens. The sequence continues at coordinate 55,649,210 of NC_138165.1, forward strand.
ACCTACATATATGTTATTTAAGTTGATGGTTGCATAAGTTTGAGCACATTCTAAAAGCACTACATTTTTACTGCCCCTGTTCACAATTTGTGTATTTTGTGTCATATTTTACATCTTTTATTTGTGTATTGCTTATGTAATTATTTTAGAGGTAGATAATTTTACTACTTTTGTCTTTTAACCTTCATACTAGCTCTAGAGGTGGTTGATCCACTACCTTTACTACATGTTTGCCTTTACCAGTAGGATTTTTTTTCATATTTTTCTTGTTTTTAATTGTGGCTTTTTCTTTTCTATTTAATGATGCCCCTTTAACATTTCTTATAAGGCCAGTTGAGTGGTGATGAACTCCTTTAGTTTTTACTTGTCTGGGAAACTCTGTATCTCTCCTTTCTTTAGTTCTGAATGATAACCTCACCAGACAGAGTATTCTTGATTGTAAGTTTTTTCTTCCAGCACTTTGAATATATCAAGCCAGTTCCTTCTGGCCTGTGAGGTTTCTGCTGCAAAGTCACTGGATAGTCTTTGTGGGTTTCCTTGTGTGTAACTTATTTTTCTCTTGCTGATTTTAAGATTCTCTAACTTTTGACATTTTAATTATAACATTTCTCAGTGTGGGTCTCTTTGGGTTCATCTTGTTTGGCACTTTCTGTGCTTCCTGGACTTGGATGTCTCTTTCCTTTGCCAGGTAAGGGAAGTTTTCAGTCATTATTTCTTCCAAAAGTTTTTCTATTCCTTTCTGTTTATCCTTCTTGAATCCCTATAATGCAAATCTTAGTTTGCACTCTATTGTTCCAGAGGTCTCTTAAATTATACTAATTATTCATTCTTCTTACTCTTCCAATTGGGTGATTTCCACTAACCTGTCTTCCAGGTTGCTGATCCTTCCCCCTATTTTTTATTTTGGTTATTGTATCCTTTGGTTCCAAGTGGTTCTTTTTTTAATATTTTCTCTTTGTGGAAGAGCTAGCTGAGTTCATTCACTTGTTTCCCACGTTTGGTGAGCCTATTTGAGCTTTTTATCATATAAATTGCTTATCTAGCTATGTTTTATTTAGCTTCTTTTCTGAGGTTTTGGGTTTTTTTTTATTTGAAATGTATTCCTTTGTCTCCTCATTGTGCCTAAGTCTGTGTTTGTTTAGGTACTTAGAATAATCAGCTATGTCTCCTAGTCTTCAAAGAGTGGCCTTATGTAGAAAGTGTCCTGTTGGGCCCAGAGGCACAATCCCCTGTGGTCACCAGAGTCAGGTAGTCCACAGCAGTGTGTACTTTCCTGTGGGTGGTTGGGCTGTGACTGCTGCAGGTGCACTGGGGGTGGGGTTAGCCCCCAGGCCAGCTGGCTGTAACCTCTAACTGTTGTGGGCACCCTGATAGGTGGAGCTGACTCCCCAAAGTGGTTGCTGCTTTGGAGGGACACCATTGTCATCCAAGGCAGCTTGCCAGGTTGGGCAGAGAAGGAGCCACTTTGGATGAACTGGCCAAAGTAGGTGAGTTGGGCAGGGCAGGTCCTTGGGAACACTGGGACAGGGTGCCCAGTGTTAGCTGGGTTGATGGATAATGACAGAAATGGTGCCTCCCAGCACTAGGTCAGCTAGGTAGAAGGAGAGTTTAAAAACATGTTGCCTTTCAGCACTTCTGTACCTGGAGAAAGTTCCAACAGATTCCTGCCACTCTGGCACATGCCCTAAAATCAGTCAATGAATCTCATGACCCAGGTGCTTTTCAAGCTACTGCCTCTGCACTGGAACTTGGAGTGAGTTTGTGCACGAGCTCTTCAAAAGCAGAGTCTTGGTTTCCCACAGGCCTCCAGCTCTCTTGGACATAGTCCTCACTGATTTTCAAAGATGGGGCTCTTCTTTCCAGTGCAAGTCCCCTGGGATGGGGAGCCCAATGTGATGCTTTGAACCCTTGCTCCTCAGGGAGCACCTCTGCAGCTGTGATATTCCTCCTTGCTTGTGTGCCACTGTACTAGTTGTGTCGGTTCTGATTAGAACACCATTCTGCTCCTCCTTCTTGTCTTGATGTAACCTTTTCTTTATATGCATAGTTGTAGAAAATCTATTCTGCTAGTGTTCAGGTTGTTCTCAGAAATGGTTGTTCCACCTGTAGTTGTAGTTTTGGTGTTTCTGTGGGAGGAGATGAACTCAAGCTCTTCGTACTCTGCCATCTTAATTCAGAACCCCTTTGATATTCTATTTTGATAAATCTGGAAAAACACATTTCATTTTGATATATCTTTTACCAGTTAGTTACGAAAAAAGTAAATTCACTGACATGTGATTAAGTATTTAAAGATAGAAGAGCATTCTAAATACTTTTACAAATCAGATTTAGGTTTAGATCCTTTATATATCTGAATATGGGGAAAGGATAGGATGAAGTCTCTCTCCTTTATCTTTCAATTCATGTAGAATGAATATTTTGCTCTCAGGTATAAAAGATGAGATGAAGAGCCACTAAATACACTTAAATGTGTATTACATGCTTACAATGTGCCATAGATTATTAGGTTGTGGCAAATAAAGATGAAAGGTCTATTTTTCTAACCTCTGGGAACTCAAAGTATGGCAAAGGGAAAATGCCGTGTTTCACTTTTCAGACGTGAAGAGTCAAGACTGTTAGTCAACATGATATTAAAAATAACACCGAGGTTATCTCTGGCTTTAAAAACGTAGCATGATTGATGATAATTATAAAAAATAAAAACTAAGAAGAGATACATAATTTCAAAAAACAAGATAAGATTTTCCTCGAATAATAAACAAACAGAACAGAAATACAATGCAGTTAGCATGACTGAAACATCAGACTTCTGAGCCCTAGAATATGGATCCTACAGAGGAACAGGAGCAAGTTTAAAGCCTGCTTGAACCAGGGACTGGGGTGAGGCTGCCACATATGAAAATAAGGCTGAATTAAAGCTGTGCCATCTCCTTCACATACCAATGTCCTATGTGACATTTTTGCTGTAGAGGCTTAGAGAATACAGAAAAAATCCTGTGACCAACACTAACATCAGTCTTTTACAGGTTGATAGCTTTTCAAGTTCTCATAGGCCCTGTGGAGCAAAAATCCAAGTGAATTATGATAGGGCTGCTGCTTAAGGCCCAGGGGCCAAGTGAAGGCAACTGAACCAACAAACTACAAGGAATGAGTGCTAGAAGAGAGGTTTAAAAATTACTTAAGGAGAGCCTGCACATTCAAATTCCACAATAGATGGATTTTAAAGAAATACAGCTAAAAATAAAAGTGCACCAACCAGCAGATGAGTGAAAACAAATAATAGAACAATTAGAAGGAGACATAACTTTTGGGGGAGTTCATCAGAGAGGAAAAGGAATACATGTTTATAAGAAGTACAAGAAATGGTGAAACCAGAGGCTAAAATTATATAAGAAAAAGATAATTAAAATGAAAACAACTAAAAATCTTAGAACTGAAAAATATGGTCAGTATAATAAAAATTAAAAAGAAATCTCAATTGATAAAGTTTATGTTGGACTAGTCAAAGTGAAAATGAACCAATGGTATGATAATTAGTGAGGAATTAATATGTAAATTACAGGAAAAAATGAGAGCAGTTGTGAAACTTGGAAGGTAAGTTGGTAGGTTCAACATGATTATAGCTAGTAGAGGTCAACAAATGACAAAGAAGAGAGGGAAGGAAAGAAAAATATCATCCAAGAAACAATAATGGAGTTTACTACAAAAGAGGAAATAAATGGGTCCTTAAATTGAAAATGAATTCTGAGTACTGAAAAGAATCATAAAATTAAATCAGCCATCAAAGTAAAATTTCAGAGAATCATAAAAAAAGGGAAAACCTTAAAATGATACCAGAAGGAATAGAGAGATTATCTACAGAGTAACAATAATTGAATTTAAGCAAGCATCTCACCAGCAGCATTAGAAATATGTTCATACTTCTAAGGAAATATATAATCCTATAACTGACTAAACTGTTATTCAAAATGAATGGAAATATAGATTGTTCCAGACATACAAAATCAGTAAGAGTACATCAATATATTCTCACTAAAAAACAAAAAAACCTTAAAATAATGACTTCAAACTTGACCGTAATACACATTAAGTAGTAAAATTTGTGTTTTACATTATGACTTGGTATCTATGTTTCAGTTTTACAGATTAATATCTTTATTCCATAGGACTCATTCTGATGTTTTACCCAATCAGAGCAGTTTATCATTTAAAAAAACATGGCTTAAAATAAGGTCAAATGCTTTCCTTACATTCAATAACCAGTTAAAACAGGTAATTAAGCAAAACTTCTCAAACTGGAAATAAAAACAAAGGATGCACAAGATTGTAATAGAGAAAATTATAAAATATTAGTGGACATAAAGAATGACTTTAAATAAAGGGAGAAAATGTAATTTTCATGATGGGAAAATTTGATTTCCATAACTATGGAAATTTGCCCCAAATTATCTGTAAGTTTAATGCAATTCAAAATGCCCAAGTAACTTTTTTCATGCAACTTCATATGCTGATCCTAAAACATACATGGAATAGCAAAATTCCAACAACACCTAAGGCAATTTTGAAAAAATATAAATTTGTAGTCTCTCCTTGACAAGAATTTCACTTATAAAGTTATAATAATGAAAACAATGTGACATTATTAAAAGAATAGTTAAATGGAACAGAAAAGAGGGCTTAAGGCAGATCCACACATACATGTCTTGTAAATGTTTTTGTTACCAAGTTGATATTACAAATCAGTTGAAAAATAATAAACTGCATTTAATAAATTTTGCTAGTAAAATTTGCATGCAAGAAATAAGTAAAATTCTATCTCTAGCTTATACTGTACTCAAAAATAAGTTTCAGTTGAGAAAGATGGTGAAGTAAAAGGACCGTGAGCTCACCTCCTCTCACAAACACACCAAAATCACAACTAACTGCTGAACAACCATCAATAAAGAAGACTGGAATCTACCAAAAAAGAAAGATATTCCTCATTCAAAGACATGAAGAAGAAACCATGGTAGGAGGGGCACACTCGCAATATACTCAAATCCCATACTGCCCAGATTAGCAATGCACAAACTGGAGATTGATTATATTGCAGAAGTTCTCTCACAGAAGTGAAAGCTCTGAGCCCCACACCAGTTGCCCCAGCCTAGGGGTCCAGCATTGGGAGGAGGAGTCCACAGAGCATTTGGCTTTGAAGGCTAGCAGAGCTTGATTTCAGGAACTTCACAGGACTGAGGGAAACAGAGACTTCACTCTTGGAGGGTGCACATAGGTCTTGCAGGCACTGGGACCATGGGCAGAAGCAGTGACTCCAGAAGAACGTGGGCCAGACCTACCTGCTAGTCTTAGAGTGTCCCTGGGGAGGTGGCAGATGGCTGTAGCTCTCTCCAGGGTCATAAAAGGTGGTGGCAGACATAGCAGAGACCTACGTGCACTCTGGCTTCAGGCAGACATTTTGGGTCTTTGGCCCCAAGACCTGGCCCCACCCAACAGCCTGTAAGCTCCAGTGCTGGGACGCCTCAGGCCAAACAACCAACAGGGTGGGAACCCAGCCCCAACTATCAGAAGACAGGCTGCCTAAAGACTTCCTGAGCCCACAACCACCTTTAGACACACCACTTGACATATCCCTGCCCACCAGAGGGACAACACCTAGCTCCAAACACTAGTGGGCAGCCACCAGACTCTCCCACCAGGAAGCCTGAACAAGCCTTTAGACCAGCCTCACTCACCAGGAAAAAGACACCAGAAGCTAGAAAACCACCAAACTGCAGCCTGCCAAGCTGAGTCCATAAACACAAGTTAGAACCTATTCTGGGAAAACAGCTGGTCTTTGGCCCTTGAGTGATGAAGGGTAGTGTAATGCTGGGACACATAAAATATCCCCTACAGAGGGCCACTTCTACAAGGTTGAGAAATGTAACTAAACTACCACATACATGAAAATACAAATAGAAATGTGAACAAAATGAGATGACAAAGGAATATGTTGCAGATGAAAGAACAAGATAAAACACAAGAACAACTAAGTGAAGTGGAGATAGGCAATCTACCTCAGAAAGAGTACAAAATAATTATTGTAAAGGTGATCCAAGAACTCAGGAAAAGAATGAATGCACAGAGCAAGAAGCTATAAAAAGATTTTAGCAACGAGTCAGAAAATATAAAGAGCAACCAAACAGGGTTGAAGAATACAATAACTGAAAATAAAAATATAGTAGAACAAATCAATAGCAGACTAAATGAGGCAGAAGAATGAATCAGTGGGCTGAAGACATAATGGTGGAAATCACTGCCATGGAATGGAATAAAGAAAAAGAATGAAAAAAATAAGGGCAGTTTAAGAGACCTCTGGGACAATATCAAACACACTAACATTTGCATTATAGGGGTCCTAAAAGGAGAAGAGAGAAAGAGCCTGAGAATATTTGAAGAAATAATAGCTGAAAACTTCCCTAACATGGGAAATGAAACAATCACCCAAGTCCAGGAAAAGCACAGAGTCCCATACAGGATAAACCCAAGCAGGAACATGTCAAGAAACACATTAATCAAATTGACAAAAATTAAAGACAAAGAGAAAATATTAAAAGCAACAAGGGAAAAGCAAAAAATAACATACAAGGGAATTCACATAAGGTTATCAGCTGATTTTTCAGCTGAAATTTTGCAGGCCACAGGGGAGTGGCACCATATATTTAAAGTGATGAAAGGGAATAACCTACAACCAAGAACACTCTATCCAGCAGCAAGGTTCTCGTTCAACTTCAGTGGATAAATCAAAAGCTTTACAGATAAGCAAAAACTAAAAGAACTCATCACCACCAAACCAGCTTTACAACAACTGCTAAAAGAACTTCTCTAAGCAGAAAATGCTGGAAGTAGAAACAAGACAATTAATGGGAAAGCTCACCAGTAAAGGCAAACATATAGTAAAGGTAGAAAATCATCTACATACAAATATGATATCAAAACCAGTAATCATAAGAGGAGGAGAGTATGAATGAAGGATATTTGAAATTAAGAGGTCTGCAACTTAAAACAGTCATGTATACATGTAGACCACTATACCAAACCCTCATGGTAACTGCAAACAAAATATCTATCATAGATGTACGCACTAAAATTAAAAGGAATCCAAACACAACACTAAAGATAGTCATCAAATCACAAGAGAACAAAAAAGAAAAGCAAGAAAAAAAGATCTACACAAACAAATCTAAAACAATTAACAAAATGACAATAAGAACATATAAAATAGATAATTACCTTAAATGTAAAAGGATTAAATGCTTCAACCAAAAGACATAGACTGACAGAATGGATACACAAATAAGACCCATATATATGCTGTCTACAAGAGACCCGCATCAGATCTAGAGACATACAGACTGAAAGTGAGGGGACAGAAAAAGGTATTCCATGCAAATGGAAATCAAAGGAAAGCTGGAGTAGCAATTTTCATATCAGACAAAATAGACTTTAAAATAAAGACTGTTACAAGAGACAAAGAAAGACAATACATAATGATCAAGTGATCAATCCAAGAAGATATAATATTGTAAATATTAATATATATGTACCCTCATTGAGGGTACATATTGAGGAAAACCTCAATACATAAAATGCTAACAGCCTTAAAGGAGAAATCAACAATAACAGTGTGGGACTTTGACACCTCACTTACATCAACAGACAGATCATGCAGACAGAAAATCAATAAGGAAACACAGGTCTTAAATGACACATTAGACCAGATGGACTTAATTGATATGTATAAAACATTCCATCCTAAAGCAGCAGAATACACATTCTTTTCAAGTTCCCATGGAACATTCTCCAGAATAGAACTCATGCTGGGCCACAAAGCAAATCTGGCTAAATATAAGAAAATTGGGACTTCCCTGGTGGTTCAGTGATTAAGAATCCACCTGCCAATGCAGGGAACATGGGTTTGATCCCTGGTCTGGGAAGATCCCACATGCCACAGATGAACTAAGACCATGTACCACAACTACTGTGCCTGAGCTCTAAAGCCTGCATGCCACAACTACTGAAGCCTGCACACCTAGAGCCTGTGCTCTGCAACAAGAAGCCACTGCAAAGAGAAGCATGTACACTGCAACAAAGAGTAGCCCCCACTTGCTGCAACTAGAGTAAGCCCAGGTGCAGCAACAAAGACCCAACACAGCCAAAAATAAATAAATGTATATTAAAAAAGAAAATTGATCAGGGGGAGGAGTCAAGATGATAAAATAGGACTTGGAGTTTGCCTCTCCTCACAGGTACAACAAAAATACATCTACAAATGAAACAATTCTCACAGGGCACCTACTGAACACTAGTGGAGGTCCTTGGACACCTAAAAGGACAAGAAAAATGCCCATGCAACCAGTGAGGACGAAAGAAAGAAAAAAAGAAAAGAGGAAACAGGATGAGACCAGCACCTTGGGCAGGGGAGCTGAAGGAGAGGAGAGTTTCCCTCACTCAGGAAAGCCACCTCATGGTGGAGAGATCATCTGGGATAGAGAGGAAGCTTTGGGGGATCAGAGGGGAATGCAGCAACCAGTCTCTGAGAGGACAGAGTAAGAACTATGTGCATGGTCCATGCTACAGCCCTGCACACTCCAGCCCAAGTCATGTGTCTTGTGGTGTAGAGGGGGGGCTGGGTGCTGGAAAGTGGGGTTTGGAGAGCAGACCAAGGGAGAGGATAGATGTTGGCTGTGAAGAGACAGCCTGAAAGGACGGGACTAAGGAGCTCCACAACTGGAAAAGATTGAGGGAGAAACCTGCACCACCATAGAAACACGGTGCATTTGTTGACTGGCATGCAAGGGGCAGGGCCACCTTTGAAACTCCCTTCCCCATATGGCGGTCCCTGCCTCTGCAGGCACTAGCAGGGGTTCCTGCCTCAGCAAGCTCGCCTGCCCCTCAAGCCAAAACCTACTCCAGCCATGCAGGCCCCGGAAGGCCCAAGTGCTAACCCTGCCAAAGCCTCCATAGGTCACACCAGTCCTGGTGGGCCTGAGAACCGCCCCTGCCAAAGACTCCTCAGGCTGCGCCGATCCTGTGGCCCACGCACCACCCTGCCAAAGCCTCCTCCAGCTGTGCTGACCATGTCTGTGAATGCCTTCACTGGCCTGTGTGGACATGCGTGCTCCAGGGCAGCCTCAGGAGCAGAAACTGGTGGGAGAAACACATGCAGAGGTGGAGCTGAAACCAAAGCTGAGCCCCAGGGGCTGTGCAACCAAGGAAGAAGGCCTGAAATCTCTCCTCACAGCTACACAAACCATGGAGTTACACCTCTGCTGATGGCTTCCTAAATTCATTGCCTAAGGAACATCCAAACAGACAACAAGTGCTCCTGCAGCTGATACGGATCTGGCTTTAGCAGCTGTGGGCTTTGTGTGCACATACAGTTGAGGGTTGGGTGAGGCCAGAGCCTGAGCTGCCTCCATAGATCCCACAGTGGGTATAGATGCATGACTACTGCAGTACTGGGACCTGACCTCAATGGATCTGTGCTGGTGGCCTGGTGAAAACAATACCTGAGAGTCATGAAGGCCATTTGCCAGCAAATGGTGGGACTGAGAGGAGTGCAAACAACAGTGTACTTTGTGAGCCTGCACAATGGGTGAAAGGAGACACAACTGAGCACACTCACAGGTGAACAGCCCCAGAAGAGGAATACTCAGAAGCTTCTCTCCAAGTGGGAGTGCTCCAATCCCACCTATCTCACACCGCAGATCAGAAACACAGCTAAGAAACAGATCTCAGGGCTTCTACCTCAACAACTACAGAGCACACCATGCCCCTGAGAGGGGCGGTGACAACCACAGAGCAAAGAGGAGGCCTCACTCAATATCCAACTCACGCACCCCAGGGCAGACACCAGAAGCCAGAGGATCTACGATCCTGCAGCCTGAAGAAAGGACACCACAAACACAGTAAGTTAGACAAAATGAGACAAAAGGGAAATCTGCTGCAAACAAAGGAGCAAGATAAAAACCTACAAGAACAACTAAATGAAGAGGAGATAGGCAATCTACCTGAAAAAGAATTCAGAATAATGATAGTAAAGATGATCCAAGATCTCACAAAAAGAATGGAGGCGTGGATTGAGAAGATGCAAAAGATGTTTAACAAGGACCTAGAAAAACTAAAGAACAAACAAACAGAGATGAACGGTGCAATAACTGAAATGAAAAACACACTAGAAGGAATCGATGGCAGAATAACCAAGGCAGAAGAATGGATAAGTGAGCTGGAAGAGAGAGAATGGTGGAAATCACTGCCACAGAACAGAATAAAGAAAAAAGAATGAAAAGAAATGAGGACAGTCTCAGAGACTTCTGGGAGAACATTAAATGCACCAACATTCAAATTATAGGGGCCCCAGAAGAAGAAGAGGAAAAAAAGGACCTGAGAAAACATTTGAAGAGATTATACTAAAAAAACTTCCCTAACATGGGAAAGGAAATAGTCAACCAAGTCCAGGAAACACAGAGAATCTCATATATGATAAACCCAAGGAGGAATAACCCAAGACACATATTAATCAAATTAACAAAAATTTAATACAAAGAAAACATATTAAAAGCAACAAGAGAAAAACAGAAAAAAATATACAAGGGAATCGCCATAAGGTTATCAGCTAATTTTTGCAGCAGAAACACTGCAGGCCAGAAGGGAGTGGCATGATATATTTAAAGGAGTGAAAGGGAAAAACCTACAACCAAGAATACTCTACCCAGCAAGGCTCTCATTCAGATTTGATGGAGAAATCAAGAGCTTTACAGAAAAGCAAAAGCTAAGAGAATTCCGCACCACCAAACCAGCTTTACGGCAAATGCTAAAGGAACTTTTCTAGGTGGAAAACACACAAGAGGAGAGAACAAAAGAGGAAGAGAAGAAAAAAGACCTACAAGAACAAACCCAAACAATTAAGAAAATGGAAATAGGAACATACATATTGATAATTACCTTAAATGTAAATGGATTAAATGCTCCAACCAAAAGACATAGACTGGCTGAATGGATATAAAAACAAAACCTGTACATATGCTGTCTACAAGAGACCCACATCAGACCTAGGGAAACATACAGATTAAAAGTGAGGCTACAGAAAAAGAATTTCCATGCAAATAGAAATCAAAAGAAAGCTGGAGTGGCAATACTCATATTAAACAAAATAGACTTTTAAATAAAGACTGTTACAAGGGACAAGGAAGGACAGTACATAATGATCAAGGGATCAATAAAAGAAAAAGATATAACAATTGTAAATATTTATGCACCCAACATAGGAGTACCTCAATATATAAGGCAAATGCTAACAGCCACAAAAGGGGAAATCAACAGTAACACAGCAATAGTGGGGAACTTTAAACCCCTCTTACACCAATGAACACATAATCCAGACAGAAAATTAATAAGGAAACACAAACCTTAAAGGACACATTAGACCAAATAGACTTAACTGGTATTTATAGGGCATTCCATCAGAAAGCAGCAGAATACACTTCCTTCTCAAGTGTACATGAAACATTCTCCAGGATAGTTCACACCTTAGGTCACAAATCAAGCCTTAATAAATTTAAGAAAATTGAAATCATATCAAACATCTTTCCTGACCAAAACCCTCTGAAATTAGAAATCAATTACAGGAAAAAAGGAAACTGTAAAAAACACAAACACATGGAGGCTAAAGAATACATTATTAAATAACCAATGGGTCACTGAAGAAATCAAAGTGGAAATCAAAAAATACTGAGAGACAAATGAAAACAAAAACATGTTGATCCAAACCTATGGGACGCAGCAAAAGTAGTTCTAAGAGGGAAGTTTATAGCAATACAATCTTACCTCGGGAAACAAGAAAAATCTCAAAGAAACAACCTAACCTTACAGCTCAACCAACCAGAGAAAGAAGAAAAAACAAAACTCCAACTTAGTAGAAGGAAAGAAACCATAAAGATCAGAGCAGAAATAAATGAACTAGAGATGAAGAAAACAATAGAAAAGATCAATGAAACTAAAAGCTGGTTTTCTGAAAAGATAAACAAAATTGATAAACCTTTAGCTTGATTCATCAAGAAAAAAGTGAGAGGACTCAAATCAATAAAATTAGAAGTGAAAAAGGATAAGTTATAATGGACACTAGAGAAATACAAAGAATTATAACAGACTACTACAGGAAACTATAAGCCAATAAAGTGGACAACCTAGAAGAAATGGACAAATTCCTAGAAGGTGCAAACACCCAAGACTGAACCAGGAAGAAATAGAAAATATGAACAGCCCAATCACAAGTATTGAAATTGAAAGTGCAATTTAAAAACTCCCAAAAAACAAAAGTCCAGGACCAGATGGCTTCACAGATGAATTCTATCAAACATTTAGAGAAGATTTAACATCTACCTTTCTGAAACTCTTCCAAAAATTGCAGAGGAAGGAACATTGCCAAGCTCATTCTACGAGGCCACTATCACCCTGATACCAAAAACAGACACAGATATCACAAAAAAAAGAAAATTACAGGTCAATATCACTGATGAACATAGATAAAAAACTTCTCAAGAAAATACTAGCAAACAGAATCCAACAACACATTAAAAGGATCATACACCCTGATCAAGTGGGATTTACCCCAGGGATTCAAGGATTCTTCAATATATGCAAATCAGTCAATGTGATACACTATACTAACAAATTGAAGAATAAAGACCATATAATCATCTCAATAGATGCAGAAAAAATTCTGCACCTGACAAAATTCAACATAATTTATGGTAAAAACTCTCCAGAAAATGGGCATAGAGGGAACCTACCTCAACATAATAATGGACATATATGACAAACTTACAGCTAACATCACACTCAATAGTGAAAAGCTGACAGCACTTCCTCTAAAATCAGGAACAAGACAAGGATGTCCACTCTTGCCACTTTTATTCAACATAGTTTTGGATGTTTCAGCCACAGATATCAGAGAAGAAAAAGATATAAAATAATCCAAATTGGAAAAAAAGAAGTAAAACTATCTGTTTGCAGATGACATGATACTTATACATAGAAAACCCTAAAGATGCTACCAGAAATCTACAAGAGTTCATCAATGAATTTGGTAAAGTTCTAGGATAAAAACTTAATGCACAGAAAACTCTTGCATTCCTATACACTAACAATAAAAGATCAGGAAGAGAGATTAAGGAAACAATCCCATTTACCATTGCATCAAAAAAAAAAAAAGTACTTAGGAATAAACCTACCCAAGGATACAAAAGACCTGTATTCCGAAAACTATAAGACACTGATAAAAGAAATTGAAGATGACACAAATAGATGGAGAAATATACCATGTTCTTGGATTGGAAGAATCAATATTATCAAAATGACTATACTATGCAAAGCATTCTACAGATTCAATGCAATCTTTACCAAAGACATTTTTCACAGAATTAGAACAAAAAAAAAATGTACAATTTGTATGGAAACACAAAAGACCCCTAATAGCCAAAGCAATCTCGAGAAAGAAGAATGGAGCTGGAGGAATCAGGCTCCATGACTTCAGACTATACTACAAAGGTACAGAAATCAAACCAGTATGGTACTGGCACAAAAAACAGTATGGTACTGACACAAAAACAGAAATATAGATCAATGGAACAGGGTAGAAAGTCCAGAGATAAACACATGCACCCATAGCCACCTAATCTATGACATAGGAGACAAGAATATACAACAGAGAAAAGACAGTCTCTTCAATAAGTGGTGCTGGGAAAACTGGATAGCTACATGTAAAAGAATGAAATTAGAACACTCCCTAACACCATACACAAAAATAAACTCAAAATGGATTAAAGACCTAAATGTTAGGCCAGATACTATAAAACTCTTAGAGGAAAACATAGGAAAAACGCTCTCTGACATAAATCACGGCAAGATCATTTTTGATCCACCACCTAGAGTAATGAAAATAAAAACACAAATAATCAAATGGGACCTAATAAACTTAAAAGCTTTTACACAGCAAAGAAAACCATAAACAAAACAAAGACAATCCTTAGAATGGGAGAAAATATTTGCAAATGAAGCAACTGACAAGGGATTAATCTCCAAAATATACAAACAGCTCATGGAACTCAATATCAAAAAAACGAACAACCCAATCAAAAAATGGGCAGAGGACCGAAATAGACATCTCTCCAAGATGGCCAACAAGCATGTGAAAAGATGCTCAACATCACTAGTTACAAGAGAAATGCAAGTCAAAACTACAAAGAGGTATCACCTCACACCAGTCAGAATGGCCATCATCAAAAAATCTACAAACAATAAATGCTGGAGAGGGTGTGGAGGAAAGGGAACCCTCCTACCTTGTTGGTGGACATGTAAATTGATACAGCCACTATGGAGAACAGTATGAAGGTTCCTTAGAAAACTAGAAATAGAGTTACCATATGATCCAGCAATCCCACTCTTGGTCATATATCCAGAGAATACGATGGTTCAAAAAGATACATGCACCAAATGTTCAGTAAAGTGCTGTTTACAATAGCCAAGACATGGAAGCAACCTAAATATCCATTGACAGATGAATGGATAAAGGAGGTATGGTAGATATATACAATGGAATATTACTCACACATAAAAAAGAAGGAAATAATGCCATTTGCAGCAATGTGCATAGACCTGGAGATTGTCATACTAAATGAAGTCAGTTAGAGAAAGACAAATATCATATGACATTGCTTATATTCAGAATCTAAAAAATAATAATAATACAAATGAACTTATTTAAAAAACAATAATAGACTCAGATTTAGAAAACAAACATGGCTATTAAAGGGGGAAAAGAGGGGAGAGGGAGGGATAAATTAGGAGGTTGAGATTAAGTTATACACACTGCTATATATAAAATAGATAATGAGCAAGGACCTACTATATAGCATAGGTAACTGTACTCAATATGTTTTAGTAACCTAACAAACGAAGAATCTGAAGACAGTGTATGCAAATATATTTGCATGTATAGCTGTAAATATGTGTATATATATGTATATATATATATATGCATATATAGCTGTATATATATATGTATATATATGAAATGGATTGGTCTGTTGTACACCTGAAACACAATATTGTAAATCAACTATACTTCAATAAAAAAATTTTTATAAAAGAAATAAATTATTACCAATAAAAAATGTTTCAGCTACATTGATCATGTAAATGTGCTATTTTTTAATTTCAAACAAAATATAGAAGAATATATTTATGAACTCCAGATAGGAACATATTTCAAAAATTAGACACAAAAAGTGTTAGTCTGGTATATTTTACCTCATTGATTTTAAAAACTCTTTGCAGCAGAAGATATAAAGAACTTTAAAAGGCAAAACAGACAAACACTAGCAGAAGGTATTTGTATTTCCTAAAAGCAACAAAGGATTGAAACTACAGTTTATAATGTACCATTACAAAGGCTAACAGAAATATGGGATTGTTATGCCAGGAGGCAAATCCTGGAAAAGGAAACATTATATTAAAGTATATTCAGCCTCACCAATCATCAAGAAAATTCCTAGTCAAAAAACGAGATGCTATTTTCCACCCATAAATTTGGCAATTTTTTAAAGATTTGACAATGTGGCCAAACCAGAACTCTCATATGCTATTGAAAATGACTATTTTGTACAACCACTTTAGAGAGCCATTTTGCAATATTTTGAAAAATTGGAAGAGTATACATTCTTCCATGAAGCAATTCCCACTTTTAGAGTAAACTTATGCAATTCTACTTTTAGAGAAAACAATGGCATATTGTACAACAGTAAAATAACAATAACAACAAAACAAACCCTAGTGTTATATCTATCCACATTAAGCAAATACAATTTGATTACAACAATACAACACAACAAAAATATTGCCAAATGATATTACAGTGTAATATGGTATGTAAGATTGAAAAATATGCTAAACGATGCTATGTATTATTTTTGGATGGAAATATACATAGTAATATTTTTAAAACCTAGTAATCCTTTTGTGATAATTTTGTGATGGTAATGTGAGATGTTATCATGAGAGATAGAAGGGAACTCTTTGTACTGTTTTTGAAACTTCTCTGTAAGTTTAAAATTAGCTCAAAATAAGAAGCCTAAATAAAAACTAAGTAATACATCCTGAAAATCACACACACAAACATCAACATTTTGCTTTCTCAAGGGAGTAACAGAGAGAAATGGTGCTGAAAGGACTATATGGTTCCAACACAACTTTAAGGTGTTTGTCTTTAAAACTCTGGAGCATTTATAGCAAAATGTTAAGATTTGTTAAATCGTTATATTACCACCTCTGCTACTCATGGCTACTAGTGGCAATATGACTTGCTTTTAAATTATATTTCACTAGAAATGTCTTTTTCTTTAAATGGGCTAGTTCTATATCCTTTTATGAGTGCCTAAAAACACATTTGATTATGTTAATTTTTCTTTTTGCAATTTCAAAGGTAAAAAAGTTCAGCTTTTAAAATGTATTTATTTTTAATTTGCTTGGTACATATCATAGAGACATTCAGTCTCAAAGTGTAAGAATTTTAGCTATTAAAACTCAGATTTTATAAAATAAAGAAATGAATTTTAGTCATGTTACACTTACTAGCTAAAGCAATTTTCAGATTACCTATTTAGATAATTGCAGCTACTGGAAACTTATAATGGAGCACTGTTTTATTAGATATTGAAATTAACAAGAAAAGGATAAAATTAAAGGGTGAAAGTTGTACATAGGGAATCAGCAAGCAGTGAGGCAAGGAATAATTTTTATGGTCCAAAGGAAGAGAGAGGGTAACGTTAATTATGGAGAACAAAATCTGGAGTGAGTTATGATTAGTGCTGAGGAAAAGAGAACATGAGATCTCCCCCTTAAGTTGCAGGCTGTAAATTAGTTTCAATATGGCTTCCATAAATTCACAATTTCCTAAGATATTGGAGTTTCTCATAGAAGATGGCCTATGGCAGGTGTTGGGGAGGAACACAACTTTTCCTCCACCTGTTATGTTTTGGTCAGTGAGCTACAAATTAAACTGAACAAAAAATAGCTTAACAAGAGAAAAGGCAATTTTGTTTTTTAATGAAAAAGGGGAAACCTTCACGGAAAAGAAGTGAAGATCTAAAGAAGTAGTTAGACCCAGGGACTTATATACAATTTTAACAAAGGGTGATAAATTATAGAGAAATGGCTCGACAAAGGAAAGCGTTTTGGGCTTCTAGAAGCAGTAAATTGTGGGGAGGAAAATATATGGGAAAACTAATGGAAGATAAGGGTTCTTTAGTAATGTGTTGTTTATGCAGATTCATTTCAGTGTTATCTTCATATCCGGTGATGATGATTGTTCCTGGTACAAGAGAGGGGACACCTTCAAAAGGGAAATTCATGTCCACTTTTCAGGTGGATAGGAGGAGAGCAGAGAGCTTCTCCTGCATCTGCCATGTCCCAATTTGCTTCAGCTCAAAATAATCCTCATGCTAAAGTGGCATGTTTTGGGATGGTGTGATTATTCTAAAGTCTCTTACCCCACAACATCAATCGAGGCCAAATCTAGAAGGTAATGACATACTTGAACAAGAGACATTGGAACCATTGGTAGAGGCTTCTTAATATAAGGAGTAGAAAAATTAATGAGGAGCATTATGCTAGAGAAAGAAAAAATAATAGTTCTGAGTCATGTGTAGAACATTCTATTGAAGTTCTGCAAGGTCAAAATGCAGTGTGGTTCAGGTCTTGGAGGCAGATAACTGACAAGGAGAACTCAAGAATCTTCAGTCAACAGTGTTAGGATTATTCACAGGCTGAATGCTGCCCAGTTCTTATATGTGTCCAAATAGCTGACAACAATATTCCCAAGCAGCATGGGCAAATACTAGGATTTCCATGTTGAGAATCACAGACTTACCAAGAAAGTAGCCAAAAAGTTTTCTGCAAGGTGTTCAGGCTCAAGAGACTGCCCTGGTAGATCATGTTAGATGGTCTGACAAGGCTTCTGTCTGCATAACCAGAAACTGCTGGACCATGTCCATGTGAAAGAGAGTTAGGGCCAATGTTTATCATAAAACTAGAAACCTATTGTGGACTCTCAAAGTATTTTAGTGAGTCTGATTAGGAATTGAGAGAAGGATGAATAGGAGACTGGCAAATTGATACAGCTCTTAGAGGACAGAGCAATTGTAGAGGTGCAAGGTGGACTTTGGGAACAGATAGTGATTCAGATATAAATAAATGTCCCAATATTGGATCACTGCAAAATAAGGTGTCAGTAGGTGAGTGAGGGTGGGGCTGGTGAGATTACTAATCCCTGATCAGAATCATTTCTGTGTTAAATGTCAGTTTAAACATAATTACATATATTTCTTTTTTGATCCCTAGTTTAGTTGAGAGATTAGATTATATCAACTAGACTTGACTGTTTAACAAACCATCCCAGAATTCAGTGTTTCTCTTTAAAAAAAAAAAAACCGCTTATTTATCCCACTATTCTATGGGTTGGCTGGGTGGTTCTTCTGTTCTGTGTTAGCTTTTCAGATCTCTGGCCAACTGGTAGATCAGATGGTAGCTGGATGATCAAGGATGGCCACCCTCATATGTGTGACAGTTGGCAGACTGTCTTCTGGGTTACTGGGCCACAAATCTCTCATTATCCAACAGGCCATCTTGGGACAGCCTCCGAATGTCAAGAAAGAGCTGGATCCATCAAACATCTTACAGGTCATGTTTACTAATGTATCATTGGTCAATCCAAGTCACATGGCCAAGTCCATATTCAGGGGATGGAAGAATGAACTCACACTGATGGGAAGAGCTGCAAAGGGGTTGCACACATACATGGAGAGGAAGAATTTGCAACTTCTGCAATCAACACAGTTGTATAACTGATTATTAGCCTATCTCCAGTATTTCCTAAATAATACATTAAAATTTAGCCAGGCTTTTCGAAACTCACTTTCTTTTTTGTTGTATTTGTCTTATAATGTTTCATGACAACCAATAGTGAGCAATGCCAATAATATCTGGCTTTACACTGAGCTATAAGTCAATCTATGTTTGATGGCAAAGAAATAAAATGAGACAGGAGAGGATTATCTGCTGGGAAAAAGTTATAACAAAACTATGGAAAGGTTAGTAGATTTAAGGCACGGAACTGATTCTGTCACCTTCAAGGGTATAAACTTTTTCAGACTTAGCTCAAATAATGCTGAATTTTTCTCACAAGTCTCTTGTGATTAGTTGCTATTAAGCCACTTTAATTGCCCCTCATTTCTATGTAAGCAATGTGACTGAAAAAAATTTTTTGTAGTTTTGACTTGAATGAGGAAGTTGTAAATGGCCAACTAAAGAAAAAAAAAATCTGTGCTATAGTGTTAGAAGAGGCATTGTTCATAGAAAGTAATAAAAGAAAGTATACATATTAGAACTTTCCTTTCCTTTTGAGAGATTTATGGCATTAATTCAGCAGATGAAATCAATGTACTATGCATTATAAATAGGTTTTTGAGGGGCTGTATGGTGAATTCAAAATTCTTAAGAAAACAGTAGAGCACCTGTAAAAACAGGCAAGGACACAAGTAAAGCCAAGGTTCCTCTTGAAATATTGTTATAATTTGTAGGAGTGAAGATGTCTGTTATTATTTGAAAGGGAAATGTATTTCAATTTCATATACTCACTGAGATGTGCTTTGTTTATTCTCATAAGCCTAAAATACCAAGTTTACTGGAAATCAAGAAGTATCATTTACATATTCAACTTGCTGTTCTGAGCTTTTCAGTATCACATATCTGGTTAAAAGTGCTGAGAGAGAGAGAGAGAGAGAGAGAGAGAGAATGTCCAAAGAAGTTATCCTAAAACAAACAATTATGTGAATATAAATTTCCTAAGACAGAAATCGATGTACAGATTTTTCCTTGAGTTTTAATTATGTTGCTTTAAAGATGGCATAAGATAAATTATATTCCAGAATTTTTCAGTAGCCTTATTTGCAACACCTACTATAAAATAGTATGTGGCTTTGTCGCTCTTGCAGAATAGCAGTCTCAGTAATACTTCATGCCATATTCAAATGAATATTTTCAGCTCTTGCAAACCTCGTTAACTTGTTTTAGATTTCTACAAAGTATAATTTTCAATGTGAAGTTCTATTTTACTGACATGCTGATAAAACTAAATGTTAGCCAATACTCTCCTCCAACTACATACCAAGTTTCCTTTCCATTTCCTTAGACAATTTAAACCAGTAGTCTTCCTTTTTCTTTCCCTTCCCTCTCATGCAATCTTTCTTGGATGATAGCATTCTTATTGTTGCTCTAGTACACTTATCAATCTCCCCACAAGTTTCAGTACCACTTCTCAACTCTCGATCTCTATTTTCACTTTCTTCTATAGATTGACAACAGTCTGGATCACATCACTTTTTGGCACTTCTATCTAATGTCCTTGAACTTAGTGTCCCTCCTCTCTGAACACATTTTGATGACATTGCATCAAGCCTATGTTATCATATCTATTAGCATGCTTTTTCCTTTATCTGAATTATAATTACTATCATACACTTTACTTCATTATTCAATTAGTTCTCTGTTGACCACACAGTTTTTCCAAACCTGAACCAAGGGATGAGTCATTTAATGTTTTCCTATCATTTTCCTATACTATCAAATGTTCCTCCCTATATTTTGAGTCTGACTGTACAAATGCAGTTCCTGCAGAAAAATATGGATGGCCATATTTTCCCTTTTAGAGAGTTCAATCATTGTGGTGATTCATACTGGGATCTTCACTATTATTATCCCAAGTCCAAATTTGCCAAGTTATCTCCTCACTAATGGAATAGTGTGAAATCGCTAGACATTTACTGAAATTTTCCTTTTTATATTATTAATGTAAACTCATAATCAACATACCAAAGTCGTTTTCCCACCTAAAAATCAGAACCCTTCCTATTTTCATTGTTAGTAAAATCATTACTTTTATTCCCAATCAGAATCTAAACTCACTATTATTATTATTTTTTACTTCATCTACTCCTGTTTCACCTGAACCATTTATTCATCAAGTACTTTTCCTATTCATTGTCATCATTATAGACCATGTTTTCATTCCTTCATTTCTGAATAACTGTTGATCTTCTTTGTACTTTCCCTTTCCCTGCCGTAATTTTTTTAAAGTTTCTATCTATCATGAACAATGCTTTCATTGAATTACTCTCTAAAATACTGCTTCTCAAATTGTAATTTATTTACCTCCTCTCCGGGTGTCGTGTGATCTCAATCTAGTTGCTCCATCTCACCAGAAATCTCTCTACTGTATAAAACTGACCCTTTCCTCCAGACCTACGCACACCTTTTTGTCTCAAGAATGTACATATTATTTTCTAAAATTCCATACTCATGTCTAACTAGAACAGAAGAGATTTTATGGCTGTTCAACTGGTCTCGACTTTGTGGGATTTTTATCATTCAGTTCACATCCCTCCACAGCATTAAGTGATGTGGGGTTTTTCTAGAACTTCAAGCCAGAGTGATCTCCCTCTTAAACAACATTCAGGATTTGTCATGTGTGCTTCACACATCCTTATCACTCCCTTAATTACTGCCACATGCTTTTCTTTTGTTTCATTCTTGTCTATGTGATCTCCTCAAAGAAATGTCAAGTTCTTCTAGGCACAGTTCACTGCACGTACCCTTTTCTATACCCTTTATAACCTAAAAGAGAACTCATCACTTAGTTGGTAATAAAAATAGCTAACTATTATGAACTTGCTATGTGTCAGCCATATAATTAGCTTGTGAGAGGACTTGTATTAAAGCTTCATTTGCAGAGTAAAAGCAATTCTTTGACTAATAATGCTTGCCTGGCTGGACTGTTGTAATTATTAGGGGGAAGGAATTTAGAAACTTAAGCTTCTATGAGAAAGTATGAGAGGTATTATAGGA
Organism: Mesoplodon bidens; assembly: GCF_964165515.1. Lineage (NCBI taxonomy): Eukaryota > Metazoa > Chordata > Mammalia > Artiodactyla > Ziphiidae > Mesoplodon > Mesoplodon bidens. The sequence continues at coordinate 55,671,206 of NC_138165.1, forward strand.
TACTGGTTAGAAGCAGGGATTCTGGAACCAGGATATCTACCTAGATTCAACCCAGCCCCTCCTTCACTGTTCAACACTTACAAGCTATATCTTTGGGTAAATAATTCACCTCTCCTTGCCTCCATTTCCTCTTTCAGAAAGAAAGATATAAAGCTAGTTGCAATCTCAAGGATTGATGAGATTCAAAGAGTTAACATATGTTGCTTAGAATAGTGCCTAGTATTGGGAGTTCCCTGGTGGCCTAGTGGTTAGGATTCTGGGCTTTGACTCCTATGGCCTGGGTTCAATCCCTGGTCAGGGAACTGAGATCCTTCAAGCCACTTGGTGTGGCTAAAATAAAATACATAAATAAAAAAGAATAGTGCATAGTATTTAGTAAGCACTCAACTAGCATAAACTACTTTGATTTTTGCCTTCATTTTCCTTTACTGACTCATTGTGTTTTTATTGTTTGTGGTTTTCTGTTTGTTTGTTTGTTTTTTGCGGTACACGGGCCTCTCACTGTTGTGGCCTCTCCCGTTGTGGAGCACAGGCTCCAGACGCGCAGGCTCAGCGGCCATGGCTCACAGGCCCAGCCGCGCCATGGCATGTGGGATCCTCCTGGACCGGGGCACGAACCCGTGTCCCCTGCATCGGCAGGCAGACTCCCAACCACTGTGCCACCAGGGAAGCCCTGACTCATTGTTTCTTAAAGCTACATCATTATAAGTTAATCTGGCCAGTATGCAAAATGACCACTATAGCATACAAAGATTTTCAAGAACTGATGTGATTTCTCCCTTCAAACTTTCAAACAGTGTAAATGAAGAAAGTAGAGGGTCCCTAAGGAGAGGGACAACTGTGGGTGAAGAGGATGATAGCTCTTCAATTATTTAACAGTATTTATTCAGCTAATACACTCAACTGATATATCTTCTGCACACTGTAGGAGATTTTTCTTGGAATTACATGACAGAAGATACTCGTTCGATAAAAATAGAATATGCTAATATGAGTAGCAAAAGTAAGTGAGGGAAGAAATGAAAAAAAACCAATAGACTGGAAGACAGAATGGTGGAAATAAACTGCTGAGGAGCAGAATAAAGAAAAAGAATGAAAAGAATTGAAGACAATCTCAGAGACCTCTGGGACAACACTAAATGCAACAACATTCAAATTATAGGGGTCTCAGAAGAAGAAGAGAAAAAGAAAAGGTTTGAGAAAATATTCAAAGGTATTATAGTTGAAAACTTACTTAACATGGGAAAGGAAATAAACCCAAGGAGTAACACGCCGAGCACATATTAATCAAACTAACAAAAATTTAATACTAAGAAAACATTAAAAGCAACAAGGGGAAAGCAAAAAATAACATACAAGGGAATCCCCATAAGGTTATCAGCTGATTTTTCAGCAGAAACTATGCAGGCCAGAAGGGAGTGGCAGAATATACTTAAAGTGATGAAAGCAAAAAACTTACAACCAAGATTACTCTACCCAGCAAGGATCTCATTCAGATACAACAGAGAAATCAAAAGCTTTACAGACAAGCAAAAGCTAAGAGAATTCAGCACCACCAAGCCAGCTCTACTACAAATGCTAAAGAAACTTCTCTAGGCAGGAGACAGAGAGGAAAAAGACCCACAAAAACAAACCTAAAATAATTAAGAAAATGGTAATAGGAACATACATATTGATAATTACCTTAAACGTAAATGGATTAAATGCCCCAACTAAAAGACACAGACTGGCTGAATGGATACAAAAACAAGACCCATATATATGCTGTCTACAAGAGACCTACTTCAGACCTAGGGGCACATACAGACTGAAAGTGAGGCAATGGAAAAAGATATTCTATGCATATGGAAATCAAAAGAGAGCTGTAGTAGCAATACTCATATCTGATAAAATAGCCATTAAAATAAAGATTGTTACAAGAGATAAGGAAGGACACTACATAATGATCAAGGGATCAATCCAATAAGAAGTTATAACAATTATAAATATTTAGGCACCCAAAATAGGAGCACCTCAATACATAGGGCAAATGCTAACAACCATAAAAGGGGAAATCAACAGTAACACAGTAATAGTAGGAACTTTAAGACCCCACTTACACCAATAGACAGATCATCCAAACAAAAAATAAATAAGGAAACCCACGTTTTAAATGATACAACAGACCAGATAGATTTAATTAATATTTATAGGATATCCACCCGAAAGTGGCAGAATACACGTTCTTCTCAAGTGCACATGGAACATTCTGCCGAATAGATAACATCTTGGGTCACAAATCAAGCCTTGGTAAATTTAAGAATATTGAAATCATGTCAAGCATCTCTTCTGACCACAAGGCTATGAGATTAGAAATCAATTACAGGAAAAAAAAAAAGGTAAAAAACACAAATACATGGAGGCTAAACAGTGCACTACAAAATAACCAGGAGATCACTGAAGAAATCAAAGAGGAAATAAATATATACATAGAAACAAATGACAACAAAAACACTATGACCTAAAACCTATGGGACACAGCAACAGCAGTTCTAAGAGGGAAGTTTATTGCAATTCAATCTCACCTCAAGAAACAAGAAAAATCTCAAATAAACAATTTAACCTAACACCTGAAGCAACTAGAGAAAGAAGAACAAAGAAAACCCAAAGTCAGTAGAAGGAAAGAAATCATAAAGATCAGAGCAGAAATAAATGAAATATAAATGAAGAAAACAATAACAAAATTCAATAAAACTAAAAGTTGGTTCTTTGAAAACATAAACAAAATTGATAAACCTTCAGCCAGACTCATCAAGAAAAAAAGGAAGAGAATGCAAACCAATAAAATTAGAAATGAAAAAGGAGAAATTACAACTGACACTGTACAAATACAAAGGATTATAAGAGACTACTACAAGCAACTATATGCCAAAAATGCATAACCTTGAAGAAATGCACAAATTCTTGGAAAGGTACAATTTTCCAAGACTAAACAAACCTGGAAGAATTAGAAAATATAAACAGACTTATCAAAGTAATGAAATTGAAACTGTAATTTAAAATATTCCAGCAAACAAAAATCCAGGACCGGATGGCTTCACAGGCAAATTCTATCACATTTAGAGAAGAGCTAACACCTATCCTTCTCAAGCTATTCCAAAAAATTGCAGAGGGAGGGACACTCCCAAGTTCGTTCTATGAGGCTACCATCATCCTGATACCAAAACCAGAAAAAGATACCACAAAAAAAGAAAATTACAGGACAATATCACTGTAATAGATGCAAAATTCTCCAACAAAATACTAGCAAACAGAATCCAACAACACATTAAAAGGATCATACACCATGATCAAGTGGGATTTATCCCAGGAATTCAAGGTTTCTTCAGTATATGCAAATCAATCAATGTGATACACCATGTTAACAAATTAAGGAATGAAAACCATATGATCATCTCAATAGATGTAGAAAAAGCTTTTGACAAAATTCAACACCCATTTATGATAAAAACTCTCCAGAAAATGGGCATAGAGGGAATCTGCCTCAACATAATAAAGGACATATTTGACAAATTCACAGCAAACATCATTCTCAATGGTGAAAAACTGAAATCATTTCCACTAAGATCAGGAACAAGACAAGGATGTCCACTCTCACCACTCTTATTCAAGACAGTTTTGGAAGTCCTAGCCACGGCGATCACAGAAGAAAAAGAAATAAAAGGAATACAAATTGGAAAAGAAGAAGTAAAACTGCCACTGTTTGCAGATGACCTGATATTATACATAGAAAATCCTAAAGATGCCATCAGAAAACTACTAGAACTAATCAATGAATTTGGTAAGTTTGCAGGATACAAAATTAATGCACAGAAATCTCTTGCATTCCCATACACTAACAACAAAAGTTCAGACAGAGAAATTAAGGAAACAATCCCATTTACCATCACAACAAATATAATAAAATACCTAGGAATAAACCTACCTAAGGAGGCAAAATACCTGTACTCAAAAAACTATAAAACACTGATGAAAGAAATCTAAGATGACATAAAAAGATGGAGAAATATACATGAACAGATGGATTCTTCTTGGATTAGAAGAATCAATATTGTGAAAAAAATACCCAAAGCAACCTACAGATTCAATGCAATCCCTATCAAATTACCAATGGCATTCTTCACAGAATTAGAACAAAAAAATTTTACAATTTGTATAGAAATACAAAAGACCCCGAAGAGTAAAAGCAATCTTGAGGAAGAAAAATGGAGCTGGAAGAATCAGGCTCCCCAACTTCAAACTATACTACAAAGCTACAGTAATCAAGACAGGATGGTACTGGCACAAAAACACAAATACAGATCAATGGTACAGGATCGAAAGCCCAGAGATAAACCCATGCACATATGGTCACCTAATTTATGACAAAGGAGACAAGAATATACAATGGAGAAAAGACAGCCTCTTCAATAAGTGGTACTGGGAAAACCAGACAGCTACATGTAAAAGAATGAAATTAGAACATTCTGATACACATGATACACAAAGATAAATTCAAAATTGAATAAAGACCTAAATGTAAGACCAGACACCATAAAACTCTTAATGGAAAACATAGGAAAAACACTCTTTGACATAAACCACAGCATGATCTTTTTTGACCCACCTCCTAGAGTAATAAAAAAAAAAAAAAAAACAACACAAATAGGACCTAATAAAACTTAAAACCTTCTGCATAGCAAAGGAAAGCATAAACAAGATGAAAAGACAACCCTCAGAATGGGAGAATATATTTGCAAATGAAGCAACAGACAATGGATTAAACTCCAAAATATATAAACAGCTCATGGAGCTCAATATCAAAAAATACAATCCAATCAAAAAAAAATGGGTGGAAGACCTAAATAGACATCTCTCCAAGGAGGACATACAGATGGCCAACAAGCACATGAAAAGCTGCTCAACATCACTAGTTATTAGAGAAATGCAAATCAAAACTACAATGAGGTATCACCTCAAACAGGTCAGAATGGCCATCATCAGAAAAATCTGCAAACAATAAATGCTGGAGAGGGTGTGGAGGAAAGGGAACCCTTTTGCACTGTTGGTGGGACTGTAAATTCATACAGCCACTATGGAGAATAGTATGGAGGTCCTTAATAAACTAAAAATAGAATTACCATATGACCCAGCAATCCCACTACTGGGGATATACCCTCAGAAGACCATAATTCAAAAGGAACCATGTATCGCCATTTTCATTGCAGCACTATTTACAATAGCCAGGACATGGAAACAACCTAAATGTCCAACGACGGATGAATGGATAAAGAAGATGTGGTACATATATACAATGGAATAATACTCCGCCATAAAAAGGAACAAAATTGGGTCATTTGTGGAGATGTGGATGGACCTAGAGTCTGTCATACAGAGTGAAGTAAGCCATAAAGAGAAAAGCAAATATCATATATTAACACATATACGTGGAGTGTAGAAAAATGGTACAGATGAACATATTTGCAGGGCAGGAACAGAGACACAGACATAGAGAAAGGACATGTGGACACAGAGGGAAAGGGAGGGTGGGATGAATTGGGAGATTAGGATTGACATATATACACTACCATACATAAAATAGATAGCTAGTGGGAACATTCTATAAAGCACAGGAAGCTCAGCTCAGTGCTCTATGATGACCTAGATGGGTGCATGGGAGGGAGGTCCAAGAGGGAGGGGGCTATAGGTATACATATAGCTGATTCACTGCACTGTACAGCAGAAACTAACACAACATTGTAAAGCAATTATACTCCAATTTAAAAAATTTTAAAAATAGACAGTAATATATTCAAGATGCTGTGACAAAGCGAAAGAGAGGCATGGACATATATACACTAACAGAATGAATTCTTATCTTTAGAAGCATTTGATTTTCCGAAGATCCAAAGTGTTCCATCATTTGCAACTTCAGGGCTGCTGACAATTTAAGTTCGGTTGAGTACCAAGACAGAAACAACACTAAATAAAACCTGAAAAAAAATAAAAAGGAATGTTGGTATTAATAAATATAAGTATGCATCAGATATACAGGAATGCCTTTATCATGTAATAAAGCACATTTTCATAAGTTCCTTTTGTCTCATCCCTTTTGAATCTGCAGGATAATGTTGCTTAGACACCTATCTGTGTAGAGTGATGGCTAAGAACAGAATTATTCATTAAGCCATAAAATCTGAAATGGCAAAACCTTTGTAGAGTGTAAAGTTCTGTGTTTTTGCTATATTCACAAAACCCTGCGATTTGAATGGGCTGGACAGGATGAGATGAATTGGCAAGGCAGGTCATCATATAGTAATCTGCATGGTTAGGATGACAGGAGTACTAAAGTCTGGAACAGCTAATGTCTGTGAAAGTGCCTGTTAGTTTACCTATTAGTTTGGTGGATAATAATAGAAAATAAGATTAATTTAGTCACCATTCAAAAAGGACGTCTACAATAACCTTTCTCCTCTACCAATGTTAAGCAGAGAACAGAGTTCAGAGAAAAGATGAACACTTGTTTCAAAATTAATAAAAATAGAAGCATAATTTTCCAAGCAATTTCCACCAGAATGACATGAGCCATGTATTTATACTCAGAAGCCAAATTCAGTAATTGATTAAAGACCTCTCATATAGCATTAGACTCTTATTTATAATTTATTTTGTAAACTCTGTAACATTTTCCTCACTCTCTGATTTACCTCCATTGCTATTATTAAAATGTATTCACAATGCAAGGGAGCAAACTGTGACTGATATTTGTATTTAGCACATTACATAATACAGTCTGTCATTCTGAAGAGGTATTAATGACAAATGAGTTATTTAAGCTATAGGAAGTGTAAATCAATGCATAAGTTTTCCACATACTCGAATGCAGGGGATTCTTTCCGTGTAATTTGCATATATGAACTACACAGATTCAGAGATAAGGGAGGATAAGTCTATCTTCTGAATGTATACCCAAATTAAATAATTCTATTCGGATTTATTAAATGTCTACTGTGCTAAACAGTTGGGATGTATGGAGTGAGACATTCTCTCTCTTACCTCTAGATAAATATTGAATGTGCTGTTTCCTTTATCTGTACTTCACTTACTTAACTTATGTTCACACGTCACACTTCAGTTTGGCTTTCTCGATACCCACATGGTACACACACACATCCATGAAGTCAGAGATAAGCACATCTTCCCAGTTTGCACAATTTGCTTCTAGCCTTATTTATAATATTATTCTCTTTTTATTGAAACAGCTTCTTTGTTGTATGAGAGTAGACAATGTGCCTTGCACATCAGTGTATCTCCAGCCCAGCCCACTGTAGGCCCTCAGGACACTGTGTTGACTTGTACAAATGCCTTTGCGGCAGTCTGACCCTGGCTGCAGTAAGTCCTTGCTGGGACTTACTAAGCAATTAGTGATATTCACCAAAGGAAGGGATCTTATGCTCTCTGAAAATCAAGATTCTTGCCCTCTTGGAATTTACAAGGTAGTAGAGAAAATTTTACCAGCAGAAATAACTACAATTTAGTATGACACACGGGTGGTATGAGTATAAACAGACTTTTACAGGCACTCAGAGTAAAATGAAATCTCTACCAGTCAGGATGATGAAAGGGGCTTTCTAGAGTAGATAGTCTGAACTACTAGTTTTGTCACATTATAATGAAGTCTGACCAATAACCATAAGGATTAACTGATGACTTTTGCTTATAAATCAGGTTATTAATATTTTTCTGAGAATAGTATTAAGCCAATAAACATTTATCTTACTTTAAAATCATCTGGTAACAGATGGATTTTTAAAATAGAAGTGACTTCATAATATGACTTGCAGTTATATCCACATATGCCACTCCTGTTTCTGCTGTGCACAAAATTTCTCAGACATAGCATATAAATCAAATCCATACCACTGTTTACCTTACTTGGTGAGTATACACTATGTGCTCCTTTTTTCTTTATTACTGAGTTCCTTACAAAAGTGATTGGTTTAGTAGTAAAGCTAGAAAAGAATTTAGTGTCTGGATTGAATTATCCTAAAAAAAGATGAGCTTTACCTAAACTTAATATTTTCTTATCTTTGAGGAGACAGAATCACAGTTAGTTATCAAGTAGTTTAATACTTTTGCACAAGATAATATTGCAGTCTGAAATTATCACCTCCCTATAGACTCTGTTAAATTATCCTTTTTATTCTTGCCTTATTTAATTCAATTTGTCAAATATTCTTGTAGTATCTACCAAGAACACAATCTGCTTACTCTCATTTAAAATGAAATATTAAAGGTTCTATCATTTAATAAGTAATAATATGTTTTCACTTGCACTCATCTCTTTAGCAGGACTTTACATCAAGGTTTAGAAATCCATATACATCATATTTATTTATTCTTCATAGAAAGTACTGAAGTGTTTTATTTCACAGATTTGAAAATATCCTTTGTTAACATGAGCAGTTACTCTTGACTTCAGGTGTGAATAGATTAATAAATAATGCCCATGTATCAATTCTTTTGCTTTTCCTTTATTTCATTTGTTTCAAAAATATTTATTGTGCATTTAATATATTACACTAAGTATTATGGGAAATGTGATTTCCTATTTCTTCAGCACTCTTCACTTGGGAAGTCAGAAATAATGTAATTTAAGTATAATAATACTGGCAAAAATTGTTAGCATTGAAAACATGAGCTATAAGCCAAATAAATCTTCTCTTTGTTAACCATCATGAATGAGGTAACATTTTTGGTCAATAATGCTAATAAAGCCACTTTTACTGAGTCACATCTTCTCATGACTTATGCCCCATGTAGCTCAACTTTACACATATTTAATGCAACAAACCATTTCATGCAGCATTGCCACTGAAGTTCCACAAAATCAATAGAGTCATTTGCACAATTTTGGGACAACCGGTATTTTGTGTTAAAGAGTTACAAATCATATTTAAAGGTTCAAATATGATATCTAAATCTTTCTTTACCCATTGCCATCACAAAATTAGATTTTTAGAGATTTGTCTTATGCATTTTGGTAATACCAAAATCTGGGTCACATTATCCAGTCCTCATAATGTCTATTGATACCAGAGATATTTGGTAAGTTAGTATTCTGTTAAGATTAAAATCATGGACTTTGGAATAAGTGAGACTTGGATTCAAGTTTAGGTTCTGTTCACCACTGTAATATAATCTGTTTAAGCCTTAACTGAAAATTAGGAAAATATTTGCATTAACCATCAGTTTGTATGAGGATTAATGAAAACAGTGACAATAGAGTGCTTACCACAGTGCCTGGCCCAAACTATTCCAGTCAAGCACCAGCAGTTTTTTATTGTAAAGGTGAAGTGAATCTTAATTCAGTCTGAAGCAGCCACTGAAGAAAGTTTGTTGCTGTTTTGACAAAGTCACAGTGCAGAAGGGTTGCTGACTTACTTTTATTTTCTTGATTCCTAGAACACTAAATGTGCCAATTATTTTTAACTTCATTCTTTACTTGTTAGACTGATATTCATTTTTCTTTACTATCAAAGCTCATCATTATGAGTTTTTATTCCAGAGTGCTAAGGATGCTGAGGAAAAGGATAGCCCAAACCTGCTCTTGAAGTAATCCCACTCTTGTTCTGACCAGACAGATGAACAAACATATAAGATTTTTTAATGTTCTTTGTTATGGATCAAATTGTGTCCCCTTCCCCAATCCCCTAAATTTATGTGCTAAAATCCTAACTCCCAGTACCTCAGAATGTGACTGTATTTGGACATAAGGCCTTCAAAAAGGAGAAAATAAGGTAATATGGGTAGGCCCTAATTCAATATGACTGATGTCCTTATAAGAGGAAGATATTAGGACACAGACAACACAGCAAAGACCATGTGAGGACACAGCAAGAAGATAGCCAAGAAGAGAGGCCTCAGAAGAAACCAAACCTGCTGACACTTTGATCTTGGACCTGCAACCACCAGAACTGTGAGAAAATGAGTTTTCTTGTTTAAGCCTCCTCGTCTGTGTTAGCAAACTAATACAATATTCAAAAGCAGGGACCAGTAGATTACTTTTAGGAGAAAACATATACATAGAGTTGGAACCAGTTATATGTAGAACACTTGTTTTTGATTCCTTAATGGAAAATAAAAATATGATGTCTTGTCCTGTCTTAAATGCTAATATGTTCTGAGGTTTTAAAAGTATTAAGATCTCTGCTAATTTTGAAAATCTCATAGGTAAGAATAGAAATCTACAAGCTAAAAATTTAGTAACTAAATCAGAAAATTTTAAAAATTTAGTAACTAAATCAGAAAAGTTAGTAACTCTGATCTTTCTGATAAGTACCTACTAAAATTCCACAAAATTTTATTAGTTTCTCATTCCAAAGTAAAGGTATTTTATGAGAGAAAACACACAGAAACATATATGATTCCATAGGTTTCTTTGCCATCATCTTAAAACTCTTACTATTCCTGTCCTCATAATTCTCAGTAAATGTATTTTCTCCTTAGCTTACAGGCCAAAAATAGAAGGGTTAAGAAAATATCCTCAGTTTTTCTCATTTTCATTTACAGAATTGATCAGCTTTATTGAGATATGGTGGATAAGAATCTGGACTCTAAAATGATTCCTTGGTTCAAATCATGGCTCTGCTCCTTAGTAATTGTATAATTTCTGCAAATTATTAATCCTTCTGTGTCTCAGCTTACTCATCAATAAAATAAGGATAATAATAGTGCCTATTACAACATATCAAGGACTTTGAACAGAGATATACATGTGTATGTGTATCTGTGTGTATGTATGAGTGTGTGTGTGTATATTTCAAATAATGTCAACTATTATTACCTTGATTATTACTTACCATTATTATTATTATTTATTCTTATTTATCCATTTTCATCTTCTTCCACTTTTTAATTTTAGAAGGTGGACTTTCAACTCTAAACTTTACAGCTAAACCCTTTTTCTCCTTGTTCCAAGAAATTACCACTCTTTATTCTTCTACATGTTTCATTTCTCCTACCCAGTAGCTATCCTCCTAAACCTAAAATCATGCTTATTCTTCATAGTAAAAATAAAAGTATGAACAAACCTCTCTCTTTCTCAGCTTTCCACTATCCTCTTCACCTTTCCTTTCATGACATTTTTTAAATGAGTAATCTGTACCCACTGACTCATTCTCCTTACTCCATCAACCATTGCTATTTGTCATGTGCTTTCTCATATCTGATAACAGACACCAATGACTTTCTGCTTGGTAAAGCCAGTGACCTCATTTCATTTGAAATTGTTGACCACTCTCTACTTCTGATCATCCATTTCTCCATTGAGGCCTGTGACACCATTTGGTCCATGACACTTGGTTCTCCTAGTTCTCAGGCCACTCTTTTTTTAAAGATCTTTGCTAGATCTCTACAAGGCTGCTTTTCTTCCCTAGGAAGTGGCAGTATTGTATGTATGACTGCATGATATTCACCGAAAAAGAATCGCAATGATGGTCCATTTGGTTTTGGTACATTGATATTTTTATTTGAAAATCATGTTTTGAAATATTAACTAAAAACTTAAAATGCTGTTTGCACTATCCCTAATGTTTAGGATATTGTTTGGTACACAATAGGTACACAATAAATATTTGGTATGTGAAAGAGTTTAATTTTTTTCTATGATCTTTTATATCTCACAATCTATGTGATCAAGGAGAAATGTACTATGTAATATAAGGGAATAAATGATTAACTGATGGCTATTTGGGACCATAAGTTAGGTAAATAGAAATCTACCTACCTTTTTAAAATTGTGTTTAGCTAAATTTATTTTTAAATAATTTTTAAATTATTTTTTAAAACCCAAATCTCATATGCATTTTTACCTTTCCCTAATCTGAAATTATAATACCTATTTAATTTCAAAAAGTCAAAATTGTAATGAAAAGAGCTATTTTGTGAGAAAAAATTCTCAAAATGTCCAGTTTTATGTGATTGTGTGTCTTACAAACTCCTTAATCTGTTTTGAATTTATTTTTGTGCATGGCATGAGAGTAATCCAGTTTGATTCTTTTGCATGTAGCTGTCCAAATGTCCCAAATCATTTACTGAAGAGGATGTCTTTTCCCCATTGTATATTCTCATCATATGCCTCCTTTGTTGTTTATTAATAGACCATAAAAGTGTCATTTTATTTCTGGGCTCTCTATTCTGGTCCATTGATGTATATGTCTATTTTTGTGCCAGTACTGTATGATTTTGATGACTGTAGCTTTGTAGTATAGTTTGAAATCAGGGAGCATACCTCCAGCTTTGTTCTTCTTTCTCAAGATTGTTTTGACTATTTGACAATTTTGACTTTTGTCTTTCCATACAAAATTTAGAATTATTTGTACTAGCTCTATGAAAAAAACAAAAATGCCATTGGTATTTTGATAGGGATTGAACTGAATCTATAGATTGCCTTGAGTAGTATGGTCATTTTAACAATATTAATTTTTCCTATTCATGAACATGATATATATTTCTGTCTATTTGTGTCGTCTTAATTTCTTTCCTCAGAGTCTTATAGTTTTCCAAGTACAGATATTTTACCTCTTTAGTTAGATTTATTCCCATGTATTTTGTTCTTTTTGATGCAATTGTAAACAGAATCTTTAAAAAAATTTCTCTTTCTGATAGTTCACTGTTGGTATATAGAAATGCAACAGATTTCTGTATATTAATTTTGTATAATGTCCTGCAACTTGACTGAGATCATTCATGAGTTCTAGTAATTTTTTTGTGGTATCTTGAGGATTGTCCTTCTATAGTACCATGTCATTTGCAAACAGTGGTAGTTTTACTTTCCCTTCCAAACTGGATTTCTTTTATTTCTTTTTCTTGTCTGATTGCTAGGACTGTGGCTAGGACTTCTAATACTAAAAGTGGTGAGAGTGGACATCCTTGTTTTGTTCCAGATCTTGGAGAAAATGCTTTCATCTTTTCATCATTGAGTATTATGTTACACATGGGCTTGTTGTGTATATGGCCTTTATTATGTTGAGATGTTTCCTTCATAGCCTTTTTCTGGAGATATTTTTTGTCATAAATGTATGCTGAACTTTGTCAAAATCTTCTCCTGAATCTATTGAGATCATCATGTGAGTTTTATTCTTCAATTTGTTTATGTGATATACCACATTGATAGATCTGCAGACATTGAATCATCCTTGCAACCCTGGGGTAAAACTCACTTGATAATGGTAAATGATCCTTTCAGTGTATTATTGCATTTGGTTTGCTAATATTTTGTTGAGGTTTTTTACACATGGTATTCTTATTTTACCTAGAACTTAATTATAATATGATTATCTGCTGTGGGAGTTAGATTATACACCTATTTCTTTATCTGAATAAATCAGCTTTAAGAGATTAAGTGTTAATCTTTGTAAACTTTGGGAAAACTCTCACACAGAAATGTTCCAACAGAACACTGGCTATTGTTTGTATGAAAACATTGCCTTGATTTTAAGCTTAATGGAGTTTTCATATCAAGGCTATTTACATTTATTTTATTTATTCCACATTCCCTAGTGATATTTCTCACATCTTAAAAAGGAGATCAACTTCTCTGTATTCTTTTTTGAAACAGTAACTCCAACTTACATTAGAAACAGAGACATTGATTGAGGTGACAGTCTGTAATGAGAGCTGAATAGTGGTCTCATGTTTACCTCATTTTTAAATAACTTTTCAGACAATAAATTTATATTTTATTAAAACGTATCATAATGGAGGCCATCCTAGGGCCAGTGATGAGGATGATAAAAACAGTGCTTTAAGAAGCCATAGGAGAGAGGGAAAAATGATGCCAGAGTAGGAGGACCTTGAGCTCACCTCCTTTCATGAACTCACAAAAATACAACTAACTGTGGAAGAACCATCAATAAAAAAGAGTGGAATCTACAAAAAAGATATTCCTCATCCAAATACATAAAGAAGAAACCACGAGATGGTAGGAGGAGCACACTCATGATCTTCTCAAATACCATACCACCCAGGTGCACAGCTCACAAACTGGAGAACAGTTATACTGCATGAGTTCTCCCAAAAGAGTGAGAACTCTGAGCCCCACACCAGGCTCCCAAGCTCAGGGGTTTAGTACTGGGAGGAGAAACCCCCAGAGCATTTGGCTTTGAGGTCCAGCAGGGCTTGTCTGCAGGGGCCCCACAGGACTGGAGGAGACAGAAACTCCTCTCTTGGAGAGTGAACTAAAGATCCCACATGCACCAAGTCCCAGGGTAAAAGCAGTGACTCCACAGGAGCCTGGGCTAGATGTACCTGCTGGTCTTGAAGGGTGTCCTTGGGAGGCAGGGGTGACTGTGGCTCTGTTTGGAGTCATAAAATGTGGTGGCAGACAGAGAAGGGACCTATGTGAACTCTGGCTGAAAGCAGATAGTTTAGGTCCTTGGCACCAAGACCTGGTCCTACCCAACATCCTGTAAGCTTCAGTGCTGGGATGCCTCAGGCCAAACAAACAACAGGGTAGGAACGCAGCCTCACCCATCAGTAGACAGACTGCCTAAAGATGTCCTGAGCCCACAGCCACCTCTAGACACACCACTTGATACCTCCCTGACCACCAGAGTGCCAAGACTCAGCTCCAACCACCAGTGGGAAGGCACCAGCCCCTCCCACCAGGAAACCTACACAAGCCTCTAGCCCAGCCTCACTCACCAGGGGGCAGTCACCAGAAGCAAGAAAACTAAGATCTTGCAGCCTGGTGAACTGAGTTGCAAACACAAGTCAGAACCTACCCTGGGCCCAGCTTGACCTAGGCCCTTGAGTGAAGAGAGGGGAGTATACTGCTGGGACACATAGGATATCCCCTAGAGAGAACCATTTATCCAAGGTCAAGAAATGGTACTAACATACCACATACATAAAAATACAAATAGAAATTTAAACAAAATGAGATGGCAAAGGAATATGCTCCAGATGAAACAACAAGATAAACCCCCAGAAGAACAACTAAGTGAAGTGGATATAGGCAATCTACCCAAGAAAGAGTTCAGAGTAATGATTGTAAGGATGATCCAAGAACTTGAGAAAAGAACAGATTGCAGAGCAAGAAGTTACAAGCTTTTAGCAAAGAGTTAGAAAATATAAAGAATAATCAAATAGAGTTGAAGAATACAATAACTGAAATGAAAAATACAGTGGAACAAATCAATAGCAGAATAAGTGAGGCAGAAGAACGAATCAGTGAGCTGGAAGACAGAGTGGTGGAAATCACTGTCATGGAACGGAATAAAGAAAAAGGAGTAAAAAGAAATGACAGTTTAAGACACCTCTCAGACAACATGAAATGTACCAACATTCACATTATAGGGGTCCCATAGGGAGAGAAAGGGCCTGAGAAAATAGTTGAAGAGATAATAGCTGAAAAATTCCCTAACATGGGAAAGGAAACAGTCACCCATGTCCAGGTAGCACAGAGTCCCATACAGGATTAATTCAAGGAGGAACACACTGAGACACAGAGTAATGAAACTGACAAAAATTAAAGACAAAGAGAAAATATTTAAAGCAACAAGGGTAAAGCAGTAAATAACACACAAGTCAATCCCCATAAGACCATCAGATGATTTTTCAGCAGAAACTCTGCAAGCCAGAAGGGAGAGGTGCAATATATTTAAAGTAATGAAAGGGGAAAACCTACAAGCAAGAATACTCTACCCAGCAAGGCTCTTCTTCAGATTTGATGGAGAAATCAAAAGCTTTACAAACAATCAAAACTAAAAGAATTCAGCACCACCAAACCAGCTTTAAAACAAATGCTAAAGGAACTTCTCTAGGCAGAAAATAAAAGCACACAACTAGAAAGAAGAAAATTAAGTGGGAAAGCTCACTGGTAAAGGCAAACATATAGTAAAGGTAGAAAATCATTCACACACAAATATGATATGAAAACCAGTAATTATAAGAGGAGGAGTGTACAAATGCAGGATATTTGAAATGCATTTGAAATTAAGAGATGAGCAACTTAAATCATGTATACATATAGACTGCTATATCCAAAGCCCATGGTAACTGCAAATAAATAACCTATAATAGATATACACACAAAAATGAAAAAGGAAGCTAAACACAACAGGAAAGATGGTCATCAAATCACAATGGAAGAGAACAAAAGAGGAAAGGAAGAATAAAAATCTATAAAAATAAATCCAAAATAATTAACGAAATGGTAATAAGAACATACATATTGAAAATTACCTTAAATGTAAATGGATTAATTACTCTAACCAAAACACATAGACTGAATGGATAAAAAAAATAAGACCTGTATATATGCTGTTTACAAGAGACCGCTTCAGATCTAGAGACACATACAGACTGAAAGTGAAAGGATGTAAAAAGGTATTCCATGCAAATGGAACTCAGAAGAAAGCTGGAGTAACAATACACATATAAGACAAAATGGACTTTAAAGTAAAGACTGTTGCAAGAGACAAAGAAGGACACAATATAATGATCAAGGGATTAATCCAAAAAGAAGATATAACAATTGTAAATATATATAGGTACCCAACATAGGACCAACTCAGTTTATAAGGCAAACTCTAACAGCCATAAAAGGAGAAATGAACAGTAACACAATAATAGTGGGAGAATTTAACACCCCACTTTCATTAATGGACAGATAGTCCAGACAGAAGATCAATAAGGAAACACAGGCCTTAAATGACCTGTTAGACCAGATGGACTTAATTGATATTTATAGAGTGTTCCATCTAAAAGATGCAGAATACATATTCTTTTCAAGTGCACATGGAACCTTCTCCAGACAGATCACATGCTGGCCCACAAAGCAAGCCCCAGTAAATTTAAGAAAATTGAAATCATATCAAGCATCTTTTTCAACCACAACACTATGAGATTAGAAATCAACTACATGGAAAAAATGCATAAAACACAAATATATGGAGGATAAACAATATGCTACTGAACAAACAGTGGTCACTGAAAAAAATCAAAGAGGAACCTAGAGAAAAATGAAAACGAAAACACAATGATCTAAAACCTATGTGATGCAGCAAAAACAATTCTAAGAGGGAAGTTTATAGTGACACAAGCTTACCTCAAGAAAAATCTCAAACAACCTAACATTACACCTAAAGCAACTAGAGAAAGAAGAACAAACAAAACCCAAAGTTAGTAGAAGTAAAGACATCATAACAATCAGAGCAGAAATAAATGAAATAGAGAAAAAGAAAACAATACAAAAGATCAATGAAACTAAAAGCTGGATCCTGAAAAGATAAACAAAATTGATAAACCTTTAGCCAGACTCATCAAGAAAAAAATGGAGAGGACCCAAATCAATAAAATTAGAAATGATAATGGAAAAGTTACAATGGACACCATAGAAATACAAAAGACCATAAGAGATTACTACAGACAACTCTGTGCCATTAAACTGACAACCTGGAAGAAAGGGACAAATTCTTAGAAAGGTACAATCTCCACTGATCCAGGAAGAAATAGAAAATATAAACAGACCAAATACAAGTACTGAAATTGAAACTGTAATTTAAAAACTCTCACCAAACAAGAATCCAGGGCCAGATGGCTTCACAGGCAAATCCTATCAAACATTTAGAGAAGAGTTAACACCTATCCTTCTGAAGCTATTCCAAGAAATTGCAGAGGAAGGAACACTTCCAAACTCATTCTATGAGGCCACAATCACCCTGATACCAAAACCAGACAAAGATACCACAAAAAAAGAAAATTACAGGCCAATATCACTGATGAACATAGACACAAATTGGTAAAGAAGTAAAACTCATTGTTTATGGATGACATGATACTATACATAAAAAATCCTGAAGACTATACCAGAAAACTACTAGAGCTCCTCAATGAATTTGGTAAAAATGCAGGATACAAAATTAATACAGAGGAATCTGTTGCATTTCTATACACTAGTAAGGGAAGATCCAAAAGAGAAATTAAGGAAACAATCACATTTACCATTGCATCAAAAAGAATAAAATACCTAGGAATAAACCTATGTAAATAGGCAGAAGATCTGTACTCTGAAAACTATAAGATACTGATGAAAGAAATTGAATATGACACAGATGGAAAGATATACCATATTCTTGGAGTGGAAGAATCAATATTGTCAAAATGACTATACTACCAAAGGCAGTCTACAGATTGAATGAAATTTCTATCAAATTACCAAGGACATTTTTCACAAATTAGAACAAAAATTTTTGCAATTTGCATGGAAACATAAAAGAACCTGAATAGCCAAAGCAACCTTGAGAAAGAAAAATGGAGCTGGAGGAATCAGGCACCCTGACTTCAGACTTCACTACAAAGCTACTGTCACCAAAACATTATGGAATTGGCACAAAAATAAACATATAGATTAAAGAAACAGGACAGAAAGCCCAGAAATAAACCCATGCACCTATGGTCAATTAATATATTACAAAGAAGGCAAGAATATACAATGGAAAAAAGAGTCTTTTCAAAAAGTGGTGCTGGGAAAACTAGACAGCTACATGTAAAAGAATGAAATTAGGACATTCTCTAACACCATACACAAAAAATAAACTGAAAATGAATTAAAGACCTAAATGTAAGACCTGATATTATAAAACCCCTAGAGGAAAACATAGGCAGAACACACTCTCACATAAATCACAGCAATATCTTTTCGGATTCATCACATAGAGTAATGGAAATAAAAACAAAAATAAACAAATGGGACCTAATTAAACTTAAAAGCTTTTGCACAGCAAAGGAAACCATAAACAAAATGAAAAGACAACCTACAGAATGGGAGAAAATATTTGGAAGCAATGTGACCAACAAGGGATTAATCTCCAAAATATACAAACAGCTCATACAGCTCAGTATCAGAAAAACAACAACCAAATCACAAAATGGTCAGAAGACCTAAATAGACATTTCTTCAAAGAGGACATACATATGGCCAAAAGGCACATGAAAAGATGCTCAACATTGCTAATTACTAGAGAAATATAAATTAAAACTACAATGAGGTATCACCTCACACCAGTCAGAAGACCATCAACAAAAAGTCTACAATAATAAATGCTGGAGAGGGTGTGGAGAAAAAGGAGCCCTCCTACACTGTTGGTGTGAATGTAAATTGGTACAACCATTATGGAGAACAGTTTAGAAGTTCCTTAGAAAACTAATACAGCTACTATATGATCCAGCAATCCCACTCCTGGGCATATATACGGAGAAAACCATAATTTGAAAAGATACATGCACCCCAATATTCATTGCAGGACTATTTACAATAGCCAAGACATGGAAGCAACCAAAATGTCCATTGACAGAGGAATGGCTAAAGAAAATGTGACATATATATATACACACACACACACACACACACACACACACACACATATACATACATACATACATACATACATATATACAATGGACTATTACTCAGCCATAAAAAAGAGAGGAGGGCTTCCCTGGTGGCGCAGTGGTTGAGAGTCCGCCTGCCGATGCAGGGGACACGGGTTCGTGCCCCGGTTCGGGAAGATCCCACATGCCGCGGAGCGGCTGGGCCTGTGAGCCATGGCCGCTGAGCCTGCGCGTCCAGAGCCTGTGCTCCGCAACAGGAGAGGCCGCAACAGTGAGAGGCTCGCGTACAGCAAAAAAAAAAAAAAAAAAAAAAAAAAAGAGGGGAAAATGACAGTTGCAACAACATGGATAGACCTAGAGGTTATCATACTAAGTGAATTAAGTCAGAGAAAGGCAAGTAGTTAGTATATGATATCACTTATATATGGGATCTAAAAAAAAGATACAAATGAACTTATTCACAAAACAGAAGCAGACTCACAGATACAGAAAATAAACTTATGGTTACCAAAAGAGAAAGGTGGGGTGGGATAAAATAGGAGTTTGGGATTAACAGATACACACTACTATATATAAAATAAACAACAGGGTCCTCCTATATAGCACAGGGAACTATACTCAATATTTTGTAATAACCTATAAGGGAAAAGAATCTGAAAAGGAATAAATACATGGCTGTAATGTATGTGTGTGTGTGTGTTGTGTGTGTATATATATATATATATATACACACATACACACACACATGTGTGTGCATGTGTGTATAACTGAATCACTGTGTTGTACACCGGAAACTAACACAATACTGTAAATCACCTATACTTCAATTAAAAAAGTCATAACTGTAGGTTCTTTGGTGACTTTAAGCATACTAAGAATAGCATGAAATAAACACAATTATATGTGAAATGATATAACAAATATACTTTATAGAGAAAGTGTTTACTTTTGGTCATAGATTTATTTCCATGTTGGATTTATTTCTTATAGTATACATTAACTTAAAAAATGATTAGTTTAGCAAATTGGTACAATTTTATTTAATTTACCACCACCCTACTATTACTATTAACACTGTTCTTTTAAAATTTAGTTTATAAAGATTTCACTCAAGTTTGATGGTCAGTTTTATGTGTCAGCTTGACTAAGGTATAGCCCCTAGTTATTCAATCAAAACATAATCCAGATGTCACTATGAGGGTATTTTTCAGAAGTGATTAAATCTACAATTGGGTGACTAAATAAGGGAGATTGTTCTAGATCATCTGGGTGGGCCCAATGACACCACAAGAATCCTTATAAGGAGATAGGAGAGTAAGAAGGCAGAGAGTGAAGGTGATGTAATAATAGAAGGTGATATTGGAGTGATGCAGCCATAAACCAATGAGTGCCATCAGCCTCTAGAAACTGGAACATACAAAGAAACAGATTATCCCCTACAATTTCTAGAAGGAACTAGAACTGCTGACACCTTGACTGTGAGACTGATTTTGGACTTCTGATCTCCAGAACTGTGGAATGACAAATTTTTTTGCTTAAAATCATTAAATTTGTGGTAATTTGTTTCAGAAGCAATTAGAAACAAACACATATTTTGTTGCCTGGAAGTCGGATGCTGCTGTGATAAATACCTGAAAATGTGGAAGTGGTTTTGGAATTGGGTAACTGATAAAAGCTTATAGAATTTTGAGCACAGTAACAGAAAAAAAAAAAAAAGCATTGTCTTGGATAGACTGTTGCTAGATATTCGGGTGTTAAGGACTCTGCTAATGAGTGCACAGAAGGACGTGAGGAGTATGGTAAGGAAAATGTATAATGTCTTAGAGACTATTTAAATCACCATAAACAAACTATTTCTAGAAATACAGACATTAAAAGTACTATTGGAGAAGGCTCAGAAGGAAATGAAGAACACATTATTAGAAACTGGAAAAAAGAAGATCCTTGTAATATAGTGGCAGAAAACATAGTTCAATTGTTTCCTACAGTTATATAGAAAACAGAAGTTGTGAACAATGAACTTGGATATTTAATTGAAGATATTTCCAAGGAAATTATTGAAGGGTGGTTTCTGTTTCCTTCTCTCTGTTTACATAGTAAAATGCAAAAGGAAAGAGATAAATTGAGGGAAGAATTAAGAAAAAAGGAACCAGGACTTGATGTTCTCTTGATGTTGAAAGTTTTCAGCTTATCCAAACTGTAAATGACACTAAAATTAGTATATTTATTATCAGAAAAGTGTGTTCTAAAGCCAGGGATATGACTGTACAGTCTTCTATTGGTGCCTCAGAAGGGAAAAGCATTAAAGGTATTTTATCACATAGAGGACTCTTAAAGAGATCAGTCATGTGACTCATGGATCCCAACTGCCATCTCAGTAGAAGCCAAAAATGGGATGGAATTATCTCAGAAATAACTGTGCAGGAGCATCTTGTCCAATGGAGCAAATCCCATTACACGCACAGAAGAACCACAAGGTTTTTAAGACTATTATATCTCAGAAACACCACTAGCTTGGACTGAAAGTGACAGAGAAAGGAGGAAATAAAAGAAGAATGTTAGACTATCAAAATTCTATAGGCCAGAATAGGTTCATAATTCTGTTCATCCACAAACACATGAAAACGGAGTTATGTCCTAGAAGGCAGAGTTGAAGGTATGACGGGAAGAGCCTTAAGCCACAGATGATTTTTTCCCTAGCCTTGGAAACTAATGGAGCTTGCTTTGCTGGATTTCAAAATTGTTTGGGACTGGTCACTCATTTTTATCATTCCATTTTCTCCCTGTTTGAAAGATAATATCTGTAACTGACATTTCATGTATGTAACTGACATACATCCTATCACTGTATTTTGGGAACAGACAATTTATTTTCTAGGTTCACCATCCCACAGATAGAAAGGAATTTTGTACCAAGATGGATCATACCCAGAATTATACACATAGCTGATTAAGATGGTGAAATTTTAGATTTTCAAGTAGATGAGATCTTGGACTTGACTTGATTCTGTAAACAGATTAAGAATTTTAGTGACCTTAGGATGGGATATATTTACTTTACAAATGGTGTGGATGTGAATCTTTGAGTGCCAGAGACAACCATGTTAAGCTGAATAGTGGACTCCAATGATGTCCATGTCCTAAAACCTGGAACCTGTGTATTTATTACCTCACATGTTGAAAGAGACTTTGAAGATGTGATTAAATGTTTTGAGATGAAGAGATTATCCTGGATTATCTAGTGGGTGCAATGTAATCACAAGGGTTCTCAAAAGACAGAGGCAGAAAGATTAGTTAGAGAGAGAAGATATAGGGATGGAAGCAGAGTTTGGAGTGACACACTTGGAAGATGAAAGAAGAGGGCATGGAATGTAGGTGGCCCCTAGAAGTTGAAAAAGACAAGGAAGCAGATTCTTCCTACAGCTGCCAGAAGAAATGTAATCTTGCTTATGCCTTAATTTTATTTCAGTGATACATATTTTGAACTTCTAGAAATGTAAGATAATAAATTTGTGTTAAGTCACCAAAGTTGTGGTAATTTGTTATAACTGCAAGAGGAAACTAATTACCATTTTATACATATTTTAAAAAGTTATATAATTCTACAAGACTTGTTAAAGTCCTGATTTTCCAGCTCTTCTAGGGGGGTTTTCATTTCTGCTTTTTTTTTTTTTCTAATTTACAGGAGTTCTTTTCATTTTCTGAGAGTTCTTTTTTTATATATCACTTTACTCTTATGTTATGGACACAACAGCTCTCCTATCTCTCCAAGAATGTAAACAATTATTTTTTTAACTTTTTGTCTCCATGTATAGTTTGTTTCTTCTAAGTTCTTTGACCTTTCTTATTTGAATTAGTCTCTTAATTTTCTATTAAAGATTTTCTTCATGTGTCTGAAACTCTGTTTAGTGTGGGGCACTAAACAGATGATTGGAAGTTCTGTAGGTATAGCAGGCAAGCAACTAGAAGGGTGCTTTTCAAATATGAATGATCTGGTTGGACCTTTTTGTCTTTAAGGAATTCCCAAATCTATAGATCTTTTCTCTTAGGCTAGTAACAGTATCCTGGTTAAACTCTTCTAATCACTGCCTGGAAGATATAATTCTAGCTGTCATTATTTTTAGAGGCAATTAGAGAGAAGGGGTGTCCTGATATACAAAGTGTCAACTTTCAAGTAATCTCCTTATTTTTAAGCACACTACTGCTGCCCTTAACTACTTTGGTTCCTCAATTCCCTATGTTTTACCTTCTAGTGAAAGAATACCAAAAATTCACTATCAGGAAAATCTGAAAAGTCTAGCTATAAGAAGTGTGGAGAGAATATGGGGAATCTTACTGTCTCCTAAATAAACCTTCCACTAATCTTTACATTTTTAGCACAAAGTTTAACTTCACTTTTACAGATATCCATTGCTACCTATTCATCAGTTTTGGGGAGTTGAGTTTCCTCACCTCTATCTTACCATTTAGAGTAATTGGGTCTGATAAATCATTAACTCCTTGACAACTTTTCTCTCTGCTTTCTATTGTTTATTTCTTCTCCCATTTTCTTTATGCTTAGGGCTTATTACTTTTAAAAATCCCTTTAATGTCATTTAACTGATGTTTATGTGAAGTTTCAGGAGGGAATGAATATAAGTACATGTAATCAACTTGCTGCTTTTAATCTGAAGTCCTTTTTGGATATATTCAATATAAATGTGATCCTTATTATTTTCATTATTTTATTATTTATGTGTTATACCATTTAAACATCTACCAATTAAAGAAGGTATTATTAATTTCTTTGGGTAAATATTCTTAGACAGGCTTACCTAACTCATGCCACAAGTTTGATCCCAGAATCAATTCCTGAGTCAATTTTTAACATTAAACAAACTCTACTGATTATTCCTAAGACAGATTTATGTTATGATATTTTATAGTCTTCAAAGAGATTTGATAAAGGCAAAGTCTTCCAATTTGCTGGTGGTTAAATATTTTACAGTTTGGAAAAACTATAGCAATGAAACAAATTAATATGTGTGTGGCTATCACTGTCTATGGGTGACATTTTTATAAGGCATGGACAATTTGTAACCATCTGAACAGTTCTGAGGAAAAAAAATCTTAATCTTTAGACCACTTTTCCTAAACTTATTCAGTAATATTATGACTAATGATAAAGAATTAAAAGGAGTTCCATGCTACATTGATTTTTTTTAATGATTTATTACGTATAAAAATGTGTTAGTAAAAGTAATGATTGGGGCTTCCCTGGTGGCGCAGTGGTTGAGAGTCCGCCTGCCGATTCAGGGGACACAGGTTCGTGTCCCCGTCTGGGAAGATCCCACATGCCGCAGAGCGGCTGGGCTCATGAGCCATGGCTGCTGAGCCTGTGCATCCAGAGCCTGTGCTCCGCAATGGGAGAGGCCACAACAGTGAGAGGCCTGCGTACCACACACACACACAAAAAAAGTAATGATTGTATGTTCCTTTATCACCAGCATACCTAGCACATAGTAGGTGGTTAATGATTAGTGGTTGAATGTTAGGTGAAAATTGAAAATGAAGTCCTGGAGTATGATTCTGCAACCTCCATTTAATTTCATGCTCTACTGCTATCTCCCTTTCTTTTCTTTTTTGTAAAATCTTCTGGTTTCTAATTACTTATTTCCAGAACTATTACAAAATCCTCCTAAGTGGTCTTCCCTTCACTTGCTATCAGATCCACCCTAACAGAGCTATATAAGCTATAGAACTAATAAAGTTGTTTGATTATTACCATATTACTTTGTATAAAATATAACATTGTAGGGCTTCCCTGGTGGCGCGGTGGTTGGGGGTCCGCCTGCCGATGCAGGGGACACGGGTTCGTGCCCCTATCCCAGAAGATCCCACATGCCGCGCAGCGGCTGGGCCCGCGAGCCATGGCCGCGGAGCCTGTGTGTCCGGAGCCTGTGCTCCGCGACGGGAGAGGCCACGGCAGTGAGAGGCCCGCGTACAGCAAAAAAAAAAATATATATATATATATATATATATAACATTGTGGTTTATACAACTATGGCCTTTATTGTCTCATTCAAAATTTCTTAGATTACTATAAGAAACAAAAAGCTGGTATTAATATTTACTAATAAAAATAATTCTGGGACATTAAATTACCACTGCTATATCCATGGCTTGTGAATAGCACAGCGAACACTTGAATGCAGATATTCTGATACCCAAGTTTGTTCTATATATGAAACACTGCAATAACATCCTATTCAAGACTCATAGGAGAGCTATCAAGATGGTGGAGTAGAAGGACATGGAGCTCATTTCCTCCCACAAATACATCAAAAATACATCTATATGTGGAACAACTGTCACAGAATACCTACTGAATGCTGGCAGAAGACCTAAGAATTCTGAAAGGGCAAGAAGATCTCCATGTAATCAGGTAGGACAAAAGAAAAAAAAAAAGAGAGAGAGAGAGAAATGAATTGAAATGGGACCTGTACCCCCTGGGAGGGAGCTGTGAAAGAGGATATGTTCCTTCATTCTGGGAAGCACCCTCACTTGTGTGGAGATTAGCCAGAACAGAGGGGGAACTTTGGAACCTTGGAGGATAGTGCATCAACTGGCTTGCCAAACAGAGAGAGACCTGCACAGACTGATTGTGCTGCTGCCTTGTGCTCCCCAGAGTGAGATGCACATCCTTCGATACAAGTGGGGACTGGATGCTGAAGCCCAGGGAGAGGACTGGGGTTGGCTGCACTGAGATAGCCTGAAGGGGCTGGAGTGTGGTGCAGCCATGGCCAAAGGTATATGTGGAGGGAGACCTGGCCTGCATAAAGGCGAGGCACCATTCTTGGAGGGCACACGAAGGGAGGAGTGGGGCCCACTATAGCAGCCTCTTTCTCCATGTTTGCAACTTCAGCTGACAGGGCACTTGCCTCTGTGGGCTCCAGCTACCACATCTGCACACCCCCTATCAGTAGGATAATGGCCAACACACACTGAGGAAAGAGATAGCAGGAATCCACATTATAAATAGGCCTTGCACCAAAAAATTAAACCCACACAAGCACACAGGGATGCTCTCACATAAAAATAGCCCTGAAATACTACAGTAGATAATCATTTCTCCTAAGCTCACAGAGTAAGAGAGATATAAGTAAAATGAAGAATCAGAGGAACCACTCCCAGTTAAAAGACCAAGCAAATTCTCCTGAAACAACAATGAAGCAGACCTCTTCAGTCTAATAGACACCATATTCAAAAAGAAGATAATGAAAATACTAAAGGAAATAAAAAAGGCTATCAACAGAAATGCAGATTACTGTAATAAGAAGGAGCCAAGAAAAATTAGAAAATTCATTTACTGAGACAAAAGCTGAGCTAAAGGCAATGAATAGCAGAATGAATAAGTGATCTAGAAGCAGAATAATGGAAATCACCCAATTGGAATATCAGACAGAAAGCCAAATGAAAAAAAATTAAAGCGTTATAAGAGACCTACAGGGTCATATAAAATGTGCCAATCTACACATGATAGGGATTTCAGAAGGAGAAGAAAGACTAAAGGGGATTGAAAATGGATTTGAAGAAATTATGGTTGAAAACTTCCCAAACCGAAAGAAGGAAATAGATACCCAGATACAAGAAGCACAGAGGGTCCTGAACACGATGAACCCAAAAGACCTACACCAAGACATATTATAATTAAAATGGCAAAAGTTAAAGGTAAAGAGAGGATTCTAAAGTCAGTGAGAGAAAAACAAAGTTAATTACAAGGGAACCTCCATAAGGCTAGCAGCTTATTTCTCTACAGAAACGTTGAAGGCCAGAAAAGAGTGGCAAAATATATTCAAAGTCCTGAAAGGGAAAAATCTGCAAGCTAGAATACTTTATGCAGAAAGATTATCATTTAGAATAGAAGGAAAGATAAAGAATTTTTCAGACAAGCAAAAACTAAAAGAACACAGCAATACTAAACCTCTCCTAAAAGAAATACTGAAAGGTCTTCTCTAAATAGAAAAGCAAGAAGCTATAGGAAAGGGAAGATCACAATCAGAAAGTAAATCACTTAAATAAGCCAGTATACAGGTTAATATCATACACCATGACCAAGTTAGATTCATCCCAGGATCACAAGGATGGTTCAACATATGCAAATCAATGTGATATACCACATCAACAAAAGGAAAGACAAAAACCACATGATCATCTCAATAGATGCAGAAAAAGCATTTGATAAAATACAACATCCATTCATAATAAAAACTCTTACCAAATGGCTATAGAGGGAACATATCTCAACATAATAAAAGCTATTTATGACAAACCCACAACCAATATAATACTCAACAGTGAAAAGCTGAAAGCCTTCCCACTAAAATCTGGAACAAGAAAAGGATACTTATTCTCACCACTTCTATTGAACATAGAACTGGAAGTCCTAACCACAGTTATCCAAATAGGAAGGGAAGAGGTAAAATTATCATTATATGCAGATGCCATGATACTATATATAGAAAACCCTACAGACTCCACACAAAAACTACTAAAACTGATAAATGATTTCAGCGAGGTAGCAGGATACACAATTAACATACAGAAATTAGTTGCATTTCTTTATAGTAACAATGATATATCAGAAAGGGAATGTTAAAAAAAGAAAATAAGTACCTTTTAAAATCACACAAAAATAATAAAATACTTACAAATAAACTAGACCAAGGAGGTGAAAGGATTATATGCTAAAAACTGTAAAACATTAATAAGGGAAATTGAAGATGATTCAAAGAAATGGAAAGATATTCCATACTCCTGGAGTGGAGGAATTAATATTGTTAAAATGGCCAAACTACCGAAAGCAATCTATGATGTAATGTTATCCCTATCAAATTACCCCCCCATGCATTTTTCATAGAACCAAAACGAAGAATCCAAAAATTTACATGGAACCATAAAAGACCCAGAATTGCCAACACAATCATGAGGAAAAAAACAAAGCAGAAGGCATAATCCTCCAAGACTTTGGGTGATACTACAAAGCTAAACTAATCAAAATGGCATGGTAGGGCTTCCCTGGTGGTGAGATGCTTAAGAATCTGCCTGCCAATGCAGGGGACACGGGATCAAACCCTGGTCCAGGAAGATCCCACATGCCACGGAACAACTAAGCCCATGCACCACAACCACTGAGCCTGTACTCTACAGCCCGCGAGCCACAACTACTGAGCCTGTGTGCCACAACTACTGAAGCCCACGAGCCTAGAGCCCATGCTCCACAACAAGAGTAGCCACAGCAGTGATAAACCTGTGCACTGCGACGAAGAGTAACCCCCACTCACCTCAACTAGAGAAATCCAGCACACAGCAACAAAGATCCAAGGCAGTCAAAAAATTTTTAAATTAAATTAAACATAAATAAATTTAGAATCATTGACAGAAAGACACCAGAACTCACCAAAAAAGACACCCCACATCCAAAGACAAAGGAGAAGCCACAATGAGATGGTAGGAGGGGTGCAATCACAATAAAACCAAATCCCATAACTGCTGGGTGGGTGACTCACAAACTGGAGAACACCCACTGCAGTGAAGGTTCTCAGCCCCATGTCAGCCTTCCCAACCTGGGGTCCAGCAATGTTAAGAGGAATTCCTAGAGAATCAGACTTTGAAGGCTAGCGGGATTTGATTGCAGGACTTCAGCAGGACTGGGGGAAACAGAGACTCCACTCTTGGAGGGCACACACAAAGTAGTGTGTGCATCAGGACCCAGTGGAAGGAGCAGTGACCCCATAGGAGACTGAACCAGACCTACCTGCTAGTGATGGAAGGTATGCTACAGAGGCAAGGGGTGGCTGTGTCTCACTGTGAGGACAAGGACACTGGCAGCAGAAGTTCTGGGAAGTAATCCTTGGCATGAGCCCTCCCAGAGTCTGCTATTAGCCACACCAAAGAGCCCTGGTAGGCTCCAGTGTTGGGTTGCCTCAGGCCAAACAACCAACAGGGAGGGAACCCAGCCCCATCCATTAGCAGAAAAGTGGATTAAAGTTTTACTGAGCTCTGCCCACCAGAGCAACAGCCAGCTCTACCCACCACCAGTCCCTCCCATCTGGAAACTTGCACGAGTCTCTTAGATAGCCTCATCCACCAGAGAGCAGACAGCAAAAGCAAGAAGAACTACAATCCTGCAGCTTGTGGAACAAAAACCACATTCACAGAAAGATAGACAAGATGAAAAGGCAGAGGGCTATGTACCAGATGAAGGAACAAGATAAAACCCCCGAAAAACCACTAAATGAAGTGGAGAGAGGCAACCTTCTAGAAAAAGAAATCAAAATAATGATAGTAAAGATGATCCAGGAACTCAGAAAACGAATGGAGGCAAAGATCAAGAAGATGCAAGAAATGTTTAAGAAAGACCTAGAAGAATTAAAGAACAAACAGATGAACAATACAATAACTGAAATAAACAATACACTAGAAGAAATCAATAGCAGAATAACTGAGGCAGAAGAATGGATGAGTGACCAGGAAGAAAGAATACTGGAATTCACTGCTGCAGAACAGAATAAACAAAAAAAGAATGAAAAAAAATGAAGACAGCCTAAGAGACCTCTGGGACAACACTAAATGCAAGAACATCCGCATTATACGGGTCCCAGGAGGAGAAGAGAGAGAGACAGGACCCAAGAAAATATTTGAAGAGATTATAGTCGAAAACTTCCCTAACATGAGAAAGGAAATAGCCAACCAAGTCCAGGAAGCACAGAGTCCCATACAGGAAAAACCCAAGGAGAAACATGCCAAGACACACAGTAATCAAATTGACAAAAATTAAAGACAGAGAAAAATTATTGAAAGCAGCAAGGAAAAAATGACAAATAACATACAAGGGAACTCCCATAAGGTTAACAGCTGATTTCTCATCAGAAACTCTACAAGCCAGAAGGGAGTGGCATGATATACTTAAAGGGATGAAAGGGAAGAACCTACAACCAAGATTATTCTAGCTGTCAAGGATCTCATTCAGATTCGATGGAGAAATCAAAAGCTTTACAGACAAGCAAAAGCTAAGAGAATTCAGCACCACCAAACCAGCTCTACAACAAATGCTAAAGCAACTTCTCTAAGTGGGACACACAAGAGAACAAAAGGACCTACAAAGACAAACCCAAAACAACTAGGAAAATGGTCATAGGAACATACATATCAATAATTACTTCAAACGTGAATGGATTAAATGCTCCAACCAAAAGACACAGACTTGCCAAAGGGATACAAAAACAAGACCCATATATATGCGGTCTACAAGAGACCCATCTCAGACCTAGGGACACATACAGACTGAAAGTGAGGAGAATGAAAAAGATACTCCATGGAAATGGAAATCAAAAGAAAGCTGGAGTAGCAATACTCATGTCAGATAGACTTTAAAATAAAGCCAGTTGCAAGAGACAAGGAAGGACACCACATAATGATCAAGGGATCAATCCAAGAAAAAATATAACAATTATAAATATATATGGACCCAACATAGGAGCACCTCAATACATAAGGCAAGTGCTAACAGCTATAAAAGAGGAAATTGACAGTAAAACAATAATAGTGAGGGACTTTAACACCTCACTTACACCAATGGACAGATCATCCAAAGAGAAAATTTATAAGGAAACACAAGCTTAAATGACACAATAGACCAGATAGATTTAATTGATATTTATAGGATATTCCATCCCAAAACAGCAGATTACACTTTCTTCTCAAGTGCACATGGAACATTCTCTAGGATAGATCACATCTTGGGTCACAAATCAATCCTTGGTAAATTTAAGAAAATTGAAATCATATCAAGCATCTTCTCTGAACACAAGGCTATGAGATTAGAAATCAATTACAGGGAATAAAACACAAACATATGGAGGCTAAACAATATGTTACTGAATAACCAAGAGATCACTGAAGAAATCAAAAAATACCTAGAGACAAATGACAATGAAAACACAATGGTCCAAATCCTATGGGATGCAGCAAAAGCAGTTCGAAGAGGGAAGTTTATAGCAATACAAGCCTACCTCAAGAAACAAGAAAAATCTCAAATAAACAATCTACCTTACACCTAAAGGAACTATAGAAAGAAGAACAAACAAAACTCAAAATTAGCAGAAGGAAAGAAATCATAAAGATCAGAGCAGAAATAAATGAAATAGAAACAAACAAAACAATAGCAAAGATCAATGAAACTAAAAGCCGGTTCTTTGAGAAGATAAACAAAATTGATAAATCTTTAGCCAGACTCATCAAGAACAAGAGAGAGAGGACTCAAATAAAATTAGAAATGAAAAAGAAGTTACAACAGACACTGCAGAAATACAAAGCATCCTAAAAGACTACTACAAGCAACTCTGTGCCAATAAAATGGACAACCTGGAAGAAATGGACAAATCCTTAGAAAAGTATAACCTTCCAAGACTGAACCAGGAAGAAATAGAAAATATGAACAGACCAATCACAAGTAATGAAGTTGAAAGTGTGATTAAAAACTTCCAACAAACAAAAGTCC
Organism: Mesoplodon bidens; assembly: GCF_964165515.1. Classification (NCBI taxonomy): domain Eukaryota; kingdom Metazoa; phylum Chordata; class Mammalia; order Artiodactyla; family Ziphiidae; genus Mesoplodon; species Mesoplodon bidens. The sequence continues at coordinate 55,703,163 of NC_138165.1, forward strand.
AGTACCACATGGCTTCACAGGTGAATTCTATCAAACATTTAGAGAAGAGCTAACACCGATTCTTCTTAAACTGTTCCAAAAAATTGCAGAGGAAGGAACACTCCCAAACTCATTCTTTGAGGCCACCATCACCCTGATACCAAAACCAGACAAAGATACAACAAAAAAAGAAAATTACAGACCAATATCACTGATGAACAGAGATGCAAAAATCCGCAACAAAATATTAGCAAACAGAATCTAACAACACATTAAAATGATTATACACCATGATCCAGTGGGATTTACCCCAGGGATGCAAGGATTCTCCAATGTACACAAATCAATCAATGCGATACACCATATTAACAAATTGAAGAATAAAAACCATATGATCATCTCAAGAGATGCAGAAAAAGCTTTTGACAAAATTCAACACCCATTTATGATAAAAACTCTCCAGAAAGTGGGCATAGAGGGAACCTACCTCAACATAATAAAGGCCATATATGACAAACCCACAGCAAACATCATTCTCAATGGTGAAAACTGAAAGCATTTCCTCTAAGATCAGGAACAAGACAAGGATGTGCACTCTTGTCACTATTATTCACCATAGTTTTGGACGTCCTAGCCAAGGCAGAGAAGGAAAACAGATATAAGGAATACAAATTGAAAAAGAAGAAGTAAAACTGCCACTGTTTGCAGATGACCTGATACTCTACATAGAGAATCCTAAAGATGCCACCAGAAAACTACTAGAGCTAATCAATGAATTTTGTAAAGCTGCAGGATACAAAATTAATGCACAGAAATCTCTTGCATTCCTATACACTAATGATGAAATATCTGAAAGAGAAATTAAGGAAACACTCCCGTTTACCATTGCAACAAAGAGAATAAAATACCTAGGTATAAACCTACCTAGGGAGACAAAAGACCTGTATGCAGAAAACTATAACACACTGATGAAAGAAATTAAAGATGATACCAACAGATGGAGAGATATACCATGTTCTTGGATTGGAAGAATCAATATTGTGAAAACGACTCTACTGCAGTCTACATATTCAATGCAATCCCTATCAAATTACCAATGGCATTTTTCAAAGAATTAGAACAACAAAATCTTAAAATTTGTATGGAGACACAAAAGACCCCAAATAACCAAAGCAGTCTTGAGGGAAAAAAACGGAGCTGGATGAGGCAGATTACCTGACTTCAGACTATACTAAAAAGCTACAGTAATCAAGACAATATGGTACTGGCACAAAAACAGAAATATGGATCTGTGGAAAAGGTTAGAAAGCCCACAGATAAACCCATACACCTATGGTCAATTAATCTATGAAAAAAGAGGCAAGGATATACAATGGAGAAAAGACAGTCTCTTCAATAAGTGATGCTGGGAAAACTGGACAGCTACATGTAAGAGAATGAAATTAGAATACTCCCTAACACCACACCCAAAAAAAACTCAAAATGGATTAGAGACCTAAATGTAAGACTGGACACTATAAAACTCTTAGAGGAAAATATAGGAAGAACACTCTTTGACATAAATCAGCAAGATCTTTTTTGATCCACCTCCTAGAGTAATGGAAACAAAAACAAAAATAAACAAATGGGGCCTAATGAAACTTAAAAGCTTTTGCAAAGCAAAGGAAACTACAAACAAGACGAAAAGACAACCCTCAGAATGGGAGAAAATATTTGCAATGCATCAAGGGGCAAAGAATTAATCTCCAAAATATATAAACAGCTCATGCAGCGCAATATTAAAAAAACAAACAACCCAATTAAAAAATGGGCAGAAGATCTAAATAGACATTTCTCCAAAGAAGACATACAGATGGCCAAGAAGCACATGAAAAGCTGCTCAACATCGCTAATTATTAGCGAAATGCAAATCAAAACTACAATGAGGGATCACCTCACACAGGTCAGAGTGGCCATTATCAAAAAATGTACAAACAATAAATGCTGGAGAGTGTGTGGAGAAAAGGGAACCCTCTTGCACTGTTGGTGGGAATGTAAATTGATACAGTCACTATGGAGAACAGTATGGAGGTTCCTTAAAAAACTAAAAATAGAATTACCATATGACCCAGCAATCCCACTACTGGGCATATACCCAGAGAAAACTATAATTCAAAAATACACATGCACCCCGATGTTCACTGCAGCACTATTTTCTTTTTTCTTTTTTTTTTTTTTTTTTTGCGGTACACAAGCCTCTCACTGTTGTGGCCTCTCCCGTTGCACAAAGGAATATTACTCAGATATAAAAAGGAATGAAATTGGGTCATTCGTAGAGACGTGGATGGATCTCAAGACTGTCATACAGAGTGAAGTAAGTCAGAAAGAGAAAAACAAATATATATTAACGCATATATGTGTAACCTAGAAAAATGGTACAGATGAACCCATTTGCAGGGCAGAAATTGAGACATAGATGTAGAGAACAAACTTATGGACACAAAGCAGGGAAAGTGGCAGGTGGGGCGGTGGTTGTGGAATGAATTGGGAGATTGGGATTGACATGTATACACTAATATGTATAAAATAGATAACTAATAACCTGCTGTATAAAAAAAATAAAATAAAATTCAAAACTTCAAAAAAAATTTTTATTTTAAAAAAAGATGTCATGATTTCGGCACAAAGACAGATACGTGGATCAATGGAACAGAATAGCAAACTCAGAAATAGACTCACATACCTATGGTCAATTAATCTTCAACAAAGGATACAAGAATATACAATGGGAAAAAGGCAGTCTCTTCAGCAAGGGGTGTTGGGAAAGATAAACAGCCACATGTAAATCAATGAAGTTAGCACACATCCTCACATCATACACAAAAATAAACTCAAAATGGCTTAAAGTCTTAAACAATAGGATATGACACCATAAAACTCCTAGAAGAGAGCATAGGCAAATCATTCTCTGACATAAACCATACCAATTGTTTCTTAGGTCAATCTCCCAAGGCAATAGAAATAAAAGCAAAAATAAACAAATGGGACCTAATCAAATTTACAAGCTTTTGTACACAAAGGAAACCATAAAGAAAAAGAAAAGACAACCTGTGGAATGGGAGAAAATATTTGCAAATGATGCAACCAAAAAGGCTTAACTTCCAAAATATACAAGCAGCTCATACAATTCAACAATAACAACAAAAACAAAAAACCCAATCAACAAATGGGCAGAAGAATTAGACATTTCTCCAATGAAGACATACAGATGGAAAACAGTATGGAGGTTCCTCATAAAGCTAAAAATAGAGTTGCCATATGATCCTGCAGTCCCACTCCTGGGCATGTATCCAGACAAAACTATAATTTAAAAACATACATGCGGGATTCCCTGGTGGTGCACTGGTTGAGAGTCCGCCTGCCGATACAGGGGACATGGGTTCGTGCCCCAGTCCAGGAAGATCCCACATGCCATGGAGTGGCTGGGCCCATGAGCCATGGCCGCTGAGCCTCACGTCCGGAGCCTGTGCTCCACAATGGGAGAGGCCACAACAGTGAGAGGCCTGCGTACCGCAAAAAAAAAAAAAAAAAAAAAAAAGATATATGCACCCCTATATTCATAGTAGCACTATTCACAATAGCCAAGACATGGAAACAACCTAAATGTCCATCGACAGATGAATGGATAAAGATGTAAGATACACAAACACACACTCATGCACACACAATGGAATATTACTTAGCCATAAAAAAGAATGAAATAATGCCATTTGCAACAACATGGATGGAACTAGAGATTATCATACTAAGTGAAGTAAGTCAGAAAGAGAAAGTCAAATACCATATGATATTACTTACATGTAGAATCTGAAATATGACACAAATGAACTTATCTATGAAACTGACTCACAGACATAGACAACAGACTTGTGGTTGCCAAGGGAGAGGTGGGGAGGGATGGAGTGGAAGTTTGGGGTTGGCAAATGCAAACTATTAAACAAAGAATGGACAAACAACAAGGTCGTACTGTATAGCACAGGGAACCATATTCAATATCCTGTGGTAAACCATAATGGAAAAAAGAGAATAAAAAGAATGCATATATATGTATAACTGAATCACTTTGCTGTACAGTAGAAATTAACACAACATTGTAAATCAACTGTAATTCAATAATAAAAAAAAAAGACTCATAGAAACCCTGTGACCAAAAACCCTCAACCAAAGACAACTCCTTACCTGGCATTCAAAGCTCTTAACAGCAATCTTCCATTCCATTCCCATTTCTTGTTCCTTCCATTATCCTTTGGTTTCACATCAGTATCTTTAAAATAATGTTTATCTTCCAAATTTTTACTTTTCTCTTGTGAGAGAACATATTTGGAAAACTCATCTTTATTATCTTTCATTGTATATGTGTCAATCTGTTTCACAGACACCTTTATGGCATTCTTCATTTTCCCTTTTCCTTAGAAACTATTTTAGCTTTGTTTCTAAAACATATGGGGACCAGGTAAATATACCAACTATAGGAACATAATAAAAATTCTGAGACAGGAATTTACATCAACTTGAATGAATATATACAGTTTATATTTAGTTGAATTTATAGAATATATTTTAAACCAAGCTGTCTATATGAAAAATAGCAGTTTCAGAATAATAAATAGTTCACAGATATAAATTTTTTAAAATATTGAAATGGATTGTGACTTGCTAAGGATCATAATATCATTTAATTTTAGTCAGTGTAAGTCAGGTCACCAAAAAAAAAGCCTACAATAAGTCTCCAATACTACATTTATTCTGATTTTATTGATTTAGCTCAGGTACAATTTCAAAAATATTATTTCAAATAAGAAAAATAATATATAGTAAATATATACATATATTTGAACTAAAATATTCTAATACTACAGGCAATAAAAAGTCTGATTTTATTCTTCAGTTTTCATGTGTATTGTTTAGGTCACTAAAAAACCTGTGTGTTCTGACTGCTTGTAAAGCACCGTACTTCATGACAGAATAGACTAGGAAATGAACATGCTACGGTTTCTACCTTCAAGAGCTTTGTTTCATATAGAAGAAAATAAGGCAAATTTGTAAATGACTGTAAAAGAAGGCAGAATGTAATTAATGTCCTAAGAGAGCTACAAAGCATGTGCTCTGAGAGAATGGAGAAATCACTTTCAATTCTGAGAGTCAAGTAAAGATATATCGTTAGAGCTGAATTGTATGTGCTAAAGACAGTGAAAAGATATGTGAAACTGGAAAAAGATTTATGTGCTACAGGGAAAAGGGAACACATGGATTCTGAAAGGTATTAAAACACAGGTCACAGAGTTTTCAAATGTTTCCAGTAGACTAAACAAAGATACCATAGTCCACAGAGCAATTATATGAAGAAAAGCAACTGAATTTTAAAATGTCTGACAATACTATACAAGGTATGTGAGAGGAGAGTAAACATCATTAGCAGTAATCCTAGCTTGAAGCCTTAGAAAACCAAGACTTAGGCTCATGTATCAATCGTTCTTTAGGTAAACACTTGTCTTCTCTAGTGCAAATGAAGCCTAAATTGTCCAACACCATTGCCTAATGTCTCAAGATACATGACATCTGAAGGGTATATTTGAAGGATGGTTTTGAGGCTAAGGTAATCATAGTTTAAAAACCTAAAAAAATATGTATTTTTTCTAGTTTTCAACTAAGTAGACTCTCTACACTGCATTTTTTCGTGCATTTATTCAATTAATACTTATTTCTTGCCTGCTCTGTCCCAGGCATGGTGATAAAAGCAAAACAATCATTGTTCTTTCCCTCATCAATTGGAAAGTAGATGTTATCTAGTATCACAGCATGTCAAGGCATCTTATTTTCTGGAAACTGGTCCCTATCTAATTCCTCATTATAAATACACCAGTGGCCTTAGCATCCAAATTTCTGCTGAAAATGTAATAATAAGTTCTGTCTTGTGCACTTGAGCAAGAGACTTTTAACAAATGTTTGCCTTCATGCAAGGGGAAGAGAGTTCGAGGTTTGGTACATTACAAACAGTGTGTGCTAGCTTCATTTGAGACTTCGTTGTTGGCACAGGGTAATTCTCTGATAGCAAAACAAAATTTCATTTTGATGTGTTTTTCTCTTCTTCATCTCAAAACCAACATCCTTGTTAAGATAATTATAACTTCTTAGATTGACAGAAAAAATAAACTTTTTAGGAAAACTTTTTTAAACAGTCCTGGTTTTAAAGCCAAGATTTTGAAATAAAATGTATTCTGAGTTGTTTTCTGAAAGCCATCCTTGGAAATGGTATTTTGATGGTATCAGGATGCTTGACTGAGTTTTACAATTTCTGAGCATGAGCTTATTATATAAATATCATCCTTGTCATCTTTTTGCTCAAGTAATAACAAAAATCATAATGAAATATTAGTCCTAAGCCAAGTGACATTCTCAAGCCTTGAGTTATCTGTATGAGTCTCTTACTTTTTGGTTTGTAACTGAACTGGATCAGACAAAGGAGTTTCAGTACTGGTCAAGACTTAACATGTTAAGTCTTTCTTCACAGATATCTCATCACAAGTTGAAACATCCCCTCCCCCAACTTGCCCCTATATTTTAGGAGGCAATTATTTATTTGTATGTGTGTAATAAATGGATCATACTAAAAGATTTTTACTCCACTGAAGTGGTCCTTTGGAATGAATGAAGTTGACAACTAGAGTGAGATTCTCCAAGATTTAAGGAAAATTCTAGGTTTATAAGATAAATACATTGCCACAAAGCAGGAGAGTGGAAAACTCATTACTTTCTAGCAGATTATCTAGGAAATTTTTTTGTTTAATCCTAAAAAGAAAACTTCTCCAGTAAGTTGTTGTGCATATCTGGCATTTTAGCATCCTGTTGCCTACATGGTATAGATTTTCCTTACTTAGCAGGGCATTTGCCATCATGTATACACAACCTACATGTCAGGTTGTTTTCTCAGGGAGAGCTGTGTATGGCCTGGAAATTGAAATATATTTTTGTTTAGTTCCCATGAGACTCTGCAATAGAGGACATACTTCAAATATTCTGATTAAAAAAAATGTGCACAAGTGGCCACTGGAGTAGTTCATGGGAAAGGGGGAAAATAATTAAGACTTACATTTATGAAAGTATTTAATTACTTATCAGAAATTTGACTTGGTGGAATAGGAATGCTGTCACAGTTATAAATATTATTGTTGCTTGCCTATTTCCTTAAAGTCTGAGTTAGAAAAAAATGCTGGACCAGGTATAAATTTGAATCTATTTTGCAATGTGAATGCTAAAACTATTTTTCTTTGAGGTAGAGTTTCTTCTAAAATGATTAAATATGAATGAATCTTCAGTTACCACATTTTCATGCTATTTTAGCTGTCAAAGGAGAAGGAAATATTTGACAACTTAGTTCAACTTTCTATGAATAAAAATAATGTCCAATTGAAGCACCTGCATTTCAACATTGTCAAATTATGTCATAGCATGACCTTCCTTTAGAATAATATATCAATATGTAAACAAACTTCCTTGCTATTTTCATGTAGTACAATAGGAGTTGAAATGATTAATCAGGTCCTGGTTCCAAAGTTTTTAATATTTGTAGCAAAGATACAGAGTATTGATTCTTTTCAAACAGTTGGGTTTGATTTGGTTGTTTAAATCTAAAAGTGATTATTTTTGAAGTTTACATTAGCTCTATGGAAATTACAGTGAAACGAAACAACACACTGCTTCGTTTTACTCTATCAGGGAGATTAATCTTTTTAAAGAAAGAACATTCCAGATAACAGTATTTGAATCATTTTCTAATGTTTTTCTGTTTGTTTAAAGCCATTACACAGGGATATTACATTAGATTATCCAGGGGATATATTATAAAACATCTAACAATCTTGAATGTAAGGATTTTGTAATATATTTCCAGCTTGAACATAGAGATGAACAGCATGTTACTGGACAAACTATGGATTCATTAGTCTATTTCTCAATAGCGCCTACTTATATTAGAATGAAATTAGTTTTTCTTATCTAAATAAGGGTCTAAAATGAGAGAAATGGTTTCAGCATTTGACATCATTACTTATCAGGATGATGCTGAAATATGCAAAAGGTGCTTTGCTGTTTTCTCAAGAGGCATTCTTTTCTCTTCATTTTTTTTTTAATTTGGAGAGGATAGTTGAAGAGGAAAATTCCTGAATGACTACCTTCAACTTATGACTATCTTCAACTTATGACTATTTTTTTCTCCTAGATAGTATTCATTCTTGAGGCATTTGGGAATCCCTGAATTTTCTTATTTTGGATGATTAATAAACAGACAGATCTTATTGCCAAAGCAGTAAATGTTATTCAGTGTCTGTCAGATATTAAAAATAATTTTTATTACAAGAAAAATTTCCATAGCTCCTATATTTAAGTGGCATACTATGTGAAAGTTATGGCTATATTAGGTATGTCTGAATCTAGGCATAAGCCACTAAAGTAGTATAATTTTTCTAGATGCCACTGTAGTGAATACACATTGATGATGATTACCAGCACATTTTCGATATGGTCTGTGTACAATAGCCTGTAATTTATCCTAAACTTTTGTTTCTTAGTGCCTTAGTAGGATCTTCTTTGGAGTTTCAACCAATTTCAGAAAGTAATAACACTTGGTTGATAACTTATAGTCTTGTATCTAGCATGCTATTTAATATGTCCTTGAATGAAAATTATTATCATGTCCTGAAGGCTACATGGTGTTTTGCTTAAAATCACTTTTGTAAAGTTAATGTACTTTCTTGACTACTGCTCTTTAACCACTTATAAATCACATACTCAATGAGTCATTATTAAAAGTTACTACCCTCTAACCCAGAGACAGAAAACAAACTTATGGTTATCAAAGGAGAAAATGGTGGGTGGGTGGGTGGGATAAATGAGGAGTTTGGGATTAACATATACACACTACTATATATAAAATAGATAACCAAGAAGTACCTACTGTATAGGTCAGGAAACTATACTCAATATTTTGTAATAACCTGTAAGGGAAAAGAATCTGAATCTCAATATTTTGTAATAACCTATAAGGGGTTGTATCAATAAATCAACTATACTTCAATGAAAAAAGGCAAAAAATAAATAAAATAAAAAATAAATAAAAGTTACTACTCTCCAACTCTTCTGTTACCAATACTTTTGCAATCTAAACTATTTGCAGATACCTTACTGAAATGATTAGCATTTAACAATTTTCTCTTTATACGTGCAAAAAATTCTGAATTTCTCCCAGCAGAAATGACATTACCTCTAAGAATTGATATTTTAGACCTAAGGCTATGTTTCACAAATTTTACTTAACAACTGATACTCACTGACAAGATAAAAATAGTTTGCTATAGAGAATACTGTGAAATTTTCAGAATCTTTCCTGTTTGATTCTTTCTATTTGTATCTATTCAGTGAAAATGATATATTTTCTCTGTTGAAATTCTGTTTTCATTAATGTCAAGAGAGAATTAGACAAATTCCAAGACTTTTCCCAATACCTCAAATTCACTCTTATTCTCTATCATTTATAAATTTTATCTTCTAATTCCATCTGGAGTTAGTATAATTTAATTATTTTTTTCTTCATTTTTAATTCCCTTACATTATTGCCCTCTTGCATCTCAAGGGAGTTCATATTAATACCAGATATGTATTCTTAAGTATTTTTCCTTAATTTATATAAAAATTTACATATTATATAAACACCTATGCTTATATAATTATACAAATAAAAGCTGTGGACTGTTTTGTTCCTCTCTATTTTATAATCTCTAATTTCCTCTCTCAAGAAATATTCATATATAGTTAAATGAACTGGTTATTTATTCCTTTAACAAATGAAGTAATATTATATATTGTGAATGTACTATATTTTATTAATTCTCTTCTTGATTACACATAGTCTTGCTTCTAGCTCTTTTTCTATTCTAAATTATATTAAAATAAAATTTTTATAGTATTGCTTTATTCTTGTAAGATAGAGTTACATTCAAGTTTTTAACACAATATTCAGGAATAGGAGATAAATGAATAAACTGATATAATTACCCAGGTTACTTATATAGACTGTTTCAACTAGGTAAATATTCTAAATTTATTTCTTATATGTATTTTCATGTTATATAACTTAGATTATTCATTTTTTTTAATGTTTATCATGACTTGGGAAAGTTTAAATCTAAGAAATACCTTTGGGGAATATCATAAATACAATATACATATGAAATATATATGAAATAAGATAAATAAAAATTATTTCCAACCTAAATCTTTAAAAAACAGAGGGTGATTTTCACAGGGAAATAAGTTTAGAACTATTTAGTTTGCTCACTTACAGGATTTAATTCAGTGGACAATTTTTAAACTAATTTTGTTTCTGTATACCCATAGTCTTAAAACACTAGTAATGTAACTGCATTCATTATTGGCTTCCAGTGATCTAATTACAATTTTCCCATAACATAAGTGGAGGGCTTTAATCTCCTATTTTTAATTTTATATTTTCTAGCACTTTTGTTAATACCATTCTGGACCTAGGGACTGTATGACTGAATTGTTAAGGTGAAAAATATTCAGATAGAAACTTGAGAAGATAACTAAATTGTTAATATTTACCATTTTAAATTTCTTAGTAATGATTGCTACTTGATTTCAATATTTTCTGTATAAGACTACATACGTGAAATGATTATATTAACTTCTACCTCTGATAATGGGAAAGGACAAGAAGCAATGGGTTTCATAGCAAGAAAGGTAGGTAGGGGGTAACAAAAACAAATGGTGAGAAAACATGAGTAGTGACATTATTAGCAAAACAGAATGATCAACAGTATGCATTTATCTACTTGTCTTTTCTGAATGCAATTGAAATGAAAGTTAAAAACAACAAATAAAGTGAAAAAACAGAAACAAGAAGACAAGGAGAAACAGTGATGAGAACTATAAACAAATTTGGAAGACAGCAGGCAAAAGTTTAGTAAAAGCCTTAACAAATTAGAGGAAATTCAAATTAAAAGTGACTATAAGGAGGGACAGGAACAACAAGTAGGCTCATTCACCCTGAAGAACATATGAGAATCTGTGGACTTGGGGTCCTGATTTTCCAGAAGTGAGGTGACAGGGCTGAAAATAAAACATTTGAAGTCTCCAAGTTTGTTCTGTCTCACTTCTCTACACCTGATGTTGACTACAGGCTCACATGGAACATAGAAGAATTTTTCTCCAGGGAAAGTGATTGGTCTGAGAGTTTAGAACTCAAGATATTGCTGTTTGAGATTTGCTATAGAGAAGGCCTGAACACCTATTGTGAAATACATACTTAACATAGAGCTTCTAATCTTCTTAATAACTCACACTTAAGCATGAATAGACAGCCAAATATCACCAGATATTTGAGAAATGCCTCAAAAGTGAAAAAGAGAAAGCCAAACCAATGACAAAAAGTTAGCTATAGAAAATGGATAAGCAGGGCATGGTAGAAGCTTTTTTAAATGTAATGAAGACATTCCAAGAAGATATGCATCAATAAAATCAACAAATATTTATTTAAAAAGAATAATCAGGGACTTCCCTGGTGGTGCAGTGGTTAAGAATCCACCCACCAATGCAAGGGACATGGGTTTGAGCCCTGGTCCGGGAAGATCCCACATGCCATGGAGCAACTAAGCCCGTGCATCACAACCACTGAAGCTGCGCTTTACAGCCCATGAGCCACAACTACTGAGCCTGTATGCCACAACTACTGAAGCCCACACACTTAGAGCCCATGTTCTGCAACAAGAGAAACCACTGCAATGAGAAGCCCATGGACCACAACGAAGAGTAGCTCCTGCTTGCCACAACTAGAGAAAGCCCACACACAGCAATGAAGACCCAATGCAGCCAAAATAATTAATTAATTAATTATTTTAATAAAAGAATAATCAGTGGGCAAGAAAGGTCTTTTGGAAATCAAATATATGATAGCAATTTTTTAAAAATATTCAGTTGAAGATTTGGGAAATACAGTTGTGAAAATGCTTATAAAACTGAAGAAATGACAAATAGAAGAAAGTCAGGAAAAAAGATAATAGACTTGAAGCTTTAATGCATAAAATCCAATATATGACAAAAATGTGATAAAATATAACAAAAATTTTCAGTTCTAAGGGACATGAATCTTCATAGTGTAAAATCTCAGTGTTTAGCATAAGAAATAAAACAAAATAACAAATCCTGCAAATATTTTCTCCCATTCTGTAGGTTGTCTTTTTATTTTGTTTATTCTTTCCTTTGCTGTGCAAAAGCTTTTAAGTATAATTAGGTCCCACTTGTTTATTTTTGATCTTATTTCTATTACTCTAGGACATGAATCCAAAAAGATATTGCTGCAATTTATGTCAAAGAGTGTTCTGCCTATATTTTCCTCTAGGAGTTTTATAGTATCCAGTCTTACATTGAGGTCTTTAATCCATTTTGAATTTTTGTGTATGGTGTTAGAGAATGTTCTAATTTCATTCTTTTACATGTAGCTGTCCAGTTTTCCCAGCACCACTTATTGAAGAGACTGTCTTCTATCCATTGTGTATTCTTGCCTCCTTTGTTATAGATTAATTGATGATAGCTGTGTGGGTTTATTTCTGGGCTTTCTATCCTGTTCCAGTGACCTATATGTCCATTTTTTGTGCCAGTATCATACCATTTTGATTACTATAGTTTTGTAGTATAGTCTGAAGTCAGGGAGCCTGATTCTTCCAGCTCTGTTTTTCTTTCTCAAGATTGCTTTGGCTATTTGGGGTTTTTTGTGTTTCCATACAAATTTTTTTAATAATTTGTTCTAGTTCTGTGAAAATGCCATTGGTAATCTGAAAGACATTGCATTGAATCCATAGATTGCCTTGGGTAGTATAGTCATTTTAATAATATTGATTCTCCCAATCCAAGAACACAGTATATCTTTCCACTTGTTTGTGTCATCTTCAATTTCTTTCATCAGTGTCTTGCAGTTTTTGAAGTACAGGCCTTTTGCCTACTTAGGTAGGTTTATTCCTAGGTATTTTATTTTTTTTGATGCAACTGACAAGGGATTAATTTCCAAAATATACAAACAGCTCAGGCAACTCAATATCAAAAAAACAAATAACCCAATCAAAAAGTGGGCAGAGGAAAAAAAAAAAGTGGGCAGATTTAAGACATTTCTCTGAAGATGACATACAGATGGCCAGCAAGCACATGAAAAGATGCTCAACATCGCTAATTATTAGAAAAATGCAAAAAACTACAATGAGGTATCACCTCACTCCAGTCAGAATGGCCATCATTGAAAAGTCTACAAACAATAAATGCTGGAGAGGGTGTGGAGAAAAATGAACCCTCCTACAATATTGGTGGGAAGGTAAACTGGTTCAGCCACTATGGAGAACAGTATGGAGAAAAAACTAAAAATAGAGTTACCATATGATCCTGCAATTCCCCTCCTGGGAATATATCCAGAGAAAACTATCATTTGAAAGGATACATGCACCCCAATGTTCATTGCAGCACTAGTTACAATATTGAAGACATGGAAGCAGCCTAGATGTACATCAACAGATGAATGGATAAAGATGTGGTGTGTGTGTGTGTGTATATATATATATATATATATATATATACACACACACACACATACACACACACAACAGTGGTATATATAAAGATGTGGTATACACACACACACACACACACACACACACACACATATATATATACAATGGAACATTACTCAGCCATAAAAAAGAATGAAATAATGCCATTTGCAGCAACATGGATAGACCTAGAGATTAACAAACTAAGTAAAGTAAGCCAGACAGAGAAAGATAAATACCATATGATATTGCTTTTATATGGAATCTAAAAAAAAAGACACAAATGAACTTATTTACAAAACAGAAAGATATTCTCACTGACATAGAAAACAACCTTATGGTTACCAAAGGGGAAGGGGGGGGAAGGGATCAATTTGGAGGTTGGGGTTAACATATATACACTACTATATATAAATTAGATAACCAACAAGGACCTACTGTACAGCACAGTGAACTATACTCAATATTTTGTAATAACCTTTAAGGGCAAAGTATCTGAAAAAGAATATATGTTTTATATACATATAGATTATACATATATGTATAACTGAATCTCTGTGTTGATTACCTGAAACTAACATGCTATTATAAATCAACTATACTTCAATTAAAAAATTCATAATAACAAACCCTGCATATGAAGAAAAACTCAAGAGCCTCTACAAACACAATAAAAATGATTACATATTAAAGAACAAGCCTTAGAATATAATTTAACTTTTTAACATCATCAGTGGAATACTGCTTTCAAAATCTGGAGAAAAATAAATTTCAAGTTAGAATTATATGCTTGGCCAAATTATTAATTAATGCAAAGACATTTTCAGACTTGAATGGTCAAATATTTAATTCTGATGTACTTTTCTTAGAAAGCTACAGAAGAATGTGCATTTTGCAAAGGAAGGAAATAAAACAAGAGAGAAAGACATGGTCTTCAGGATATAAGAGAATCTCATATAACCCATACGAACAACCAAAATCTTGTCCCAGCATAAAAACTGTGCATCAGGCATAGAAAACGCCTGCTCTAAATTAAAGCAAGAGCATCTCGAATGTAATTTTATGTTTAACTGATATACCATTTATAAAGAATTAAAGACAGGTACATAGAAAATGAAGCAAGTACAAAGAGATCCTTTTTAACTACAGGAAAAACAAAAGTACAAGGAAGGAAACATATCCTAGTATAATACTTGGCTCTACAGTGAACAACACAATTGACATGTAAAAATACTGAAAGTATACAAGAAATGTAGGTATCTAACAGAGATTGTCTACAATTAATTCAAACCACTGAGGTATAAGCACATTATTTATAAATATTAAGACCAATCTTAGAAGAAATAGCTTTGAAAGTTGACAAAATAATTGTCTTTACAGAACAGGAGTTTGTTTGATTTCAGGGAAGGGGATGGGACATTAATGAATGGTAATTTTTAAGAGACTTCTAATAATACATATTTTTTGAAGAACTCCAGGAGCATTTATCACATTGAAAAATTACATGTTAGTTTAAATAATGACTACTAATATAAATTACATTTATTTCCCCCAATATTCCTGAAACCTGAAATAATAATTATCAATAAATATGAAATCATTTGACAACATTTGCATATTTAAAGGTTGGATAAGAGATTGGAAGTCAATTTATCAAAAAATACATTTTTCTTGACTCATTAATTTTTATTTTTTACCTGCCTCTCCTCCAGTGACCATTTCCTGATTAGTCCCTTAACCCTAACGTAAAGATTTTTGGTTTGTTTTTGGCTTAGAGCATATATTTTGACACTTTTTTAATATTATATTTTATTGTTTTATATTTGTGTTACCTTCCCACTGAGAGTTCAGGTATCTTCTTTTGTACCTTAGCCTATGCTAAATGCAGTGTTCACTCTGCTTCGTTGAAAAGTCCCTGTTTCTTGTATGCCATATACCTTTGTTTGAATATAAGTCCACTTAACCTAGAACCCATGGCTTCTATATTTTATAGCATTTCCTGAGTACCAGGGGAACTTGGTAACTGTTAAAAATTAACAAATCTCACTTTACTTCAAAGACTAGTCTGGCTCCACATCACTGAAAACAGATCTTTAGTAGCTTTCCACTCTATTACCCATAATCTAGTAGAACCATTATTCAGCAGAGAACAACATGCTGAAAATAAAGTTAAGATGCTTATGTAAACAGTACCATCATTCTCTATATCGCTGAACATAGATCTTCCACTCATAATCTATTAGGTGACATGTTTCAAGCAAAGTGGAATCTTCTAGTCAAAACGATCCCATTATTCTAGCACATTTCATGCTCACTGAAAACAGATTTATAACATACAGAGTCTTTATTAGATAGGTTTTCAGTTCACTAAAAACAGATTTACAATTCTGAAACAACCCATTGCCTCACATGTATTCAGCTCACTAAAACAGATTTACTACTCAGAAACAACCCATTATCTAACATGTTTCCAGTTCACTGAAAACAGATTTACAACTCATACATAGCCCATTATCCAACATAGTTCCAGCTCACTGAATATTGATTTAGAATTCATAAACAGCCCATTATCTGACAAATTTTCAGCTCACTGAACAGATTTGCAAATCATAAACAACCTATTATCTACCACATTCCCAGCTCACTGAAAGTAGATTTATAGTGTATAAACAATCCATTATCTCAAATGTTCCAGTTCACTGAAGACTGCTACGGAACTTACAAAGAACCCCCAGGAGCCAAGATTCCACCTTGGACAGAAAAATAAATAAATAAATAAACACAAATATACATACATACATACAGTAAGGAAGTAACCTCTACTGCATAAAAAAAATCTTATTTGATCTAAATGTAAAATTTTATATCAGTAAATACATTTAGAGATTTAATCTTTATTATTTTCAAACTTCAAATTGTATATGAAAGAAAAAAATTTAGATGAATTTAAAGGTATGTTAACCCTGTATTTCTGTGGGTTTGAAATGTTTGAAAAACACTTCTGTGTTAATTATGAAAATTCAGAATATAAAAGTAACACTATCAGGCTTCCCTGGTGGCACAGTGGTTGAGAGTCCACCTGCCAATGCAGGGGACATGGGTTCGTGCCCCGGTCTGGGAAGAGCCCACATGCCGTGGAGCGGCTGGGCCTGTGAGCCATGGCCACTGAGCCTGTGCGTCCAGAGCCTGAGCTCTGCAAAGGGAGAGGCCACACAGTGAGAGGCCCACGTACCACGCAAAAAAAAAAAATTAACACTATTAAAATGAGTATTTTTATGCATATGTGGTATCCTTTATAACCTTATTTCTTTTTTATTTAAAAAAATTTTAACAGTTTTATTGGAATATAATTACTTTACAATGGTGTGTTAGTTTCAGCTTTATAACAAAGTGAATCAGTGATACATACACATACTTCCCAATATCTCCTCCGTCTTGCATATCCCTCCTAACCTCCCTATCCCACCCCTCTAGGCAGTCACAAAGCATGGAGCTGATCTCCCTGTGCTATGTGGCTGCTTCCCACTAGCTATCTATTTTACATTTGGTAGTGTATATATGCCCACACCACTCACTTACTTCATCCCAACATGCTCTTCCCCCTCCCTGTGTCCTCAAGTCCATTCTCTATGTCTGTGTCTTTTTCCTGACCTGCCCCTAGGTTCCTCAGAGCCTTTTTTTTTTTTTAACATTCCGTATATATGTGTTAGCATACGGTATTTCTTTTTCTCTTTCTGACTTACTTCACTCTGTAGGACAGACTCTAGGTCCATCCACCTCACTACAAATAACTCAATTTCGTTTCTTTTTATGGCTGAGTAATATTCCATTGTATATATGTGCCACATCTTCTTTATCCATTCATCTGTCAGTGGACACTTAGGTTGCTTCCATGTCTTGGCTATTGTAAATAGAGCTGCAACGAACATAGTGGTACATGACTCTTTGAATTATGGTTTTCTAAGGGTATATGCCCAATAGTGGGATTGGGTCATATGGTAGTTCTATTTTTAGCTTTTTAAGGAAACTCCACACTGTTCTCCATAGTGGCTATACCAACTTTCATTCCCACTAACAGTGCAAGAGGGTTCCCTTTTCTCCACACCCTCTCCAGCATTTACTGTTTGTAGATTTTTTGATGATGGCCATTCTGACTGGTGTGAGGTGATATCTCATAGTAGTTTTGATTTGCATTTCTCTAATGATAAATGATGTGGAGCATTCCTTCATGTGTCTGTTGGCAATCTGTATATCTTCTTTGGAGAAATGTCTATTTAGGTCTTCTGCCCATTTTTGGATTGGGTTGTTTTTTTTTTTTTAATATTGAGCTGCATGAGCTCCTTGCAAATTTTGGAAATTAATCCTTTGTCAGTTGCTTCATTTGCAAATATTTTCTCCCATTCTGAGGGTTGTCGTTCCATCTTGTTTATGGTTTCCTTTGCTGTGCAAAAGCTTTTAAGTTTCATTAGGTCCCATTTGTTTCTTTTTGTTTTTATTTCCATTTCTCTAGGAGGTGGGTCAAAAAGGATCCTGCTGCGATTTATGTCATAGACAAAAATAAGGTGACCATATGTGTGTGGGTTTTACTCTGGGTTTTCAATCCTGTTCCATTGATCTATATTTCTGTTTTTGTGCCAGTACCATACTGTCTTCATTACTGTAGCTTTGTAGTATAGTCTGAAGTCCAGGAGTCTGATTCCTCCAGCTCCGTTTTTCTCTCTCAAAATTGTTTTGGCTATTCGGTGTCTTTTGTGTTTCCATACAAATTGTGAAATTTTTTGTTCTAGTTCTGTGAAAAATGCCATTGGTAGTTTGATAGGGATTACATTGAATCTGTAGATTGCTTTGGGTAGTAGAGTCATTTTCACAATGTTGATTCTTCCAATCCAAGACCATGGTGTATCTCTCCATCTGTTTGTATTGTCTTTAATTTCTTTCATCAGGGTCTTACAGTTTTCTGCATACAGGTCTTTTGTCTCCTTAGGTAGGTTTATTCCTAGGTATTTTATTCTTTTTGTTGCAATGGTAAATGGGACTGTTTCCTTAATTTCTCTTTCAGATTTTTCATCAGTAGTGTACAGCAATGCAAGAGATTTCTGTGCATTACTTTTTTATCCTGCTACTTTACCATATTCATTGATTAGCTCTAGTAGTTTTCTGGTAGCATCAAGATTTTGTATATATAGTATCATGTCATCTGCAAACAGTGACAGCTGTACTTCTTTTACGATCTTCTCTGATTGCTATGGCTAAAACTTCCAAAACTACGTTAAATAATAGTGGTGTGAAGGTACAACCTTGTCTTGTTCCTGATCTTAGAAGAATTACAGTTTTTCACCATTGAGAATGAGGTTAGATGTGGGTTTGTCATATATGGCCTTTATTATGTTGAGGTAATTTCCCTCTATGCCTACTTTCTGGAGAGTTTTTATCATAAATGGGTGTTGAATTTTGTCAAAAGATTTCTCTGCCTCTATTGAGATGATCATACAGTTTTTCTCCTTCAATTTGTGAATATGGTGTATCACATTGATGGCATATATTGAAGAATCCTTGCATTCCTGGGATAAACTCCAGTTGATCATGGTGTATGATCATCTTAATGTGCTGCTGGATTCTGTTTGCTAGTATTTTGCTGAGGATTTTTGCATCTATGTTCATCAGTGATATTGGCCTGTAGCTTTATTTCTTTGTGACATCTTTGTCTGGTTTTGGTATCAGGGTGATGATGGCCTCATAGAATGCATTTGGAGTGTTCCTCCCTCTGCTATATTGGAAGAGTTGGAGAAGGATAGGTGTTAGCTCTTCTCTAAATGTTTGATAGAATTTGCCTGTGAAGCCATCTGATCCTGGGCTTCAGTTTGTTGGAAGATGTTTAACCACAGTCTCAATTTCAGTGCTTGTGATTGGTCTGTTCATATTTTCTATTTCTTCCTGGTTCAGTCTCGGAAGGTTGTGCTCTTCTAAGAATTTGTCCATTTCTTCCAGGTTGTCCATTCTATTGGCATATAGTTGCTTGTAGTAATCTCTTATGATCCTTTGTATTTCTGCAGTGTCAGTTGTTACTTCTTTTTCATTTCTTATTCTAATGATTTGAGTCTTCTCCCTTTCTTTCTTTATGAGTCTGGCTAATGCTTTATCAATTTTCTTTATCTTTTCAAAGAACCAGCTTTTAGTTTTACTGATCTTTGCTATAGTTTCCTTCATTTCTTTTTCATTTATTTCTGATCTGATCTTTATGATTTCTTTCCCTCTGCTAACTTGGGAGTTTATTTGTTCTTCTTTCTCTAAATGCTTTAGGTGTAGGTTAGCTTGTTTATTTGAGATGTTTCTGGTTTCTTGATGTAGGACTGTATTGGTATAAACTTCCCTCTTAGAACTGCTTTTGTTGCATCCCATAGATTTTGGGTCATCATGTTTTCATTGTCATCTGTTTCTAGGTATTTTTTGATTAACTCTTTGATTTCTTCAGTTACCTCTTGGTTATTTAGTAGTGTATTGTTTAGCCTCCATGTGTTTGTATTTTTTACATATTTTTTCCTGTAATTGATATCTAGTCTCATAGCATTGTGATCAGAAATGTTACTTGTACAATTTCAATATTCTTAAATTTACCGAGGCTTGATTTGTGACCCAAGATGTGATCTGTCCTGGAGAATGTTCCATGAGCACTTAAAAAGAATGTGTATTTTTGCTTTTGGTGGAATGTCCTATAAATATCAATTAAGTCCATCTTGTTTAATGTATCATTCAAAGCTTGTGTTTCCTTATTTATTTTCATTATGGATGATCTGTCCATTGGTGAAAGTGGAGTGTTAAAGTCCCCTACTATGATTGTGTTACTGTCAATTTCCCCTTTTATAGCTGTTAGTATTTGCCTTATGTACTGAGGTGATCCTATGTTGGGTGCATAAATATCTACAATTGTTGTATCTTCTTCTTGGATTGATCCCTTAATCATTATGTAGTATCTTTATCTCTTGTAATAGTCTTTGTTTTAAAGTCCGTTTTGTCTGATATGAGAATTGCTACTCCAGCTTTCTTTTGATTTCCATTTGCATGGAATATCTTTTTCCATCCCCTCACTTTCAGTCTGTATGTGTCCCTAGGTCTTAAGTGGGTCTCTTGTAGACAGCATATATACAGGTCTTCTTTTTGTATCCATTCAGCCAGTCTATGTCTTTTGGTTGGAGCATTTAATCCATTTACAGTTAAGGTAGTTATCAATATGTATGTTCCTATTACCATTTTCTAAATTATTTTGGGTTTGTTACTGTAGGTCTTTTCCTTCTCTTGTGTTTCCTACCTATAGAAGTTTCTTTAGCATTTGTTGTAAAGCTGGTTTGGTGGTGCTGAATTCTCTTAGCTTTTGCTTATCTGTAAAGGTTTTAATTTCTCCATCGAATCTGAATGAGGTCCTTGCTGGGTAGAGTAATCTTGGTTATAGGTTTTTCCCTTTCATCACTTTAGATATGTCCTGACACTCCCTTCTGGCTTGCAGAGTTTCTGCTGAAAGATCACCTGTTAACCTGATGGGAATTCTCTTGTATGTCATTTGTTGCTTTTCTCTTGCTGCTTTTAATATTTGTTCTTTGTATTTAATTTTTGATAGTTTGATTAATATGTGTCTGGTGTGTTTCTCCTTGGATTTTTCCTGTATAGGACTCTCTGTGCTTCCTGCACTTGCCTATCTCCTTTCCCATATTAGAGAAGCTTTCAACTATAATCTCTTCAAATATTGTCTCAGACCCTTTCTTCTTCTCTTCTTCTTGGACCCCTATAATTCGAATGTTGGTGCATTTTATGTTGTCCCAGAGGTCTCTGACACTGTCCTCAATTCTCTTCTTTCTTTTTTCTTTATTCTGCTCTGTGGTAGTTATTTCCACTATTTTATCTTCCAGGTCACTTACCCATTCTTCTGCCTCATTTATTCTGCTACTGATTTCTTCTAGAGAATTTTTAATTTCATTTATTGTGTTGGTCATCATTGTTTGTTTGCTCTTTACTTCTTCTATGTCCTTGTTAAATGTTTCTTGTATTTTCTCCATTCCCTTTCCAAGATTTTGGAACATCTTTACTATCATTACTCTGAATTCTTTTTCCAGTAGACTGCCTATTTCCTCTTCATTTTTTTGGTCTGGTGGGTTTCTGCCTTGCTCCTTCATCTGCTGTGTGTTTCTCTGTCTTCTCATTTTGCTTAACTTACTCTGTTTGGGGTCTCCTTTTCGCAAGCTGCAGGTTTGTAGTTCCCGTTGTTTTGGGTGTCTGTTCTCAGTGGCTAAGGTTGGTTCAGTGGGTTGTGTAAGCTTCCTGGTGGAGGGGACTAGTGCCTGTGTTCTGGTGGATGAGCCTGGATCTTGTCTTTCTGGTGGGAAGGACCACATCCGGTGGTGTGATTTGGTGTGTCTGTGACCTTATTATGATTTTAGGCAGCCTCTCTTCCTGTCTTGCTAGTTGTTTGGCATAGGGTGTCCAGCACTGTAGCTTGCTGGTCATTGAATGGAGCTGGGTCTTAGCAATGAGATGGAGATCTCTGGGAGAGCTTTTGCCATTTGATATTACATGGAGTCTGATGGTCTCCAGTTGCCGAATATCCTGAACTCAGCTTCCCCACCTCAGAGGCTCAGGCCTGATGCCCGGCTGGAGCACCAAGACCCTGTCAGCCACACAGCTCAGAATAAAAGGGAGAAAAAAAGAAAGAAAGAAAGAAAAAATAAAACAAAATAAAGTTATTAAGAAAAAAAATTTTTTAATATTGAAAATAAAAAATTTAAAAAGTAATTTAAAAAAGACCAAAAAGAAGAAAAAAGGAATAGAGAAACCAAACCAGAAAACAAATCCACCAATGATAATAAGCACTAAAAACTATACAAAAAAAAAAAAAAACAGACAGACAGAACCCTAGGACAAATGGTAAAAGCAAAGCTATACAGACAAAATCACACAAAGAAGCATATACACACACACACACACTCACAAAAAAGAGAAAAAGGAAAAGAAATATATATCTTTTGGGAAGTCTGAGCTCTTCTGCCTACATTCAGTAGATGTTCTGTGGGAGTTGTTCCACATGTAGATGTATTTCTGATATATTTGTGGGGAGGAAGGTGATCTCCGTGTCTTACTCCTCTGCCATCTTGAAGGTCCCCTCCCCTTAACTTATTTCTAAAGATTAATTCTCAGTCTATTACATTGGTAGAAGCATTAGAACATATTAATTTAAACATTTTTTGAATTAATATACTGAATTCTACTAGACATTTGGAAAACAAATTTTAAAAACAGATAAATTATATCCAAAAGCAAGTTTAACATCAAATATATTCACTGGGCATTTCATTTATTCTTATGTTATCAATGTGAAAAGACCGTATTTTACTCCAGAGAATCCAGAAGCTAAACCTTTATTTTAAGCCTTTTATTCAAATTTATTATTACTGTTTTTTTCAGTGTAACTTGTAAAACCACAATGAAAAAATGCTTCATTTAAAATATTGTGAGCATAAATACAAAATACTGAATGTTGTATGATTTTAAATACATATTAACTTATGCATTTGTCATGTTATTTTTTAAACTTTTTTTATGGATATTTTCCAGTAAGCACAAAAGCAAAGAGAGAAGTCCAATTAATCCCCATAGACTTGTCAATCTGTCAACTAGCAGCAGTATGACCAATTTTGCTTCATCTATTTATCCTCCCTCTCCCCCAAAGTATACCACTGGATTACTTTGAAACAAATTTCAGATAGCACATCATTTCACCATTAAATTTCACCATTAAATGTTTCAACACATATCAATAAGAGATAAAGACCTTTGTTTTTAACATAATTACAATAGTATCATGTTGAAATAGTCCTTTAGTATCTATCATCCTATATCAAGCTTACTGATTATCCTATATCATTTTCTATATACAGGCATATCTCCTTTTATTGACTTTCACTTTTTATACTTCACAGATACTGTGTTTTTTACAAATTGAAGGTTTGTGGCAACCTTGCATTGAGCAAGTCTATCAGAAACATTTTTACAACAGCATTTGCTTACTTTGTATCTCTATGTCATATTTTAGTAATTCTTGCAATATTTCAACATTTTTCATTATTACATTTTTTATGATGATCTATGCTCAGTGATCTTTAATGTTACTACTGTAACTGTTTGGGGTGCCATGAACCCGTGCCCATATAAAATAGTGAACTTAATCCATAAATGTTGTGTGTATACTGACTGTTCCATCAACCAGCCTTTCCCTTGCCTCTCTCCTTCTCCTTGAGCCTCCCTATTCCCTGAGACAACAATATTTAAATTAGGCCATTTAATAACCCTACAATGTTCTCTAAGTGTTCAAGTGAAATGAAGAATTGCAGGTCTTTCACATTAAATCAAAAGATAGAAATAATTAAGCTTAGTGAGGAAGCCATATTGAAAACCAAGATAGGCTGAAAGCTAGGCCTCTGGCGCCAAACAGCCAAGTTGTGAAGGAAAAGGAAAAGTTTTTGAAGGAAATTTAAAAGGCTACTTCAGTGAATACACAAGGAAAAGAAAGCAAAATGGCCTTATATTCTGACATGGACCAAGTTTTTGTGGTCTAGATAGGAGACCAAACCAGCCACAATACAAAGCTTACTCCTGAGCAAGGTGTTAAGTCTCTTCAATTCTATGAAGGCTGAAAGAGGAGAGGAAGTTGCAGAAGAAAAGTGTGAAGCTAGGAAAGGTTGGTTTATGAAGTTGAAGGAAAGAAGCTATCTCCAAAACATAAAAGTGTAAGATGACAGAGAAAATGCTGATGTAGAAGCTGCAGCAAGTTATCCAGAAGACCTAAGATATTAATGAAGGTGGGCATACAAAAGAAGAGATTTTCAATGTAGATAAAACAGTCTTCGATTGGAAGAAGATGCAATTTAGGACTTTCATAGCTAGAGGGGAGAGGTCAATAATATCTGACTTCAAAGCTTCAAAGGATAAGTTGACTATCTTATTAGGGGCTAATGCAGCTGGTGACTTTAAGTTAAAGTCAGTGCTCATTTACCATTGTGAAAGTCCTAAGGCCCTTAAGAATTATGCTAAATCTACTCTGCCTGTGCTCTATAAATGGAACAACAAAGCATGGATGACAACACATCTGTTTACAATGTGGTTTACTGGATACGTTTAGCCCACTGTTGACACCTTCTGTTCAGAAAAAGAAAACAATTCTTTCAAAATATTACTGATCATTGGCAATGTACCTGGTCACCCAAGAGCTCTGATGGTGATGTACAAGGACATTCATGTCTGCTAACACAACATCCATTCTAGAGCCCATAGATCAAGGAGTAATCTAAACTTTCAAGACCTATTATTTAAGAAATACATGTTGTAGGCTATAGCTGCCATAGATAGTGATTCCTCTGATGGATCTGGGCAAAGTAAATTGAAAGCCTTCTGGAAAGGATTCACCATGCTACATGCCATTAAGAACATTCATGATTGACAGGAAGAGGTCAAAATACCAACCTTAACAGGAGTTTGGAAGAAGTTAATTCCAACTCCCATGGATGACTTTGAGAGAAACAAGATTTCAGTGCAGAATTAACTGCAGATGTGATGGAAATAGCAGTATAACTAGAACTAGAAGTGGGGCCTAAGATGTGACTGAATTGCTACAATCTCATGATAAAACTTGAATGGATGGAGAGTTGCTTCTTATGGATGAGCAAAGAAAATTGTTTCTTGAGATGGAATCTACTCTTGGTGAAGATGCTGTGAAGACCATTGAAATGACCACAAAGAATTTAGAGTATAAAATAAGTTTAACTGATAAAGTAGTGGCAGGGTTTGAGAGGAATGACTCCAATTTTGAAAGTTCTACTGTGGGTAAAATCAAGCAGCATTGCATGCTATGGAGAAACTGTTCATGAAAGAAAGAGTCAATCAATGCAACAAACTTCCTTGTTGTCTTATTTTAATAAATTGCTCTAGCCACCCTAACCTTCAGCAACCACTATCCTGGTCAGTAGCCATCATCATCAAAGCAAGACCCTCCACCAGCAAAAATATTAAGACTCGCTGCAGGCTCAGATGATGGTTAGCATTTTTTAGCAACAAATTGTTTAATTAAGGTATACTCATTTGTTTGACATAAGGCTATTGCACACTTAATGGATTACAGTATAGCGTATACATAACTTTTATATGCACTGTGAAACAAAAAAAAATTGTGACTTGCTTTATTGCAATATCCACTTTATTGTGATATTCACTTTATTGTGGTGGTCTGGAACTGAACCCACAATGTCTCTGAGGTATGCCCGTATACAATTTCCTCTACTCTCTATTTCCAATGCTGTGCTATAGTTTACCTATATTTGTTGGGTGGGAGAATTATTCAGTGTATTGTCTAAAATGTTACATGAAATTATAATACAGCCATGGTATTTTCAAGACAGGTGTGTTTATTCCTTTTACTTGTCCTCACAGGTTAATGCCCTTATTTTCATGACTCTCATCCCCACTGAACTAAGGAGCAAAGTTTCATTGTATATCCTTCATGAAAGACACAACAATCAGCATAGAGAAGTCCTCAATAAATTTGTTAATAAATGGACAGAATTAACTAAGTAGCAGGAAAATTTCCCAAGATTTACCCTGGCCCTATGATGTAAAATGATGAGGAAATGAGCGAGTTTCTAGGCCCCTCTCACCCTTTCTTCATCAATAAGGCAATTATAATGATCCTCTATATATGGAAAATCACAGTTTCTACCAAGCAGCCTACTTTACATTACCATAGAATAATTTCTCCTGTTGTGAACTTAAAGTAAAAATTCAGTAAAATATTCCGTATGTTTATATTTTTCAAGATGTGTAATGTTTCTTACCAAAGGGATGTATATGTGTGTTTCTGTAAAAAGTTGTTTGTATATATCATGTTGGCAGGGGTGTCTATCAGCCCTACTACATTTCACAGGGTAAAATAACTTACCATGTATGGAAACTCTATAAAAATTTTGAAATTAAAATATAAGATAGAGAAAGAAAATATGCCTAGTTTTAATTTAAACAATTTTTGATATATTACTTAAATTTCTATTCTTGGTTCTGATTATTCTATTGTCAGATTTTCTTTCTAATTGATCCTAATTTAGCTGTCACAGGGGCATTTAGTTTGCCATTTTTCTTAAATGTACATGTTTTGTGGTTTTGTTGGTAACATTTTTTTCTTAAGCTTGGATTTTTTTTCAGCTTTATTGAGACATATCTGACATATAACATTGTGTAACTTTAAGGTGTACAACGTGTTGATTTGACACACATATATTGCAAAATAATTACCACCTTAGCATTAACTAAAAACTCTAACCCATCACGTAATTACCGTTTCATTTCTGTGATGAGAACATTTAAGATCTATTCTCTTAGCAACTTTCAAGTGTATAATACAGCATTATTAACTACAATCACCATGCTATTAGATTCCCAGAACTTATTCATCTTATAATTGGAAATTGGTGCCTTTTGACCAATAATTTTTCTTTAGTGTTTTCCTGGCATAATTCATCTTATTATTAAGAATAGACATTGTGATTTTCTCAATCATTTTCTGCAAATCATAAAGTCAGTGTCCTGAAATATTGCCAAAATAGTATGCAATCACAATTTTGCTAGAATTAGTACATCTCTTTCAAATACAAGAAAAAAAATGTTAACTTTCTTCATCTCAAGTTATCATATTTTGTCACAAAATCTGCCAAGGTGTTTTTACATTAGAGAATCTGTTGGCAGATTTCCATTTTCAACAGTAGGTCTGGGCTTTTGTGGCAGTGACAAGAAAATTCTAAAATCACTGAGAAGTGGGCAACACAAAAAGCATGGTTAATCCCTGCCTGTAGTCTGACATAGATGAATTGCCTTCCCAGAATTATTATAGTATGAAATTTACTGAGTACCCAACGTGCCAAGTGAGATATAACCAGTTAAGCCTGTCCCTTAGAGAATTAAACTGGTTAAGAGAGCCGTTTATGTCTTGCCTATTCTTTTAGTTAAGATATATTGAGTGCTTTTTAGAAGTCAGGTATTTATCTGGTCTCTGATAGAATATAGATAAGTAAAACCCTGTCCTTGCCCTCAAGGAGCTTCTTTTCTTCCCCCCTAAGAAAGATTAGCCTAGAAGTGAATCACTCACTTAAACAAATTCATGGAAAAATGAAACGACAGAGTCAAGCCCAAAGGACAGAATAATTTACTAGCTGGAGGGACTGGAGTGGAAATGACTGAGAAGCAGCTGGTGGGACTATGAACAGGGATTACCACTCACAAGACTGAAAATACATAGGGTGAGAGAAACTAGAAGCATGAAGGCCTGAAAGCCCTCTTTCCACCATCTAAGATCTGCAAAAACACGTATAAAAGCAGGAGTCAGACTATGGAAGTCACAACCAGTCTCTCTCTCCCTCATCTCTCTTTTAAGTAATGAAGCTACTTGGATAATATGGCTTTAGAGCTCTTGCTCTTTTAAGCATATTTTATTATTTGTTAATAGACTTGTTAGAAATAAAAGAATATTTACTTCTTAGAGGTAGAAATTGAAATATTTACTGATGAAATGATATGATGCCTTGGATTTGTTTTAAAATAATCCAGAGGTGCACTGAGGGTGGGAGAATGGTGGGGGTGGGATCTTACAGATGAAGCAACATTAACCATATGTTGATACGAATTGAAACTGATAGATGAGTCCTTGGGGGTTCAGAATACTCTCTTTACTTTTGTGCTTATATGAAAATTTCCACAGGAAAAAGTTAAAAATGTAATATATTCAGAAATTAATATCTATTTGAAAACTGTACAATCTTCAGTATTTTGAATATTGCTATCTCCAGTTCTAGTCTATGAATTCCCTAAGTGTAAGAGCTTTATCTTTTAGCATTTATCACAGTGAATTAAAAAAAAAAAAACTTTGGTCTTCCCTGGTGGCTCAGTGGTTGAGAGTCTGCCTGCCGATGCAGGGGACGTGGGTTCATGCCCCGGTCCAGGAAGATCCCACATGCTGCGGAGCGGCTGGGCCCGTGAGCCATGACCGCTGAGCCTGTGCGTCCGGAACCTGTGCTCCGCAACGGGAGAGGCCACAACAGTGAGAGGCCCGCGTACCGCAAAAAAAAAAAAAAAAAAAAAAAAACTTTATAAATACTAAATTGAACTAAAGTGATTAGATGAAATATTTGAATTACCAGTAAAACTGAGAAAAAGGGAATAAACCTTTTTAAACTTCCACTTATACAAGTTCTGAGGTCTCAACGGGCCTTTACAACTGTGTCAAAGACTAAATGATAGAGACCTTCTCCCACACAAGTGTTAGAAAGAAAGTTAGAAAGAAAATATAATGCCAGGATGAAAAGACCCTATCAAAGCACCAGTAGTTATATAAGGATCAAATGAGTGAGCTGACCAGGTTTGAAGTGCATGTGACATTAGTGAATTAGTTTAATTGTACAAAATAGATAAATTTGCTATGAACATTTTAAAAACCTGGCTTGGGTTACTGAGGTATTTTGAGATGTTGTATCCCTGACTATTATAAGAACTTGGAAAATTATTAGATCAGGATAATTAAAAATTATTAGATCAGGAAAATTATTAGATCAGGATATTTGTTAGAAATATAGGAGCTAAAACAAATGATTACCATCAAGGTCAATGAATATAGAATGTGGAAATCACTATTGTATTTCTTAAAGATGGTAATAACTTAAATAAACCTTAGTTTACTGACCAATCAAGACATTCTTAATATTATTTCCAAATAAAAAAAAATATTATTTTCAAATATAATATCAATTATTTGTTGAGCATCTACTGTGTTTTAAGCATAATTCAAGGGGGATGGAATCAGAGAGAAATATGAAAAACTTTATGGGTATGATCCAAATGAATTTAAGAACCCATAAAATTTATCTTATTTAATCCCAGGACTACTGTCCTGGTTTCAGAAATGTTGGGTAGAATTTATGTAATGGTATCTTTTGACAGTAATGATTGTATTTACTGGTGTTTGGGAAAAGCAATGCTGTGGCAGTCGTATTTTACGTGGCAATCTAGTAACAAGTTGTGTGAACTACACAGAGAGCAGATGTTTCTTTATGATAGGAAGAGACTTTTTGCAATACATTTCAGATGTCAAACAAATCCTTTTTTGCTTAGCTTCCCTTCTTGTCTCTTGTGAGTAAGCACAGTTTCTCTTAAACATATGGTCAAAATTGAAGTAAGCCTGGGAAATCCCATTTATAACTTCAGTCTATGTTTTGGGGGGAGAAAACCTGATGAAGTGAGATTAACATTCAACATTTTTAAAAAGTATAAAGAAAAATTATAATGAAAGAGTTTTCTTTTTTAACAAGATGTCAAACCCATTTATTCATATTGTCTAATCAATTTTCAAAGTTTAAGTGTTAACAATCATTAAAATATCTGATAAAAAGTGAGGCTTTTTCCTTTACATGCATATTAGTTCTCATAAAATATGTTAAATATCAAGATATATATTTTTAGAAATTAGTCATCTTTTTAACCTAAAAATTTGCTAACAGTAAGCTATTTTTAATCACAGTTGTTGAGTTTCCTCAGTTTTTCCTGTCTTTTTAATCTGTTTATAATAGTAATTCAGGGTAATTGAAGGACAGTTTCATAATCCAGAGAAGTATAATGAATAAAATTAAAAACACTCATAATGTGACCACCTGGATATACCTCTTGTTAACATTTTATTTTGTTTCTTTTAGGTGTCATTTTTAAATTTCACTTTTTTAAATCAAAGTTTTATATATTTATACTTTTAAAATCAAATAGTTCTATAAATTCTATAAAAATAGCAATCAATTTTTCATTGTTTCACAATCCCCATTGCAATTTCCCAGGTGCAGTTAATTTAAACTCTTTTAGCTGTTTCTTGTCATATTTATCTCCATATATATAATACTTTTTTTTCTTTACAATTAAGTTCCATAGATTATCTTTCACTTCCAAATATGAACAGAAATATTTGGCTTTCTTACATAGCTTGCTGACTTCCTGGCCTAATACATATCTTCTATCCCATCCTTTCTATATAGCTATATTACAAGTATATTTAATTCCACAGTCACTCTTTACATTATTATCATATAAATTTTAATGGTGGTTAAACTAGTATATTATGATTACATTTCCTTTCTTATACAACTTTCTAGTCTTCATGAATTTAATAACTACCTTTTTTCTCTCCTTTGTTTATAGTACCTATCACTATTGCACCATCATATTCTCTTAACAGATATGTTCTCTTCTCAGTAGCTTTCCCCAAAATAGTAAAAGGCATAACATTTTGCAACCTCACATTTTTCAAAAATGCTTACTTTCTCTTTGCTTTATTGTTCTATATTGAGAGATTTCCTCAAATTTATCTTCCAATCTTTCTATTGATTTGTAAATTTTTGCTACCATATTTTAATTTCCTAAAGCTTTTTTGAGAATATTCCTTATAGCATTTTGTTTTAAAACTTTATATTGATTTCCTGTATTTCTGTTTTCTTCATCTTCCTTTTCAATATGTTATTCTTTTTGTCTGGCCTTCCATGTTGGAGCTATTCCTCAAATGGATGGGGTTACTTAGCTGTACATTGATAGCCAGAGTGGGATGTCTCTGCTCAGGATGTTTTTTCCCTAGTTCCCCTCTTCTTTTGTTTTTTTCTCCCTCAGCTCTGACGGGTTTTTCAAAATCCAGATTTCCTCTGGATCAGCTTCTCCACAGTAAACGTCCCATTTTCTGTCTGTATATGCAAGTGCTTCTCAATCAGACCTTCAACCAATCCTTCTGCTTTACAGAACCACCCAACCCTACCACCAGTGATACCTACTATGTCTAATTCCTGGGCTTTTCCAGGATCCTGCAAAGGAAAAAATAATTATACCCTTAGCATTCATCTTTCTCAAGTCTGATAAGTTATTTATTACTAGTTTATCAAAATTCGAACTTCAAATTCTTGTTGTCATCTCTACTATAGTTTCATTTTTAAAATTCATGTGTGTGTGTTTGTGCATGTATGTATTGAGTGTATGTGTTGTTGTTTTTTTTAGATGTTGGGGTAGGAGATTATTAATTAATTTATTTATTTTTGCTGTGTTGGGTCTTCATTTCTGTGTGAGGGCTTGCTCTAGTTGTAGCAAACGGGGGCCACTCTTCATCACAGTGCACGGGCCTCCCACTATCGCAGCCTCTCTTGTTGTGGAGCACAGGCTCCAGATGCGCAGGCTCAGTAGTTGTGGCTCACAGGCCCAGTTGCTCCACGGCATATGGGATCCTCCCCAACCAGGGCTCGAACCCGTGTCCCCTGCATTAGCAGGCAGATTCTCAACCACTGCACCACCAGGGAAGCCCTTGAGTGTATGTGTTTTAATGTCTTTACTTTCATTTCTGTGTTTTGGAAGCATGTGATGATACATTTTGTATCTGATCTTTCATGTTTAAGTGGAAATCTTTTCAGTTTCCCCCCTACATGTTCATATATAACATGCACGAGCAGCTCTGTATTTACAAGTTTCTACTAGCACGAGACACACACATATATAGCCAATTATGTTTATGCATAAAATGCCTATTCAATACAAAAACTTTTGTTATGTTAAAAATTGACTCCCAAGGTTATTTTGAAAATCTTTACCCATTTCATGCTTATATGAACATTTATCTCAGAAACGATCAAATGTTGAATGCAGATATTGCAGCACAAATTCCCAGGTATCGATGCAAAGCATACTTTTGTTAGTATAACGGCAAGATATCCATTCATTATCTACTGTATGTAACTGTAAAAGCACATCATTAAAATTCAAAACTATAGCAGAAGTTTCCATTAATAAAATTGTTAGTATATCTATTATTTATAATGCAAGTTAATGCCCCTGAAGTATTTCCTTATAAGAAAATTTTTAGAATTATTTTGAATGATGTATACATCTATAAATAAATGTGTACACATGTAGAATGTTTAATCAAACCTAGTATAAACTTGCATAGACATCTTTGTATCCTAATATTTTTTCTACCATCCATTTGCATATACACAAGTCATTAAATATTCTAAATTATGATTTGTATGGCTATATAACACTTTATCAAATGCATGTACCATAATTTCTTTAGCTATTCCATAATAATTGGGCATTTCACATTTCCAATTTTCAGAAGTATAAATAATGGTCTTTCTTTATAATGGATGATTCATGGAGCAATTACTGAATTTTTGGGGGGGATATGCTAACAAACGACACTATTCATGTCTATTCAATCAACATTTTTTCCAACTTTATCTAGGAACCTCCAAGTTTTTAGACTTTGTTCATATCATTCAGGATTTAAATTGAGAGTTTTGATGTTCATTTTTAAAATCTTTATTTTCAAGAACAGTTTTTGACAGCTGTATCGCAAGTTTTTTAAGCATGTTTAGCTGATTTCAGTAATCTCACAAAATAGTTTATATCCATTGCCTTGCATTACTTACTCAGATGGATTGATATTTTAGGTGGACTGACATGTGTCTTCAACTAAATATTTTTAAACGGTGCTTGAGTGGTTATTTTCTGTTCCTGTGTATGTGATAATACTGTTGTTTCTTCTATACATGAAAGGAAATCTGCCTGATTCTAAAATTTTTATGTTTCTATTCTTTTTCTCCCAAAACTCTGTTTATAACATTCCATTTTCTTCTAAAATTTGGTGCTGTAAGTTGTGTGAAATCAGTGTGAATTTGGATCCTTTGTCCAACATGTTATTTTTTTTCAAACACTGCCAAGTAATTCTCCAATTCTCAGTGGACACTGAGTGAGTGTCCTACAAATTTAATGCAATTCTAAAACTATCTACCTGGAGCTAGCAACAGATCCCACAGATTAAGGCCTTAGTCTCACAAGATTTCCCCCACTTCAGATGCCAATCACAAGTCCTGGTTGTTATTTGTGCTTCTGACAGAATGGCTATAAATCAGAGGTTCCCACAACTCCCTCCTCTGGTTCAGTTAATTTGCTACAGTGACTCACAGAACTCAGAGAAACTTTTACCTACATTCACCACTTTATTATAGAGGACACTATAAAGAATATATTTGAACAACCAGATGAAGAGATCAAAAAGGGTCCCAAGCACAGGAACTTTTGTCCCCATGTAATTGGAATGTGCCAACCTCTTGTCATGTGTGAGTGCAGTCACTAACCCAGAAACTCATCAGATCTCCTTGATCAAGAGTATTTATAGAACTTAATCTGCAGCTCCCGCTTTCCCAGAGGTCAGTGGGTGGGGCTGAAAGTTCCAACCCTCTGATAACTTGTTTTTTCTTGTGACCAGCCCCATCTAAAGACTATCCAGAGGCCTCCACCTTAAATCACCTCATTAGCATAAACTAAAAAAGCTCAAAAGCACTCCTTATAAGTAACAAAAAACACTATTATTCAGGAAATTCCAAGGATTTTAGGAGCTGTGTGCAAGGAATCAGGGACAAAGACCAACTATATTTCTTATTATACCACACTTTGTATATAATTTTATTTTCCTGTCTTGAAGCTCTTATAAATATAGCCATTGAATATAGAAATTGTTCAGAATAAATCTAAGAATGGGTCTAATTTTTTCCTATAATTTTTGTTTTTTACTCTTCCTATGTAATGTTTTCACCTTATGGGACCCGCAAACCAAAAATCTATAATAGATATACACACAAAAAAGAAAAAGGGATCCAAACACAACACTAAAGATATTCATCAAATCGCAAGAGAACAAAAGAGGAAAGGAAAAAAAAAAGTCCTCTAATAATCTAGCTAAGCACTTGTGCTTTGAGCATGCATGCTTCCATCTGCTCGGATCCTGAACAATATACTACACTAAGCAATCCAACCCTCCAACCAATCGGGTCAGAATTCAAAGAACCAGGAGCAGCCCTGAGGTCCATAGGCTCACATAAAAATATGATTTCCTCTATAATAAACATAATAGAATACCATTTAATTAAGCATCTACTATTTGAGTCCTCTATTAGACCCTGGACATGCATTTTCATTTGCCTAGGAAGACCATCTGAGGATAAAGTTACTCATGGTCACACAAATCCAGCTTGGATTCTAGAACCCATGTTTTTTCTATGGCACTGCTTATGAATAAGGGCCTGTCCACCTGAGTCTCCAGGTTAATGTGGCAGTTTCCTCCTCTTGGGGCTGTAAGTCCCATGCTGAATGTAGGCAGTCTTGACTGAGGCTCTGACACTCTGGATATGTCTTATTAGCCTCCTCCCTGCAATGGTTAGACATTACTTTTGGACTCAGTCACTGGCTGGAGACCTGCTCCTTCAGGGATGGGTTTCTGGCAACAAGGGCATTCATTGGTCACTGTCCAGACCAGTACTGCTAGCCCTGCCCACCACAGCAGCTCTGGGATGGAGTTAGTTCACCCAGCCTGATATACTTTCAACACCTTCTCCATAATAAATGCTGATGAGAGATGTTTGGATGGTCACCTACTGTGGGCCAGCATTACATTAAGCACCTAAAATTTATTGTTGAATTTGAGTTGTACCCACCCACTCTGGACCCTCAGGCTGCCTGTCATCCAAGCCCACATCAGATCATGGCTAAAAGCATGAAGAAATATTCCTTTGGTATACTAACATAGTTGAAAAGACCTTGTGCAAAAGATATACCAAGAAACAACAAATGTGATATGTACACAGAGAGATTCTGGGTTCCTGCAGAATCATGGGTTGTTGGTCACAGTTCACATTGTCAGCGGGAAACTCACCCAACACAGGTTTGTAAAATTACACAGTGCCATAAGGAAGTTGTAAAAAACAGTGATTGGCCAGGTCAATCAATTGGAGAGTCACAATTAATCTCAGGTGAGAGCAGTTCATCCTATAGATGCCATACCGTCTACGTGCATGAAAATCGCCTGGGGCTCTCCTTGCACCACGGATTCTAACTCAGTACATCTGAGATGGGGCCTGAAGCTCTTTAACAAGCTCACCTAACATGCTGAAAGCCACTGATCCTCAGAATATACTTTGCATACCAAGCCCAAAGACCTCCTTGACACAGGTTTAAAAAGGAAAAAATACAGTTGATTTACTTGTATCTAAGTCATGCATGTAGGTGGCATTAGAACCTTCCAGCCAAGGAACATGATATTACCAGAAGAGTAGTAATTCATAGAGAAAAAAGACCAAGCCACCACTGAGTCTTAGAGTGTGAGGAAGATGGAGCCTGGGGTTGAGAAGGCTGGAAACACACAGAAACCAAGAGAGGGAAAGAATGGGCAGCAGCCATAGAAATCGCAACAATGCTGTTCAACTGAATAAATAATCCATGTTTAAAAAGCAGAGAAGAAGGTAGCCTGGGGTATATGAAGTCAGGTCCGGGAACACCAGACCCAGGACACTGGACTCACTGGCACAGACAAGACAAACTTCAAAGTCTTAACAACAAACAATGGAAAGAATTCAGTGCAGGCAAAACACCGTCAAGGTAAGCATACGGTCACAAACGTCCAAAAGGCAACCAGATAGATTCCCAGTGAACTTACCTGTTCATCTTCGGCTTTCAGAAGGTACAGAGCAAGGGAAATCAAAGTATCCTAGTCCGAAAGGAAATAGCGGGCCCAGCAAGGAATCCAGAAGGGGATGAAGTGTGGGAGCTGAGGAGCTCAGCAAAGGCTCAGCTCCGCTACCGACGTCAAATCCGCCGTAAAGTTATTGTCGTACTGAACCAATGAAAGGCCTGTATTCCTTCCTACGTGCGTGGGGCGGAATCAACATGTTAAGTGGCTCTAGCTGTGAAAATTGGCAAAGAATACAAGGCATGAGGCACAGGGACACTGGTGGAGCCCTGAGTCTCAGAGTGAGGTCCCAGATCAGCAGTATTGGCATCACCTGGGAACCTGTTAGGACATGTTAATTCTCAGCCCAGCTCCGAAGCTACCAATCAGAAACTGTGGGGTTGGTGCCCTGCAGCCTGTGTTCCTACAAGCCCTCCAGGTGATTCTGATGCATGCTCACTGCAGTAGAGTCTATTGAAAGCATGGCAGAGAGACAAGGCCAGGTGGGGCAAAGGACCATTATTATAAGTGGGTTTGATCATGGGGCTTTTAAAGAGCTAGTGATGACTGAAGCCTGTTTACAGGGAGAAGAAAACCCAGTAGAAATAATGTAAAATAATAATCAATAAAACGTGCTCAGTGATGAACAAAGAAAGTTGGGCAATGATATTCTGTGGTAGAGTTTTATCAAAGTTGAGGAATTATCCAGCCATGGATAATGTTTTAATGCTGATAATGAGAGACATCATGAGTGCCAAGAGGGGTCAGTGTGTGTTTGAAAATTCTCTCATGATGTATTTTTAAGAGACTCAACAAAAAGAAGTGCTTTTGGTGCCCATGCTTGTGAAGAGATCTTCTCAGAAGGGAAAAACAAACTCGAGAAAAACAAAAGTAGTGCTCTAATGGGACCTGTTTGACAAAAACATTGAGAAAGAATTTTGTTTTAAATATGAACACAAGTGTCACAACCCCCCTCCCCCCAAAAAAATACATGGGGCTTTAATTACAGGCAGACACAATATATTAGAACCATGTTATCTATTTTCCAATTATTTGTCTACTTTAGAAGGCAAACCTGTTGTCTGATGATAATCATAATATATTTTTGGCCCTTGATTTTACTCAAATGACTTCCTCAGACTTTCAGATGAAAGGCAGGGTAATTCACGTCTCTTCTCCCCACTCTCAGTGTCTGTGAGACACTTCATCTACATGTTTTAGACTATGTGGTGTTTTCTTCTAATCAAAATAACTTGCTTCTATGATATGTTGGTTTTTTGAATTGGTGAAAACTACAATCCTCTTCTTTCATTTCTTCCTCTCCCCAAATTTACCATTTGGGGAACTACATCTCCCAAGGTAAAATGAACTTCTGCAAGTTTTCATCTCATAAACTTACTGCCAGGTTTTTCCGTTGCTTCCTGGAATTGTTGAAGAAAAATAGTTCTTTTTTTTTCAAATATATGATCAGGATTAACTATAGTCACCATGCTATGTATTATATTCCCCATGACATTTATTTTATACCAGGAATCTTTACCTTTTGACCACCTTCATCTATTTTACTCACTTTCCATTAAAAAAAACAAAACCAAACAGCCCATTAAACTATTAAAGCCCATTGTTTGGGAAAAGAGTTAAGCTACTCTTTAAGTATTAATGCTCATACAGTAATGGGTGACTGCTGGGTTTGCTATTCGTATGGACTTACTATTTCTGAACTAGGGAATAGACAATGGGCTTGAGAAAACAATGCATATTACTTTTGATTTTGGCCATGCTGCATGGCTTGCAGGATCTCAGCTCCCCGACCAGGGATTGAATCCTGGCCACGGCAGTGGAAGTGTGGAATCCTAACCTTTAGGCCACCAGGGAACTCCCAATGTATGTTACTTTCATGTTACTTTAACACCCTTATTCTATTTCCTCTGGCTAAACATTCTGGTTATTGGTTGTGTTTCTTAGTCCAGCCCATTGGCCCTGTAATCACAGGAAGTCTCTCCTTAATACTGGGAGCAAGCTTTCGAGCATCACTAGAATTTAGTGGTGGTGTGAATTTTTGTCTTGTATTTCCCCTAAGTTTTTCCCAAGTCATTTTAGTGGGAGACACTGCATCAGGGGCTTTTATCAGGTACCATTTAAATTAAGTTCCCAGGCTTTTATAAACTTCAGTCAAATGGTACACTCTCTTTCTCTGGTTCTTTAGTCCTAGTTTGACCTAAGGAATATATATTTTTAATGAAATGCTCTAGTTTTATTGCCTGTAAATTTTAATACTATCAGGCCAGTCTTTAAAATGATTTACCTAAACTTTTTCTCTCAGTGCCAGTTGAATTGCCTTCATCCCTTCTTCTGAAGTTTCTGATTGATCTCTGCCTTTTACATTAGAAAATAGAAAATGCAAAGACTTATCCAGAGATTAGAACCAAAAAGGTCTTTGATTGCCAGTGGAATATTGTTTTGAGAAAACTTTATATTTGCTGTAAAGAAAAATAGTTTCTACTATAAAGTTTATTTTTTTTAGTGTAATATATATATTCTTTATGAGAGCAGAGGGGAATCTAAAAGTACATATTTCTCAAAGGAGAGAAACATTAAAGCAGTAGTTTATTTGCAAATGAAAAACAAAAATGGGCTTCACTTAACATGCATTTTATAAAAGTCTATGTAATAAATTGAATGATTTGTCCTGAAGTTTCTTTATTTTCTTTCTTCAAATATATAGCATAAACACATTAATACAAATATACTTCCCCTTTTGTCACCAAACTCATAACCATCCAGATGTATATTTTACTTGTTTAAGGGAATATAAAAAATGTAAAGCTGATTGCCAAGTAAACACATATAGCTTTTATTTTCCTTTTGCATGAGCATGAATTATTATCGTTTAGTAGATTCAGAGGGTCTGGAGAGGAAAAACCAATGTGATACTGATACCAGGATAGAGAGCATCCAAATTATGTGTTTCTAAGCTAAGTATTATGGCTCTATATTAATATAAAATATAACAAAAAGAAAAATCAAGGAAGCACACTTGACTAGCAGTGGACTCCTATCTTTTAACAAAGATCAAAAGCAATGCCCTGAGCTTTTGAGAGAAAGAAAATGGTGTTTTCCAGACCTTTCAACTACAGAGTTAGCTCCAACTGTTACATCCAGTTGCATGCAGACAGGAGAAAAATTAGAATGTGTGATTGAAGAAACACTTCAATATTTCTTTCCTTGAAATTGCCGCTGATAAGGTATAATTTCCACAACATAGATAAGGGATGTAGTTTCAAGGGTGAAGAACAAAGAGAAGGCTGCATTTCAGAAATGTAGAGAGTAAGACTGACAGGAATCCATGGTCATTTGAATGTGGTAAGTGGAAGGAGGGGATATTTTTATGTAAGTCTGGTTTCTTCTTTGAATTCAGTGGGGAAATCACTATTGAGTAGGAAATACC
Source organism: Mesoplodon bidens (assembly GCF_964165515.1). Lineage (NCBI taxonomy): Eukaryota > Metazoa > Chordata > Mammalia > Artiodactyla > Ziphiidae > Mesoplodon > Mesoplodon bidens. The sequence continues at coordinate 55,742,833 of NC_138165.1, forward strand.
AGAGTGGGGACAAAGGGGTTTTGAGAATATTATCTTGAGTTTAGTCTTGGATTTGTTGAGTTTGATGGACCTAGAAAATATCTATGCTAAAGATATTTTAAAAACAGTTTTAAATATTAGCCCAGAGTTCAGAGTATGTTGGAGGTCAAAGTTCTAGAGATATAATCTGTTAAATTCTACCCCCCAAATAAATCTTGAGTCAGTACATTTCTCCCCATCTCATGCCAATATCCTTGTCTGGCTCATCATCATAATCGTTAGTCTGAAATACAATTGCAGACATCCTCCAACTCTTACCCCATCTTTATAAATTGTGTTCCATAAAGCAGCCAGAGCAAAATGCCTGCTGGATTATGTCATTTCTCTCCTTAAAGGCTCTACATTGCAATCAAATAAAAAATCATACTTCTTGATACATCTTTAAAGACTTTGCATAATCTGGTTCTATTTCTGTATGATTCTCAAGGCCAACTGGGCTTTTTTCAGGTCTTCAAGCTGTCTTCCCTCTGACTTCAGCATGTATGATTTTCTCTGCCTGGAAGTATCTTTTCCAACAGGTTACCTCTGAATCCTACCCCACCCTTTGCTTTCCACCATCAGTCCTTTTCTCATCCTTCATATCTCAGTTTAAACTTTACCTCCAGAGAATGATCTGATCACCCCAACTCTCCTCACACTCACCACCCTGTTCCACAACTCAGCATCACATTTATTTCCTTGATACATGGAACTTTTTTTTAAATTTATTTTTTGATTTGGGTCTAACTTATCCACTAGACTGTGTGGTTCACAAGAGCAGGAACCATGTCTGACTTGTGACTAGCATATGGTTTGACTGAATTCCCTTACTCCCCAGTTGCCTGGACAGTCCTGTTTTGTGCCTGATGACCTGACATGATTGTTCATCACACCTCCTTAACTCTCGAAAGTGTCTTGGTTTGCATGATAAATTACATGTCAGCTCATGTATAGTAGACACTCAATAAATATTTGTTGAATAAATGAATAAATGAGAGGATCTAACACAAAGTTGTTAGAAAAATATATAGAAAAAAGAGGAGAATTTGAAGTGCAGTCCTATGATTCATTGACAGCATAAAATATAAATATATATAAAAAGCTATTTCAGGACTCCTGAAAGGTGTGAAAGTTTGTATGTATATGTGGGTGTTTGTGAGTGTGTAACAATATTAACTCTCTAAGGATTCATTATACCTTTAGGTAAAATGGTTGATAAAGGTATTATAGGGGAGCAAAACTTGTCACCCCAAAATGTCTCTGGCATGTGAATTATTTCAAGCTGAAAACAACAACAAAAGACTCAGGAAGAAGTTTTGACTTCCCCCTAACTACCTAAAAAAATTAGGATAGAGGGCCTATTCCCAGAATAGAGTTATTATCAGAGATAGTAAATAGATAATAAATTAATATTTGATTGAAATTTACAATTAAAATAGTGTTTATCTTAATTAACAGGCCCATTTTAATATTCCCAATTCATCAGAAAATTAATATTAGAAAAAATAATACTGAAAAATTAATGAATGTCATTAGAGTTTTCTGTTCAGAATTATTTCTTTATATACAGGTTTTTAAAGGGCTAAAAATTCACTTAGAATAGATATATCATATGTGTGAGAAAATAGGTAGAATTTCTTTTAGAGTTTTCATCTTTAAAAGTACATCTTTTGCCATATTTTGACATTGAGAAGTGTTATTACTGTATACCATTTTGAAATATTATTCAGCACTCACTCAGAAAAATATTGTGCCCACTGGTCACATAAATTTATGTGAATAATCTTGAGAAATATGTTAATTTTTCTAAAATATTTAAGATATTTAGACATTTAGATTTTAGACACATTTTTTAAGATCTCAGAATTTTTGCTTCATTTATATGCAAAGAAAAATTAGAAAATTATTTTACTTAATTATAGCACATTTTCTTATTAGTGTTTAAAGTACCAGATTTTATTTCTTCAAAGCAGAAGTTTGATTTAATCACTTCATTTATCTAGAAGATATTAAGAAACACCAAGAAAGTAATGTTTCAATGCATAAATGTATTTGTTTTGTATATACAGGAATGTACATACATGGAGATATGTGTGTATACCTCAGAACGAAACATATATACACACGTCTTCCACACACATCTATACATACATACATTGTACATGTATGTGTGTGCTCAAACACAAACATTTACATTTATGTGTATATCTATCCAGGAATGATGCCAAAAGCTGTAATTCGATTTCAAAAAATAAACATAGAAATCTACATTAAAGAAAGTAAATCATAAAAGAGAAATAGTTGCTTTTTGTTTCAACATTAAAAATAAGAATTTAAGTTTTGTTAACATTAAAAAATACTAATGCTATGTACAGATTGCATTTATAGAGGAAAAGGGCCTAGAATAGAGGAGGGAGTTGGGTATAAAAAAGTACATGGACTTTGGCATTGGACAGATCTGACTTTGAATCAGGCCATTTGTGTGATCTTAGAGAAGTTATTTAACTCTGACTCAGTTTCCTCATCCACTAAATTAGTACTACATACTATAAGATGCTCTACTGAGGGTAGCACATTGCTAAGCAATAGTAGGAACTCAAAATATAACTTCTGTAACCAGTGCTCAAACCTGTGGTGGTCAGATCTATCTGTTACATTTTTAAAGTATATTCACAGGCCCAAGTACTTCCAGATAATTACCAGGGTTATCTTAAAATTGTGTTCTGTAAGAACTGGCAATATTTATCCTGGGAAAGAAAACAACTAATGCACGAGAACTATCATCAGACTCCAAAGAGTTGACATTTAGGAACATTTAGGAATAGTTGTTTTCTCTATTGGTCTGTTTGGGAGGATGGAATTACAAAAACGGATCTTTGAACACTATATAAAGAAATTGGGTATTATTACGTAGCAAACTCTTTATGACAGATTGTGAGTCTACTCAAACTCTAAAAATTATATAATTATAATAGTATATAATAAGAAACTATATTCCTGCATATTGCAGGAGCTATAGTGTGAATAAGAAAATGAACAGCAAATTTCTCTGGTTTTAGAAATTGGGCCAAATGACTGAACCATGTCCTAAAAAAAGTAAAGAAGTTTGAAATCAAGGTACTGGAAAAGGGTTAATGTGGAAAGAAAGAGAGAAATTTCTTACTCAGAGAAGGTGGAAGAGAGGGAGATTGAATATATTAAAAAATTTAAAGTGGAAAGACAGGAAGTTAATAAACATTTTGTCTAATGGTAACTGTCTATTTAGCCAAAGTAGGAAGCTGATTATATACCAGACACTACACTGTGCACTTTATTTCAATTAAGTCATTTAATATCCATAACTACAGTATGGGTTAAATAATGTATTACTGCCATAGTGCAGCTGAGAAAACTGAGGATTGGAAGGGCTAAGTAATTATTTAAGGTCATGTTTGGTAGAGCAAAGCTTTAGACTCAGGATTATTTGACATCAGAATTTGATCTTTCACAACACTGTAAAACAACTATATGTTAATAAAATTTAAAAAAAAAAGAATTTGAGCTTTTAACCATTATCCCATATGGTTTCTATACAAAGTAACAGATATTTTTTTTCACTCTGCCATTTTGACACATTTTTAACTTCCCAGATATTTTGGCTCTATATTTATGTGTATAGACAATTTGACAGATGTAAATTTTTCAAAAAGTTCCTTGATCAATTTTCTATCAAGTGCTCTTAAAATGTTCACAATTCTTTTTCATGTTTTAAATTTTTTAATGAATTGTTTTTATTGGTATTTATTAATTTTCATGTAAATTATATAATGAAAATTTCATTCTTTAAGTAGATTTTTTAGATCCTGTCCAATCATATATATCATATAGATTACAGATAGTGACAATGTGCATTTTCATGTGTAGCCATTAATTCTAACAAGATCAATTCTCCAAGGTCACAAATTGCAGATCTTAATTTTATCATAGTCTTAATTTTTTGTCAAATTTAAATTTTACTGAATATATTTTTCATCAATGCCCATTTCATTTTGTGCTGATTATATCTCTGACATCTAATTTTTGAGGGTCAATATGTATAATATTCAGCGTTATTTAAAAAGATTTAATTCTTAAGTATATTTTTAATTTATTGTAGGGTTTATTGATTATGGTTTCAGCAATTATCACTTTTATTTTGTGTTGCTTATTTTTAACGTGTCTAATTTTTTCCTGCTGATTCAATCAAACTATCATCGTGTCAGAATGGCTAGATGTAAGCATCCTGCTCATTTTTCTCTATTACAAAATAAAACACTGGAGTTCTATTTGAATACTTGAGGAAAGTAGAGAAGGAACGGCTACTACAACAGATGTAAGAAGAATTCAGCTGGAGACAATTAAAAATTTCCTGACTATTGATAAGAGAACAATAATACCTTTTAAAGTGAGCATAGCACTTTACCAAATACATCCGTATACACATAATCCTTTTTCCATATTAAACATATTAAAGAGTGTAATAGGCAGTGTTTTCTTGCTCTTCCACATCATCAATCCTGTAGCTACATCCCTATAATGTACCACCAACCTCTTTCTCCAAAACATACATACCCTTCATCCGTGCCTATCTTTTCTGGAAAAAAGAAAATTATTTCTCTACTGCTTGCAAACAAATAATTTCAGCTACCACTTTGTGTCTATCTATCATTTTAATGATTTGTTCCTCTTGTTCTCTCATAGATATCTACTGCTGGACTTCTGCTACTTGTGCCAATTTTTTAAAGTAACAGCTTTATTGAGATATATTTCACACACCATAAAATTCATCCTTTTAAAGTCTACAGCTCAGTAGTTTTTAGTATTATTTACCGACTTGTACAACCATCACCATTTTCAATTTTAGAACATTTCATCACCTCAAAAAGATACCCCTTACCCATTTGCAGCCACTCCCTATTCCCCCAGCTTACCCAGACATAGACAACCACGAATCTACATTTAATGTACATAGATTAGGCTGTTACCAATATTTCATAGAAATGGACTCATACAATACATGGTCTTTTGTGACTGGCTTCTTTTACTTAACATTTTTTTTTATTCCTTCCATGTTGTATATTCTCTCCATATTCCCTTCATGTTGTAACCGTGTCTTTTTATTGCCAAATAATATGGTATTATATATACATACCACATTTTGATTTATTGATCGATTGATAGTTGGGTTATTTCTACTTTTTCACTGTTATGAATGATGCTGTTGTGGACATTTGTGTGCAAGTTTTTCTGTGGACATATGATTTCAACTGATTGAGAGATTAAAAGTTAAAGAAATTGAAAGATTGGTTTTCTATAGCTTTCAATTCAAAACATGTGTTTCCTAGAGTGAATCTGAGATGAGAGAAATGAATTTATGCCTCCATCACATATGTTATTTCAATTAAAATTTTCACAGTTTTTCTAGAAGATGGATATTATTCCCAGTTTTGCAGGTTAGTAACTAAGTTCTGAATCAAGTCATAGATCTCATGGTCCAGTTGTAAAACTGGAACGGGAAAGCAAGTCTTCTTCATGTCTCAGCTTATCCAAAATTTTAAATCAGTGTATGGATTTGTAGGGGGCCAATGCACATGAGTATGTGATTTTTCCCATATTATTCAATCCTGCTGGATCCAATAACCTGGTTCTATGATTAAACACAGACAAATGAATAGACAATAGAAGTATGGACGATTAAAGATTTCTAGGATGCTAACAAAAGCATATTGAAAATGGTTCTCTATGGTGTCTGTCTAGTTAGAATGAAGTCAGGATTTGACTCATAGGGAAAATAGAGAGGGGGTCAATGGAGGGGGTCATTTTTGTTATAAAGAAATGTGAAGAAATAGTAGAAATCCAAGAGGCAATTATGGGGAAGATTTTGTATTTTTCACCTTAGACAGGAAACAGCTCACTAATATTTCAGAATGCTTTTCTTTTAACCAGATAATTTACATACTTAGATTAGAAAAAAAAGAACAGTAAGACAAACAAAGAATACTTATACTGAGTGCCTGCTTTAGAATCTCTGTAAACACTCAAATACCCATTTCATTGTAGCAAAAAACATAGGGTCATGTACCAGATGATGTACACAGTTTGCACAGTGCATGAAATGACTGATGTTATTATGTGTCCTTTGAAAATAATAAACAAAACCCACAAGGGCATAATAGTGGCTTTTTAAAAACAATTTTATAGTAATAACTATATCTTCCCAATATAAGAAGAGATGAGTAAAAATGACAGGTTTCTTACACATTCATATATGATTAATATCTTCTTACGGAATGTAAGTTATTGGCCAAGTGTGATACTAGTGCCCTGTCACTTGGTTCTGTTACTATTGTTGTGCTTGGTTCTGTTACTATTGTTGTGTTTTAAAGCTGACATGCTTTTGAAATAAGTAATAGCAAAAAATTAAACAGCTGGGGAATCAGCATGCAGGGAGAAAAAGAGCAAAGCTGCAAAATGAGTTTATAAATATTACTAGAAGAACTGAGAGAAAGTTGCTGAGAAGTCCAAGATCCAGCATGCTCTACTTAATGTAAGCTGTTTGAAAAATGTCTACAGACTGCTCAACATTATTTTGACATACATTTCCCACATCACACCTCCTACTTTCCACCCTATTTTCTCTGACATATAAGATAAAACCATTGAGTAAATGATTCATACCCTCTGAGTTTACTAGGTTAGACAAACACACTATATATTATATCCTAATAAGCTCAATATCTATGAAAATTTCACATTGAAATGGTGATCATGTATATTCAGGTTTAATAAGTAGGTAACAAAATTGTGTAATTTTGATGAATTTCTTTGTGAGAAGATGGAACCCTGGGATGACCGCATTTTACACAAAATAGAAACAATTGTTTTGTTTTTCATTTTAACCAAGCAGGAGGATTTCCAAGGCCTCACTAGGTTACTTTTGTTCACATTAGCCTACCATTATATTTCTTAAATTCATATTTTAATGGCAATTGTATAATTAATGTAGTAACTGCCAATAATCAGATTACATTTTTCTTCTGTCATTCAAGCATTATATATTACAAAAATAAAAAGTTTTGTACAATATGTTTATTCTGTCTTTCAAAACAGGATTTCTTCCATGTCTTTTCCTGTACCTTGTGAAGAGGAGGTAGTCAATACATCCTTTTTATTAATGATATGAACAATGAAGTATAGCCAGAGAGCAAAGTTTGTGGTATAGCTACCTTCTTAATAGCACCAACTATTAAGAAGAAAATGTTTGGAAAGGAAAAAGTTTGGGATACTACCTAATTATAATGCCAGTATTAAGGAAAGGTAGGCCATCTTGGATATATATATATTTTCCCCTATTTGTGGAGAAAGAGTATAGTTTTACTTATTTTACATTCAGAATTGTAAAATCTGTCTGTGTTATAGACTTTAATTAAATATGAAAATTGTGTTTATCCTTCCTGGTAAACTGAGTTAAATAAAACTATACATATGCATATTTAGTCACATAAAATACTCACAAGTGCTCACAACCACCTTAGAAGATTTATACAGCAGGATGGAATAGAAAGTTTAAAAAAAAAAAAGGTTATTTCAGATAGATTGATAGATAGTCCAGAACAACATTTATGTATGAATATGAGTTAAATGTCACAAAAAGAAGATATGCCCTGAATATTGGAAAATATTTTTAGTGCCTTCACCATGTGAGACATACTGGGGGTGGATTTTTATCACTCTCTGATCTCACCAGGTACTGATGATTCAGGTTTCTTTTCCACATTATCATAATCCAGTTGATAACCTAGGACTCTATATTCCTTTACTGTGGGACTTAAAAATGTCTTAGGACATTGAAGTTAGATGCCCATGTAGGCAGTTCAGATGGGGCTCACCAAAATTTCAAGGCATACACTCTACTTCTTCTGGGTGATGTGTGGGCACCAGTCAGTAGGATGAGTTGAACAGATGAGGCAGCTTCTCTGTACAGGCTATGGGATTCTCACTTGAATGGCAAGGCAAGGCTTGCAGGCCTTATCCTTGCTTTCAAATAGCTCTTTGGCACTGACAAAAAATGGCAAAGGAGGTGAGTGGAGGCTATTCTCAATGCTGACTCCCTGGTCCATCCAGATGATGGATCTCATCTTCAGCCTCAGAAACTTCTATGAAGGTCTATGTCACTCACCCCCTTTGCCAAAATCAACAACACTTATCAAATTATCTAGGGAGTTTGGCTCATCTATTTCATCTTCAATTCTCTTCCAAATCTATTGCTCTGACATCAACTTAATTTGCTACATTATTTGTTCTGGATCTTGAACACATTTTCTTCTCTTCAAATAAACCCAGTTTATCTGATTTTTTAGGTTTGGCTTTTAGAAATATTATTTCTAATGTAAGCCTCAAAGCCTAATTTTTAAGTAAAAACTGAGCTGCTTTTCTCATTGTATTTACTTAATCAAAACTTCATTTCTTTTGTAGCCTTATGTATGTCTTTGACAAATTAAAGAAAGGTCACTTATCAGGAAGTAAAGACACAGTAGTATTTTATGCATAACTTTACTACTTAGGTGCACTGGAGATTCAATGCAGAGCAGGACACTGAAGGCCTCTACCCTCACAAAACTACAGTCTAGTAAAGCAGAGGACATGGTATAGGATTTTTTTTAAATTTATTTATTTTTGGTTGCTTTGGGTCTTCATTGTTGCACGCAGGCTTTCTCTAGTTGTGGCGAGCGGGGGCTACTCTTCGTTGTGGTGCCCGGGCTTCTCATTGCAGAGCTCTTGTTGCAGAGCACAGGCTAGAGGTGTGCGGGCTTCAGTAGTTGTGGCGCATTGGCTCAGTAGTTGTGGCACATGGGCTTGGAGCACAGGCTCAGTAGTTGTGGCGTACAGGCTTAGTTGCTCCGTGGCATGTGGGATCTTCCTGGACCAGGGCTCGAACCCATGTCCCCTGTGTTGGCAGGTGCAGTCTTAACCACTGGCCACCAGGGAAGCCAGGTATAGGATTTTAAGAACATTTTTTTCAAGATCCCTAAAATACTCTGAGAGATAGATAGATAAAGTCACCATAAAGTCATCAGGTCCAGCTGTGATAGTTATCATAGAAGTGAATTGAACTTAATGACTATTTTGGAAAATCTTAGAAAGCTTTATTCCAGGAAGCTCATTCCTTGGCATCCAGATGTTGAAGGGGTTCTATTCCATTTTAAAGGGAATCACACAGAGACACTTAAAAGTAAAACTTTTTATTTTAAAAATCTGTCCATTTAGACTTTTGCCACAATAAGAACTCTTATTCATTGCCATTGCTTATTAAAGAATAAAGCTTTTGATGAACTTGTGCAATCCTGGGAAGGCTAATTTCCCTCTACCCTATCAATCATTGTTCCAAGATTAAAATTTCATAAAAAGAACAGCCGTCTGCAAAAGTCTTTGCTACTTAGATTACATAGCTTTAATATCCATTTGAGCACTGCAATTTTGTGGATAGCATAGAAGATGAATTATATTTTGTCTTTTCTGTGGAGTTTTACTGTGAAGACTCTTGAATGGTTCAAATTTGACAGTAAAATGGCCTTGGTAAGTGAGGGCGCATGGCTATATATTATGTTAACAAAAAGAGTAGCATCAAACACAAGTTCTATCCATAACATGTGGCTGATATTTCATGGTCAGCAGAAATAAAAGATAGTGTTTTAGAAAATGTGCAGAAGGGTTTTTAGTTTTTATGTTTTTTTAAGATCAATTCATTATTTTATTTATTCATTTAAGAAATATTAAATGCCTATAATGTATCAGGCTCTCTCTCTTATGGGGCTTAGTGATAAAGCAATGGATAACTCCCTAGTGTTTTGAAGCTCATATTATAGTGTGGGACTGAGATAATAAACTGACAAATATGTTCATCAAATAGTGTTAACAGGAGCTAACAGGGTGGTCAGCGAAGTAATTTTTAAGAATTCAGTATTTGAGCAGAAAACTCTAGGGTATGAGGAGAGCTGAAAACTGAATGTCCCAGCAAGAGGGACAACAAATGCAAAGGCCCTGAGCTGGAAGCCTGTTTGATGAATCAGGAAAAAGCAGGAAGTCTCATGTGGCTGGAAAGAGTCAGCAAGAAGAAAATGGAAGTTGATTAGGTCAGAACGGTGACTGGGACCAGACCATCTTGGGTCTTACCACTGCAGTAAGGACTTCGTACTTATTATAAGTAAAACTGGAAGCTACTATGGGGTTTGGGACAGAAGTGTGAAATAATCTAACCTTGTTTTAGAAGGATTACTCTGCTTCTCTCATGGAAAAGATACTGAGGGAAAGTAAAGTAGAAAAGGAAAACTGTCATAGCTCGGGGTATCACTCTGCATAAATTTTAGAATGCAGTAAGCAATGTTCAGATACTGAAACAAGAAAACATCTTATTTCAAATTGGCCTCTCAGTATGAAGCTCATGAGCTGTCAGTGCCATTTAAATGAACCAGCATGACTATTCATGCAAGGTGAGCCTAGGATTTGTATTATAGCCTAAGGTCTGGGACAAAATACCTTAGGATCCTGCAGTGTCTCAAGAATTTCCACAATGACCAAAAAAATGCACGATCAGGAATGATTAGTTTTTTAATTAATAATCACTAAAGTTGCAATGCATAATATTTTCTCCAATGGACAACAAGAAGGAATGGTCAAGAGATACTCCATGTCATTTTGTTTTTCTTAATGGGGAAAATACTTAGGTTCTGATCATTTACACGTGCCTTATAGAGTATACCAGTTGAGTCACTTCTAAAGTCCAGTGGCCAATTAAAACTGAGAAGATACCACTATGTCACACTATAGCTAGTGTGGCAGACAATCAGTTACTTCCATTCATTTAATCAAATATATTTTTATTTAGGAAAAAAATATCAGACAACAGCTACTTTGAAATATGGCGCTTGGTGCTAGAAATGTAACACATTCCATCATCAGAGAGTTTTTAATCTTTTCATACTTTACTGTGTGCCATTCTCCACTGCAGATACCACCCACTAAATCATCACTCATGGGGTTTAAATCGCAGCCTCACCATTGAATTGCCTGAGCCGTCTCATCCTTAAATTGGTGATAAGAATTTCACCTACTCATACAGTACTTGTGACAATAAAGTGAATTAGAACACACCCCTCCAGAAATGCTAGTCCATGCTTATAACCTCTAGGCATATCACAGTGCTTTGTAGCATGGTCCCCAACCCCCGGACCAGGAACAGGCACTGGTCTGCAGCCTGTTAGGAACCGGGACACACAGCAGGAAGTGAGCAGTAGGCAAGCAAGTGAAGCTTCATCTGCAGTTCCTCATCACTCCCCATCAGTCACATTACTGCCTGTACCATCCCTCCCCATCCGTGGAAAAATTGTCTTTCCTGGTGCCAAAAAGATTGGGGCCTGCTGCTTTATAGAGAATTAAAATGATTCTTAACACATATCATTCCTCACCTTAAGTCAGAGTTTTGTTGTATCTAAGTTAGAATATGGTACAAAATAAAATCACAAACAAAATGACAGAAAAATAAAACACAACTTACTGTCTTTGAGGATCAGGAAGATACTCTACTAGCTCTGAGGTATTACCATTACAATGTGTGGCAAACTACATCACTTTATATAATGCAGGTGTCTTTGGCTACGTTTATCACTTCTTGTCTAGAAAAGTAATGCCAAATGCTAATGCTTTGATCATACACAAATGAGAATTTTAGAAAGTTAGTGTTGGAAGACTTTTCTAACCCACATTTTCAGTATGGTCAAATTTTACTGGATCTCAGATTTATCTATTTTTTAATTGGATTTTTAGAGGGTCCCAGTGTAAAAAAAGTGTTGCTGAAACTTAAGCTTTTAGTAAAATACCTACTGGGCCATGCAACAGCAGCTCAAAGGTGAAGGAGGGGCAGCAAAGCCAGTCCCATCTTCTCTAAGAGGCTGCAGCAGGTGCTGATGCCCAGGAAGGTCTACAGCAGTGGCATCTGGTGCTGGAGCCAGACTAACTTTCCATTGATCAGGAAAACTAAAATGACAGACAACAAATTGCAGAAAGAATTTGAACTCTAAAATAACCTTTATGCAGAAGCAGAAATCCTTTGGGGCCAAAGATAACTGTTTGGATTGTTTAACAGCATACATCATCTTCTAATGTATGGAAATGCATATCAGATAGGTTTGAAGAAATATCTCTAAGCACATTCAAGCACAGAATCAGAAGTTACATACTCCCCAAGGCCTCATCTTGATATGGGCCATTGATAGGAGACTTGAAGTTATTGAAATTACAATTTATGTTGACTGAGGCATGAGCAGTGGAAGATAAACCGTGGAGTTAAAGATCTGATCTCAGGCTGGGACTCTCATCCATCCTCTGATTAATAGCAATTTGTTCCCTACTTTCTTTCCAGAGCATCATTCCTTTGTATCTGTCGCTGGAAGCTTGGTGCCATTTGCTACAAAATTACCTTCCTAAAATTCTGCCCCTGGAATGATCTCTGGTCAGTCTCATATCCTCTTTGTATCACTAAATTGTGTAGGAATTCTGTAAATTTGTAGTTGTTTCTGAGAAACATGATATAACATTTCCCTTTTTTATCCAAATCCACTAATAAAATATGCTGTTTGTGAGCCAGATCCAAAGTTGAGTTCTTATGTTTCCACAAGATTTCTGGTTCTTTTCATTCCTTGGACCATCTTCTCAACCAAGTGGCTTTACACTTCAGCAAGGAATCTCACAGCCATATTGTATATTTCCCACCAAATTAATAAAATGCTTTTCCTCCAGGATATTGAAGAGAAGTAGGCTGTGTCTGTGGCTAATGCATTTATTGCCCAGACTTCAAGGAACTTTAGCTTCTTAAATCTTATTAGAAAAATAATGTAAAATATTATTTGTTTTAGTATAGCAATTATTTATAATTGAATACATATTTTATGCTATTTTCAGTTACCTTTACTTTCTTTAGAGAATTTTATGTACAAAAGCATATATATATATATATGTTTATATATATGTTTATATGTATAAATAAAATGAGAGACAGATATGGATAATATGGATATATAGATATATATCTCTCAGCTCCTAAGGAAGAGGCATTTGAATTTATGTTGTGACTTTATTACTTACAACATGAGTTGATGATAGAAAATACTAATACATCTATAATGAGTAATTAAATGCACAAATACATTTTCTATCTATAAAGAAATGATAGAAATCATATTTTTATTTCCAAGAGTGATCCTCAAATTACTTTAGCCATGCTTTATGCAAAGCATTTGACAGATGTTTTCATGAGAGCATTGACTGATGAATGTCTGCTGACCTGGAATTAATGCTTATTACTGAATTAACTGTATAATGCATGCCATGCTATATACATAATCTGCCAAAAGCATTGATTCTTCCATGCTAAGTGTTCAAGAAGCTTTTTACAAGAATCAATATTGATTTTTGCAGGTGGACTCTAGAAGAAATTTCTTGATTGTGAAAGACTATTTTTCAAAGTGGTTCACAAAGCTCCTGGTTTCATCTAATATATTGGCTGCAATAATCTCAACTCAGTACCACTTATTTGCAGAATATTGGCTGCTAGAGATTGTTGCTTCTAACAGTGGGTCTGCATTTATCTCAATTTTGTTTAAAATACCCTCAAATAAATAGCCAGTCTGTAAAGATAGTGTAGATTACTAAGAATGAATTAAAGTAGATTCATGAAGAAGAGGACTGACCAAGATTTGCCAGATTTATGGTGCTCAATGTGTCATTTCATTATCAAATACAGGAGTGAATCCTATTAAATTACTAATCAGGTGTCTTAGCTGTCCTCTCTTAGATATATACATATATGTTCCAGACAACAAAAAGTATGAAACTCATCTTTCTTTACTTATTTGCACCATATTTTTCATCATGACTAGTAATTTACCCAACGAAGGTTTCATCTATTGTAATAAAGGTCACAGAATAGAGTATATAATATAGGATAGAAGACTCACAGACTACTGATGGGCAAGTGTGCCATTCTAGGCAATGAAACAATTTGCTCCTGAGAGTGTCTTTATAATGAAGTTCAAATACCTCGGCTCTTAAGTTATTACAACCAAAAATCTAAGGAAAATAATTGTAATTCTTATCTAAGTTACACTGAAATAAAAGAGGATAATGAACGAATGTGAATACTACACCACTACTAAAAATAATAATGTAATAAAGAATGTTTTTAACTCTGAGCCTAATACAAGTGGAATTGCTCTTATACCAAGCTCATCACAAATTTCTCTCTTCCTTGATTGGAAAACCTAGATGACTCACATATTCTCCTTGTTGGCTATAGTAATAATTATTTTCCTTTTGCATTTTTGTCATGTTCCAGGCATTATACTAAAAGCTTCACATAGCACTTAATCTGCATGGTAACTCTATAAGATATATTTTCTATTATCATACTTGTCTTATAAGGAGAAAAATAAGGCTTCAAGAGGTGAAGTAGTTTATAATTTAAAAATAGAAACTTAGAAAGCTAGAACTCAAAATTGATCCTGCAACCTTTTAATCAATAATAGAAAGTTTTAGATTTACTGAAAAACTGAGAAGGTAGTACAGGGACTTCTCATTTATCCCATACCCAGTTTCTACTACAAGTAATGAGATATATGTTATAAATAATGAGCCATTATTGATACATACTGATACATTATTATTAATTAAATCCATAGTTTATTTAGCTTTCTCTCATTTTTACATAATGTACTTTTATTTTCTGGTTGCAGTGTCCTATTTGGGGTATCACATTACATGTAGTTGTCATGTCTCTTTAGACCCCTGTTTGCTGTGGCAGTTTCTCAGTCTTTCCCTGTTTTGATGACCTGGAAGGTTTTGAGGAATACTGGTCAGGTATTTTGTAGAATGTCTCTCAAGTGGGATTTATCTGATGTCCTTTTTTTCTCATGGTAAGACTAGAGTTATTGGTAACTGGGAGGAAGACCACAGATGTAAAATGCCATTTTCATCACATCATATCAAGCATATATACTATCAACATGATTTATGACTATTCATATTATTCTTGATTACTTTGCTGAAGTACTCTTTGTCTTCTCCACTGTAAAATTACTTTTTCCTTTTTTTTTTTTTTGCATTATCAACACTTTGTATGGCATAGGCACAGTCTACAACTAAAAAGTGAAGAGTTATGCTTCCTCTCCTTGAGGGAATATTCATGTAAATTATTATTAGTTCTTTTACATGGGATATTTATCTCATTTTCCTTATTTCTTAATTATTCAATCATTTATAATAGTTATAGGTTTATTGAGGTTTTTTTCTTTATTGATCTGAGGAATTCTCTCTCTATTCCTAGTTTGCTGAGAGTTTTTTTAAATCAGGAATGGTGTTGGATTTTGTCAAATGCTTTTTCTGCATCAATGGATATGATCATAAGATTTTTTTTGATTAGTCAGTTGATGTGGTGTATTACATTAATTGATTTTGAAATGTTGAACCAGCCTTGCATGCTGGAAAAAATCCCACTTTGTTGTAGTGTAAAATTCTTTTCATACATTTTTGGATTTGACTTGCTTATATTTTTTTGAGGAATTTGCAGTTGTGTTCATGAGAAATATTGGTGTGCAGTTTTCCTTTTTTGTAATGGCTTTATCTGATTTGGGTATTAGGATAATAATGCTAGCTTCATAGAATAGGTTATGAGTAGTATTATCCCTGCTTCTATTTTCTGGAAGAGATTGTAGAGAATTGCTATCATTTTGTTCTTCAATATTTGGTAGAATTCACCAATGAAAATATCTGGGTCTGGTGCTTTCTTTTTTGGAAGATTATTGTTGATTCAATTTCTTTAATAGGTTACTGATTTTTCCTTGTGTGAGTTTTAGTAGTTTGTGTCCTTCAAGAAATGCTTCCATTTCATCGAAGTTATCAAATTTGGGGGTAGAAATATTCATTTGTTCATAGTTCTCACTGATTATCTCCTCAGTATCCACAGCAACAGTAGTAATGGCTGCTCTCTCATTTTTTATATTAGTAATTTTTCTTAGTTCCCTGTTTGTTTTTAAGTAAACCTGCTAGAGTTTTATCAATTTTATTTTTTTCTAGAGATTTTATTGATTTTCTCTGTTGTTTTCCTGTTTTCAATTTTATTGATTTCTGCTCTAATTTGTATTATTTCTTCTCTTCTGCTTTCTTCAGACTTAAATTGTTCTTCTTTCTCTAGATCCCTAAGTTGGAAGCTTAGAGTATTGATTTTAGATCTTTCTTATTTTCTAACATATGTGGTTAACGCAATAAATTTCTCTCTAAACACGTTTTATTGCATCCCACTATTTTGATAAGTTGTATTTTGTTTCATTCAACTATTTATAAATTTCTCTTGAATCTTCTTTGGCCCATGTGTTTAGTAATGTGTTGCACAATCTCCAAATACTTGGGGGTTTCCCAGCTATCTTTCTGTTATTGATTTCTAGTTTAATTGGTCTGACAACATATTTTGCATGATTTCTATTCTTTTAAATTTGTTGGTGTGTTTTATGGTCTAGACTGTGGTCTATCTTAATAAATGTTCCATGTGAGCTTAAGAAGAATGTGTATTCTGCTGCTATTGAATGAAGTATCCTATAAACATTAATTAGATCAAATTGATTGATGGTGCTGTTCAGGTCAACTGCATCCTTACTGATTTTCTGCCAGCTTGATCTATCAAACACTGAAAGAGAGGAACTGAAATCCTCAACTATAATAGTGGATTTGTGTAGTTCTCTTTGCAGTTCTCTTAGTGTTTGCCTCATGTATTTTGATTCTGTCATTATATTGCATATACATTGGTATGTCTTCTTGGAGAATTGATCCCTTTATCATTATGTAATGCCCCTCTTTATCCCTGATAATGTTTTTTGTTCTAAAGTCTGTGTTGTCTGAAATTAATAAAGATACTTCAGCCGGGCGCGGTGGCGCGCGCCTGTAGTCCCAGCTACTCGGGAGGCTGAGGCAGGAGGATCGCTTGAGCCCAGGAGTTCTGGGCTGTAGTGCGCTATGCCGATCGGGTGTCCGCACTAAGTTCGGCATCAATATGGTGACCTCCCGGGAGCGGGGGACCACCAGGTTGCCTAAGGAGGGGTGAACCGGCCCAGGTCGGAAACAGAGCAGGTCAAAACTCCCGTGCTGATCAGTAGTGGGACCGCGCCTGTGAATAGCCACTGCACTCCAGCCTGGGCAACATAGCGAGACACCGTCTCTAAAAAAAAAAAAAAAAAAAAAAAAAAAAGATAAAGATACTTCAGCTTCCTTTTGATAAATATTAGCATGGTATATCTTTCTCCATCCCTTTACAATTAATCTGTGTCGGCGTATTTAAAGTGGATAGTTGGGTCTTTTTCTTAAACCACTCTGATGATCTTTGTCTTTTAATTGGTATATTTAGACAATTCACATTTAAAGTGATTATTGATGTAATCTGTTTAATAGTTATGTTTGTAACTGTCTTCTATTTGTTACACTCAGTTTTCTGCCTTCTCTTGTTTTAATGGAGCATTTTATTTGATTTCATTTTTCTCTTCCTTTAGCATATTAATTATACTTCCTTTAATGGTTTTCTTATAATTTGCAATATATATTTAACACCAATTAAGCCCATTCTAAAATAACACTATATTACTTCATGGGTAGTGCAAGTTCCTTCTAAGAGAGTTTTACCAATTCCTCCATCACATCCTATAAAACATTATTGTCATTCATTCAGTTATGCATATGCTAAAATCATCCAACACTTTTAATATTTTGAAAAATGTTATCTAATAGCTTAATTGTGAGTAAAATGAAAGATTTAATTTTACCTTCATTTATTCCTATTCTGACTCTTCCTTCCCTTATATAGATCTGAGTTCCTAACATATATCATTTTTCTTCTCCATGAAGAACTTCTTTTAACATTTTTTTCAGGAAAAGTCTACTATCAATGAATTCTCTCTCTCTCTTTTTTTTTTTTTTTTGTCTCTTGGAGTAAGTCTTTATTTCTCCTTTAATTTTTATTTATTTATTTATTTACTACTTTACAATGGTGTGTTAGTTTCTGCTTTATAAAACAGTGAATCAGCTATACATATACATATATCCCCATATGTCCTCCCTCTTCCGCCTCCCTCCCACCCTCCCTATCCCACCCTTCTAGATGGTCACAAAGCACAGTTGCTATGCAACTGCTTCCCAATAGCTATATATTTTACATTTGGTAGTGTATATATATCCATGCCACTCTCTCACTTTGTCCCAGATTACCCTTCCCCCTCCCCGTATCCTCAAGTCCATTCTCTAGTAGGTATGCATTTTTATTCTGGTCTTGCCCCTAGGTTATTCATGACCTTTTTTTTTTTTTTTAATATTCCACATATATGTGTTAGTATATGGTATTTGTTTTTCTCTTTCTGACTTACTTCACTCTATGTGACAGTCTCTAGGTCCATCTACCTGACTACAAATAACTCAGTTTTGTTCCTTTTTATGGCTGAGTAATATTCCATTGTATATAAGTGCCACATATTCTTTATCCATTCATCTGCTGATGGACATTTAGGTTGCTTCCATGTCCTGGCTATTGTAAATAGAGCTGCAAGGAACATTGTGGTACATGACTCTTTTTGAATTATGGTTTTCTCAGGGTATATGCCCAGTAGTGGGATTGTTGGGATGTATGGTAGTTCGACTTTTAGTTTTTAAGGAACATCCATACTGTTCTCCATAGTGGCTGTATCAATTTACATTCCCACCAACAGTACAAGAGGGTTCCTTTTTCTCCACACCCTCTCCAGCATTTACTGTTTGTAGATTTTTTGATGATGGCCATTCTGACTGGTGTGAGATGATATCACATTGTAGTTTTGATTTTCATTTCTCTAATGATTAATGAGGTTGAGCATTCTTTCATGTGTTTGTTGGCAATCTGTATATCTTCTTTGGAGAAATGTCCATTTAGGTCTATTTTTGGATTTGGTTGTTTGTTATTTTAATATTGAGCTGCATGAGCTCCTTGTAAATTTTGGAGATTAAACCTTTGTCAATTGCTTCATTTGCAAATATTTTCTCCCATTCTGAGGGTTGACTTTTCATCTTGTTTATGGTTTCCTTTGCTGTGCCAATTAAGTTTCATTAGGTCCCATTTGTTTATTTTTGTTTTTACTTCCATTTCTCTAGGAGGTGGGTCAAAAAGGATCTTGCTGTGATTTATGTCACAGAGTGTTCTGCCTATGTTTTCCTCTAAGAGTTTGATGGTCTCTGGCCTTACATTTAGGTCTTTAATCCATTTAGAGTTTATTTTTGTGTATGCTGTTAGGGAGTGTTATAATTTCATTCTTTCACATGTAGCTGTCCAGTTTCCCCAGCACCACTTATTAAAGAAGCTACCTCTTCTCCACTGTATATTCTGCCCTCCTTTATCAAAGATAAAGTGACCATATGTGTGTGGGTTTATCTCTGAGCTTTCTATCCTGTTCTATTGATCTATATTTCTGTTTTTGTCCCAGTACCATACTGTCTTGATTACTGTAGCTTTGTAGTATATTCTGAAGTCCAGGAGTCTGATTCCTCCAGCTCCGTTTTTCTTTTTCAAGATTGCTTTGGCTATTCGGGGTCTTTTGTGTTTCCATACAAATTGTGAAATTTTTTGTTCTAGTTCTGTGAAGAATGCCAGTAGTAGTCTGATAGGGATTGCATTGAATCTGTAGATTGCTTTGGGTAGTAGAGTCATTTTCACAATGTTGATTCTTCCAATCCAAGAACATGGTATATCTCCCCATCTATTTGTGTCATCTTTAATTTCTTTAATCAGTATCTTATAATTTTCTGCATACAGGTTTTTGTCTCCTTAGGTAGGTTTATTCCTAGATATTTTATTCTTCTTGTTGCAGTGGTAAATGGGAGTGTTTTCTTAATTTCATTTTCAGATTTTTCATCATTAGGGTATAGGAATGCAACAGATTTCTGTGCATTAATTTTGTATCCTGCTACTTTACCAAATTCATTGATTAGCTCTAGTAGTTTTCTGGTAGCATCTTTAGGATTCTCTGTGTATAGTATCATGTCATCTGCAAACAGTGACAGCTTTACTTCTTCTTTTCCAATTTGGATTCCTTTTATTTCCTTTTCTTCTCTGATTGCTGTGGTTAAAACTTCCAAAACTATGCTGAATAATAGTGGTGAGAATGGGCAACCTTGTCTTGTTCCTGATCTTAGTGGAAATGGTTTCAGTTTTTCACCATTGAGGATGATGTTTGCTGTGGGTTTGTCATATATGGCCTTTACTATATTGAGGTAGGTTCCCTCTATGCCCACTTTCTGGAGAGTTTTTATCATAAATGGGTGTTGAATTTTGTCAAAAGCTTTCTCTGCATCTATTGAGATGATCAAATGGTTTTTCTCATTCAATTTGTTAATATGGTGTATCACATTGATTGAGTTGCGTATATTGAAGAGGCCTTGCATTCCTGGGATAAACCCCACTTGATCATAGTGTGTGATCCTTTTAATGTGCTGCTGGATTCTGTTTGCTAGTATTTAGTTGAGGATTTTTGCATCTATGTTCATCAGTGATATTGGCCTGTAGTTTTATTTCTTTGTGATGTCTTTGTCTGGTTTTGGTATCAGCGTGATGGTGGCCTCGTAGAATGAGTTTGGGAGTGTTCCTCCCTCTGCTATATTTTGGAAGAGTTTGAGAAGGATTGGTGTTCGCTCTTCCCTAAATGTTTGATAGAATTCTCCTGTGAAGCCATCTGGTCCTGGGCTTTTGTTTGTTGAAGATTTTTAATCACAGTTTCAATTTCAGTGTTTGTGATTGGTTTGTTCATATTTTCTGTTTCTTCCTGGTTCAGTCTCAGAAGGTTGTGTATTTCTAAGAATTTGTCCATTTCTTCCAGGTTGTCCATTTTATTGGCATATAGTTGCTTGTAGCAATCTCTCATGATCCTTTGTATTTCTGCAGTGTCAGTTGTTACTTCTCCTTTTTCATTTCTAATTCTATTGATTTGAGTCTTCTCCCTCTTTTTCTTGATTAAGTCTGGCTAATGATTTATCAATTTTATCTTCTCAAAGAACCAGATTTTAGTTTTATTGATCCTTGCTATCATTTCCTTCATTTCTTTTCATTTATTTCTGATCTGATATTTATGCTTTCCTTCTGCTAACTTTGGGGGTTTTTTGTTCTTCTTTCTCTAATTGCTTTAGGTGTAAGTTTAGGTTGTTTACTTAGATGTTTCTTGTTTCTTAAGGTAGGATTGTATTACTATATACTTCCCTTTTAGAACTGCTTTTGCTGCATCCCATAGGTTTGGGGTTGTCATGTTTTCATTGTCATTTGTTTCTAGATATTTTTTGATTTCCTCTTTGATTCCTTCAGTGATCTCTTGGTTATTTAGTAGTGTGTTGTTTAGCCTCCATGTGTTTGTATTTCTTACAGATTTTTTCCTGTAATTGATATCTAGTCTCATAGTGTTGTGGTCAGAAAAGATACTTGATATGATTTCAATTTTCTTAAATTTACCACGGCTTGATTTGTGACCCAAGATATTATCTATCCTGGAGAATATTCCATGAGCATTTGAGAAGAATGTGTATTCTTTTGGTTTTGGAAGGAATGTCCTATAAATATCAATTAAGTCCATCTTTTTTAATGTATCATTTAAAGCTTGTGTTTCCTTATTTTCATTTTGGATGATCTGTGCATTGGTGAAAGTGGGGTGTTAAAGTCCCCTACTATGATTGTGTTACTGTCAATTTCCCCCTTTATGGCTGTTAGTATTTGGCTTAAGTACTGAGGTGCTCCTATGTTGGGTACATATATATTTATCATTGTTATATCTTCTTCTTGGATTGATCCCTTGATCATTATGTAGTGTCCTTCTTTATCTCTTGTAATAGCCTTTGTTTTCAAGTCTATTTTGTCTGATATGAGGAATGCTACTCCAGCTTTCTTTTGATTTCCATTTGCATGTAATATCTTTTTCCATCCCCTCACTTTCAGTCTGTTTGTGTCCCTAGGTCTGAAGTGGGTCTCTTGTAGACAGCATATATACAGGTCTTCTTTTTATATCCATTCAGCCAATCTATGTCTTTTGGTTGGAGCATTTAATCCATTTACATTTAAGGTAGTTATCGATATGTATGTTCCTATTACCATTTTCTTAATTGTTTTGGCTTTACTGTTGTAGGTCTTTTCCTTCTCTTGTGTTTCCTGCCTATAGAAATTCGTTTAGCATTTGTTGTAAAGATGGTTTGGTGGTGCTGAATTCTCTTAGCTTTTGCTTGTCTGTAAGGTTTTTAATTTCTCCATCAAATTTGAATGAGATCCTTGCTGAGTAGAGTAATCTTGGTTGTAGGTTTTTCTCCTTCATCACTTTAGATATGTCCTGCCACTGCCTTCTGGCTTGCAGAGTTTCTGCTGAAAGATCAGCTGTTAACGTTTTGGGGATTCCCTTATGTGTTGTTGTTTTTCCCTTGCTGCTTTTAGTATTTGTTCTTTGTATTTAATTTTTGATAGTTTGATTAATATATGTCTGTTGTGTTTTTCCTTGGATTTATCCTGTATAGGACTCTCTGTGCTTCCTGGACTTGGTTAACTATTTCCTTCCCCATATTAGGGAAGTTTTCCCGTATAATCTCTTCAAATATTTTCTCAGTCCCTTTCTTTTTCTCTTCTTTTTCTGGGACCCCTATAATTCGAATGTTGGTGCCTTTAATGTTGTTCCAGAGGTCTCTGAGACTGTCCTTAATTCTTTCCATCTTTTTCCTTTATTGTGCTCTGCAGTAGTTATTTCCACTATTTTACCTTCCAGGTCACTTATCCGTTCTTCTGCCTCAGTTATTCTACTATGGATCCCTTCTAGAGAATGTTTACTTTCATTTATTGTGTTGTTCATCACTGTTTGTTTGCTCTTTAGTTCTCCTAGGTCCTTGTTAAACGTTTCTTGTATTTTCTCCATTCTATTTCCATGATTTTGGATCATCTTTACTTCATTATTCTGAAATCTTTTTAAGGTAGATTGCCTATTTCCTCTTCATTTGTTACATCTGGTGTTTTTTTGCCTTGCTCCTTCATCTGCTGTGTGTTTCTTTGTCTTCTCATTTTGATTAACTTACTGTGTTTGGGGTCTCCTTTTTTGCAGGCTGCAGGTTTGTAGTTCCCGTTGTTTTTGGTGCCTGTCCCCAGTGGCTAAGTTTGGTTCAGTGGGTTGTGTCGGCTTCCTGGTGGAGGGGAATAGTGCCTGTGTTCTGGTGGATGAGGCTGTTTCTTGTCTTTCTGGTGGGCAGGTCCAGCTCTGGTTTTGTTTTTTTGGGTGTCTCTGACCTTATTATGATTTTAGGCAGCATCTGTGCTAATGGGTGGGGTTGTTTTCCTGTCTTGCTAGTTGTTTGGCATAGGGTGTCCAGCACTGTAGCTTGCTGGCTATTGAGTGGAGCTGGGTCTTGGTGTTGAGATGGAGATCTCTGGGAGATTTTCACTGTTTGATATTATGTGGAGCTGGGAGCTCTCTTGTGGACCAGTGTCCTGAACATGGCTCTCCCACCTCAGAGGCACAGCCCTGACGCCTGGCTGGAGCACTAAGAGCCTACCCTCCACAGGGCTCAGAGTACAATGGAGGAAAAAAAGAAAGAAAGAAAGAAGAAGATAAAATAAAATAAAATAAAATAAAGTTATTACAATAAAAAATAATTATTAAGAAAAAAATTGTTAAGTAATAAAAAACAATAATAAAAAATAGACAGACAGAACCCTAGGACAAATGGTGAAAGCAAAGCTATGCAGACAAAATCACACATAGAAGCATACACATACACACTCACAAAAAGAGAAAAAGGGAAAAAATATATATATATATTGTTGCTCCCAAATTCCACCTCCTCAATTTGGGATGATTCGTTGTCTATTCAGGTGTTCCACTGATGCAGGTACATCTAGTTGATTGTGGAGATTTAATCCACTGCTCCTGAGGCTGCTGGGAGGAATTTCCCTTTCTCTTCTTTTTTTGCACAGCTCCCAGGGTTCAGCTTTGGATTCGGCCCCACCTCTGCATGTAGGTCGCCTGAGGGCATCTGTTCTTCTCTCAGACAGGATGGGGTTAAAGGAGCAGCTGCTTCAGGGGCTCTGGCTCACTCAGGCCGGGGGGGAGGGAGGGGTACGGATGCTGGGCGAGCCTGGTCGGTAGAGGCAGCGTGACGTTGCACCAGCCTGAGGCGCGCCATGTGTTCTTCCGGGGTAATTGTCCCTGGATCACAGGACCATGGTAGTGGTGGGCTGCACAGCCTCTCGGGAGGGGAGGTATGGATAGTAACTTGCACAGGATAGTATGCTTGCACACAGGCTTCTTTGTGGCTGCAGCAGCAGCCTTAGTGTCTCATGCCCGTCTGTGGCATCCGCACTGATAGCCACAGCTCGCGCCCGTCTCTGGAGCTCCTTTAAGCGGCATTCTTAATCCCCTCTCTTCGCGCACCAAGAGACAAAGTGGCAAGAAAAAGTCTCTTGCCTCTTCGGCAGCTCCAGACCTTTTCCCGGACTCCCTCCTGGCTAGCCGTGGTGCAGTAGCCCCTTCAGGCTGTTTTCACGCCGCCAACCCTAGTCCTCTCCCTGGGATCCACCAAAGCTGGAGCCTCAGCTCCCAACCCCTGCCCATCCCGCTGGGTGAGCAGACAAGCCTCTCGGGCTGGTGAGGGCAGGTCGGCACCGATCCTCTGTGCAGGAAGCTTCTCCGCTTTGCCCTCCACACCCCTGTTGCTGTGCTCTCCTCCGTGGCTCTGAAGCTTCCCTCCCCGCCACCCGCAGTCTTGGCCCACAAAGGGGCTTCCTAATGAGTGGAAACCTTTCCTCCTTCACAGCTCCCTCCCACTGGTGCAGGTCCCGTCCCTATTCTTTTGTCTCTGTTTTTTTCTTTTTTCTTTTGCTGTACCCAGGTACAAGTGGAGAGTTTCTTGCCTTTTGGGAGGTCTGAGGTCTTCTGCCAGCGTTCAGCAGGTGTTCTGTAGGAGTTGTTCCACATGTAGATCTATTTCTGATATATTTGTGGGGAGGAAGGTGATCTCCACGTCTTACTCTTCCGCCATCTTGAAGCTCTCTCTCGACAACATTATTTAAATGATGACATAGGCATTTCCAGGAAAATCCAGAAAATTTGGAGGGAACTTCAAGGATGGACAGAAATAGGGAAGAGTTGTAGTGATGGGTTTTGCCAGAATGTGGATACAAAATACTTAAGTCAGTTCACAGGCTTCAAGATAAAAGGTCAACTAGACTCCTTTAGGGATCAGAAATTCAAGGATGGAGTGGGGCTACAGGTCATAGACAATAATATTTCTGGAGCTCTGAGTTGAGCATGTTGTTTCAACAATTTTCCCCCCAGAAACTTAGGTAATCATAGTTGCTTTTTTTCATACAATCTTTATAATTGATTGCAAGTAGACAAATCAACATTTTTTATCTCCTCCCCATCTTTTTCAAAGGCTTGAAATGCTTTACAGGTTAAACTGTATATTGTCCCAAGTAAAATTCTTTAGCACTCAGAAACTGAAATCATGATCTTTACTGTAAAATTGGTCAACTAAGAAGAGTACTTTTAGAGGAAAACACAGGCAGAACACTCTCTGACATAAATGACAGCAAGATCCTTCTTGATCCACCTCCTTGCTGGAGGCTGAAAGTCTGAGATCAAGGTGCCAGCATGCTCAGGTGAAGGGCCTCTTCCAGGCTGGAGTCCTCTCATTGGATCCACCCCTGGCGGAAGCGGGCTTTCCTTTAATTTTGAATAATAACTTCACCAGATATAGAATTTTAGGGTTTTTTTTCCCTTTCAACATATTATATTATACCACTCCCTTTTTTTGCATGGTTTCTAATGAAAAGTTCAGTATAATTTTTAAATCTTTGTTCCTCTATGTGTTTCCTCTTGCTGCTTTCAAGATTTCTTTGTTTTTGATTTTTTGCAGGTTGAATGTATTATGCCTAAATATAGATGCTTTAATATTCATTCTGCTTAGTGTTCTCTGAGATTCCTAGATCTGTGATTTTGTGTCTTGCATTAATTTTGGAAAATTCTCATTCATTTTTACTTCAAATATTTCTTCCATTATCTCTTTCTTCTCATTCATTTCTTCTCTAATAAGGTGTATGTTAACACCATTGGAAATTGTTCCACAGTTTTTGAATATTCTTTTCAATTTGGCTTTTATTTTTTAATCCTTGCATTTAACTTGGGAAGTTGCTATTGACATGCCTTCAAGGTCACTTATTCTTTCCTGAGCTGTATCTAGATCTCCTGCTGATCCCATCAGAGGCAGTTTTTATGTTTGTTACAGTGATTTTGATTTCTAGCACTTATTGTTGATTCTTACTTATAGTTTCTATGTCTTTGCTTACATTACCTAGCTGTTCTTGAATGTTGTCTTTTTTTCACTAGAGCTTTGAACTTATTAATCATTATTACTGTAAATTCCCTGATAGATCCAGAATCTGTCATATCTTATTCTGGTTCTGATGCATGCTTTATTTTTTTCAGATTGTGTTTTTCTTTGCCTTTTAGCATGGCTTGCACATTTGTATTGAAAGCTGGGCATGATGTATCAGGTAATAGCAACCGAGGTGAATAGGCCTATAGTGTGAGGCTTTATATTAATCTTGCAAGGAGTCGGGCTGTGTTTGTTGTTTCCTATAACTTTAGGTATATGAGCCTTCTGTATCCTCTAGCATCCTTGTTTTCATCTTTTTTATTCCCTTTGTTTTTCCCTAAAAACTCCTTCTTAAATAGAGTCTGAGCCTTGTAGCTTTTACCTAGCCACCCCCACCTCCATGTTAGATGAGATAGGAAGGCTAGAGGGGATGGAGCTGGGTAACTTTTCTCCCCCCATAATGAATAAATCTCGAGTAAAATCTTTTCTCTTGCTGAGTGGGTCTTTGTAATTGAAATTCTCTCAGCATATTTTTAAGTGGTTATTTTTCCCCCACCCCTGCCAGAAACATGAGGTTTTTTCATGATTTTTCACTGTGAGAATGTGGTGGAGTTCTTAGAAGTAAAACCCACAGAGGTGTGAATATCCCCTAAGACTGGATTGTAGGAACCTCTCATTTTTACTTTAGTCTATACTCCAACTCCAATAATTTATTAAAATTACTGTTTAAGTGCTCTTAGATGTTTATGGCTCCAGTGGCTTGTGTTCTTGGCAACCTGACCTCATCTGTGATTATCTGTATATGCCTTTCTCTCCAAATTTCAGTTGATGGTTTGCCCTGTGACCTCTGTTTTCTGATTGGTGCAGGAAAAGTTGTTGATTTTCATTTTGTTCAGCTCTTTTCTTATTGTAAGGAAGGGAGTGCTGTCTTTCAAGCTCTTTATGTCTTGAAGCTGAAATAGAAGTCTGAGCTTTTACTCTTAATCACTGTTCTCTCCAATAGTGGCTCAAAAACTTTATCATGCACCAGAATCTCCTGGAAGACTTGTTAAAACTGAGATTGCTGGAGACTTCCCTAGTGGTCCAGTGGTTAAGACTCTGCACTTCCACTGTTTGATCCCTTGTCAGGGAACTAAGATTCTACATGGTGCAGGGTGCAACCCCCCCCCACAAAAAAAAACAAAACAAAACAAAAACTGAGATTGCTGGGCACCACTCCCAAAGTTTCTAATTAAGTGAGTCTGGGGTAGAACTTAAGAGTTTGCATTTCTACAAGTTCACAGTTAATGCGGATGCTGGTGGTCCATTGGACCACACTTTGAGAAATACTCTTTACTATTTTAGTAGCTGACCTTAATTGAGTTCTACTCATATGAGTCATATAACCAAGAAACTGAATGGCCCAAACAACTTGCTTCTTGAGTTTGACTATGTTGTTATTGCTGTGTTGAAATCATCCCTATTTCTTTGCTATCCTTGTCACAGTACTCATTATTGTGTTTTTTGCTGAATGAGAGTTTTAGCACTATCAGTGCTCCTTTCTATATATTTATTTGCTGAGTTATTGTTATGTAAAAATATTCATTGTAAAAACAAAAATCAGAATCTCCAGGAAGGGTTTTTGGTAAGTCCCCATCCCATTTCAGAGAGGTAATATGGTATGTAACTTTTCTGTGCAGGTTCAAATGTATATATAAACATATATACATGTGTATATATAGTCCTGAAACTTGCTTTTTTAAGCTTAAGATATGACGAAGTTTTGTTTTATATCAGTATCTGTGGACTACTTCATTATTTGGACAGTTACATAGTACCCCATTTTGTGAATGTGCCATATTTAGTTAACACATTTTTAAGCATGGACCTTAAGCCATTCAGAATGCTTTTTTATTACAAAAATTATAGCACTTGACATTTGTATACACAAGTCTTTCTGTTCCTGTACTGGCATCACTGAAGTATAAATTCCTAGAAGTAGAATTTTTGAGTCAGAGGTCATATACACTTACTTTACTAAATAACAACATAAATGATGGTATGAGAATACCACCAGTTCTCCATTGTCAGCCCACCATGTTATAAAATGTTTTGAACTTTGCAAATCTGGAGAAATAAGTGCAGCCAAAGTGCATATACAATTTTTAAGCCTGAAGACATATTTCACTTACTGTCTCCTGTGTTCTCTCTCTCTCTCTCTCTCTCCTCCCCCACCCTCCCACGGCTTTTCTCTCTCCCTTTCATCTAGATACCATGTGAAATGGTATGCTTGGTTGTGAAGGTCACATTTTTGTCTGATCTTTGCTGATGACCTGTGTCCCACTGTTTTAGAGAGAACACTTAATGAGAAGTGCTTGCAAATGATTTGTTGCCTCTGTCTTCTATTCCAAGGCCAATGCTTTGTTTTCACTGCCTAAAACTGTTTAGTTTGGAACTCTCCTTCCTAAAAGACACAAAATTATGTCTCTCAGTTAAATTTCAGAACTCAGGCAGAAAAGTCTACTTTATCAAATTTGTTTTTCCTTTCTCCTATTTGCCATCTAGCTCCTGTCTGATCTCATATCTATCTTATAGAACTGTGTTGAAAGTGGCAAAGATCACCTCATACATAAAAATGTCATGAAAAATTTCCTCTTAATCTAGAGCAAGTTTAGCAGGTGGTTTGCCTTCCCTGTATCTATAATTAATTAAATTGGTAAATGTGTGCCTGTAATTTTTGAGTTCCTGACACCTAGAGCCTGATTGCCTTCACTAAGCCAATGCCACATTTTAAGTTTTATTATTGAAGCACGTCTTATCCAAATCAGCAGCTGGACCTCCAGTTTTCATATCCATACTCCAGGTTGGCAGTAGGAACTTCTTTTTCATGGAGTTCTGGGATACACTGAGCCCCTTGGCAGGCTGTAAGACAATCTACTTCCACTTTTTCTAGTGGATTTGTGCACTTGGCTGTTCTTCAGATGATGTACCATAGCAGCTTAAAAGTAGAAACCGGGTCAAGAATGATATTCATAACTATGCCCATTTTAAAATTTTGTTTTCCATAGTTTCCTCATTGATTTGTGGGAAACCTTTTGTATATTATAGATATTAATCTTTTGTCAAATACTTATATATATATTTTTCCTCAATATGGTATCTTTTAATTGTCTTTATTTACTCTTTTTTTTTCCATAACAGAAGTTTTAAATATTTATGTACTAAAATTTGCTAATCTTTTCTTATGGATTCTAGTTTTTGCACCAAACTTAGAAAGACATTCCCATATCTATAATTAACTTTAAAATATTTCTACTACTTAAAAAAATGTATTTATTTATTTAATGTATTTATCTATCCATTTATTTTTAATAGGCTTCTTTTTAGAGCTGTTTTAGGTTCACTGAAAAATTAAGCAAAATGTACAGAAAATTTCCATATATCCCCTGCCCCTCTCCCCACATATACAACCACCCCCATTATCAACATCCCACACCAGAATGATGTATTTGTTATAATCAATGAACATACTTTGTTACATCATTATCATCTAAAGTCTATAGTTTACATCAGGATTCACTCTTGGTATTATGCATTCTATGGTTTTCGACAAATGTATCATGACATTTGTCCACAATTGTATCATACAGAATAGTTTCACTGTCCTAAAAATCTTCTCTCCTCTGCCTATTCACCCCTCCCTCCTCTGTTATCTCTATCAACAACTGATCTTGTTACCATCTTCTTAGTTTTTTCTTTTCCAGAGTATCATACAGTTGGAATCATATAGCATGTAGCCTTTTCAGATTGGCTTCTTTCACTTAGCATATGTAGTTAAGGTTCCTCCATATTTTTTCACAGCTTGTTATCTCATTTCTTTCTAGCATGAAATAATATTCCATTATCTGAATGCCACAGTTTATTTATCCATTCACCTACTGAAGGACCTATGGGTTACTTCTAAGTTTTAGCAATTATGACTAAAGCTGCTACACACATCCACGTGCAGGTTTTTATGTGGACATATGTTTTGACCTCTTATGGGTAAATACAAAATAATGCAATTATTGGATCATATAGTAAGAGTATGTATAATTTTGTAAGACACTGCCAAAATGCTTTTCAAAGTGGCTGTACAATTTGGCATTGCCACCAGCAATAAGTGGGAGTTGTTGTTGCTCCACTTTGTCACTAGCATTTGTTGTTGTCAGTGTTTCGGATTATGGCTATTCTAATAGTTGTTCATTGTTGTTTTAATTTGAAATTCCCTAATGACATATGATGTTGAACATATTTTCATATGCTATTTGCCATATGTATATCGTTTTTGGTGAGGTGTTTGTGGAGGTATGATGCCTATTTTTTTTTTTTTTTTTTTTTTTGCGGTATGCAGGCCTCTCACTGTTGTGGCCTCTCCCGTTGTGGAGCACAGGCTCCGGACGCACAGGCTCAGCGGCCATGGCTCAGAGGCCTAGCCGCTCCGCGGCATGTGGGATCTTCCCAGACCGGGGCACGAACCCGTGTCCCCTGCATCAGCAGGCGGACTCTGAACCACTGCGCCACCAGGGAAGCCCGATGCCTATTTTTAAAGTAGTTTGTTAATTTTCTTATCATTTTAAATTTTTTTGTATAGTTTGGATAACAAACCTATATCAGATGTGCCTTTTGCAAATATTTTATCTCAGTCTGTGGCTTGTCTTCTTCTGTTGACTGTCTTTTGCAGAGCAAAAGGTATTAATTTTAATTAAATTTAATTGAATCAATTATTTCTTTCATGGATCATGCCTTTGGTGTCTTCTACTACTTCTAAAAATTACTTTTACTTTGTCTTATTGTTTCTATTGTATCTAGCTTCGAAATATTTCTAATATTTTGATCTTTTCTTACTAACTCCATTGATTACAAATTAGCCCAAGCATTATCATATGACTTGGGTTGTTGTAATAGCTTTCCAGCTGACCTGTTTGCAACCTTTCCCAAAGCAGTCAAGTTGTTAAAACCATAGACAAAACAATTGCTAACACTTCAGTTAAAAACCCTCCAAAGTTTTATCACTTTACACCTACGAGGCCCTGCATGGTTCCATCTCCCCACCCCCAAACCTCATATCCTATTACTTTTTCTCATGCTCTCTCTCTTCTGGCAGTTGGCCTCTTTATTCTGCGAATAACCCAAAGAATCTGATTTCAGGACTTTGGCATTTCAGGGCTGTTCCTTCTTTCTAGAATGCTCTTACCTAAGAACTCACAATTTGTCCCACCTGTCTTTTAGATCACCTCCTAAAACATGCCTTTTCTGATCATCCATTCTAAGAGTACCTTTTGAAACAGTATTTCATAGAACTGTTTATCACTGACACATTACCAATTTGTTTGTTTATTGTCTCTCTCCTCCATACAGAGCATAAACCCCACAGAAAACCCTCTTTTTAACTGCTATATCCCCAGTCCCTCTGAAAGTTAAGTGTATAACTGGCAGGTGGGAACACTCCTCTGAGATAAGAATCTCATAACTATTCTAAAGGATATTAATCTGGGGGTGGGAATGGGAGTGTGATGAGAGAGGTTTACTAGATAAATCATAGTTGAGGTGTGGTGTCACATTTGATGCTAAAATTGGTAATTGTTAAATGCTAGGTCCCAATAGTAGGATGAACAGGTAGGTGGCACTGCAATTCCAAATTAATGTTAACTAATAATGTTTAATTTGGAAAGTGTAGGGGAGTGGGGTGCATGAACAAGCTTCAGAATTCAGAGGTAAAGTCTTGATGACTTGCTTGGTCTATACAGCCTGTTTGCCTTGGGTTAGAACTAAAGACTTAAACCTTGTAGACACTGATATCTCTCTAGAAATTTGGCATATATCTTCCTGGGAGTGAGAAAACAAAGTTGCATCTGAGATTTACTCTTCTTGCATAATTACAAATTACATTTGTAATGGGTTCAACCATAGCTAGGTTCAGTTGGTTGAGAACTGCATTGTTATGTTTCCAACTTAGTTTTGGAGTCATAGTGCTTCGCCAAGCAGCTTGAACATTTGCTAGTTCCTAAAACCTTTTTAAAAATATTTTTGAACATTAGAGTTTTTAAGAGGACAAAGCAAAAATATTTTTTTAGTTGGAAGCAAAATGGAAAGTTCTTCACAGTAGCATAATATATTAAAATTGTGTAAATTTAGACTTCTTTTTAGATGACTATTTGGACTTTGCTGAGCGGTATCCTTTTCATATCATTTGTCTTGATAAATATTTGTTCAATTTCTATTTAGTGTACTAGATAAGAAGGAAAATTATCTTTTTATTTTTTAAACACAATCTACAGTTTTTCTTAAATATTCTAGTTTTGATTTTTCTTAAGGATATCAATTTTATTGCTCTTGTATTCAGTTTTATTCAAATGAATTATAAACTGTAGATATGTTAAATAAATTGATAGCAAGCAAATTGTAAGAACTAAAATTACAAAATTCAAAGTATCAGAGGTTACTGATATGTAGAACTGTCTAACCATGTAATGTGTCTAAAGATGTGCTACTGTATTTGAAAATTAGATACCAGAGATGCCAATGTCGAAATTGACCTGAGCTTAAACATTAGTTCAGTGACATTGAGCCTAATGCCCCGTTTCCACCTTTTATGCAATTTGTGCTAAGGCCATATTTTTAAAATATATAGATTTTCCTTGAGTGAAAGCTTTTTCATGTCTCATTTATCCATTTCTGTTTTCTGAGGATTTTATTACTGATGCCTTAAAATCAGAAGGGAAGTATTTTGAAATACTTTCAAAGATATAGTTAGTAATTGAGGATAGTCAGTTTAAATGTAGACAGTGGTTAACATGTTCTCAGAATTAAGGTGCTCTTTAAAAAACGATTCCCTTTTAGGGGCATTATCAAATACAGAACTGATTAAGCAATCAAAATCTGCTCTAGTTTCAGAGCAAAATGTTAGCCATTCTGCCACTCATTCTTTCTTTTATTACACCTCTTTATTGTCTCTTTAGATTCTTTCTTTCTGTTCTGAATGATTTCCTGCCTTATGGCCATCTAAGGAACATAGTGGAAGCGTAAAGAATTAATTAAAGTTCTAATGGCATAATTAGTAGTAAGTGTGAACTGTTAAAGCATTTTCTCAGATGTTTTATAGCTTGTGAGACATCATCTTCACCTCAGCCGATGAATACTGACCACCTGTTATCTATTACCATAACGTTATACAAGCAGACTGACAGAAAGCAATCTGGTCTCCAGTGATTGGAGTACTGAAGCAATTGACAGGCAGTTTCCACAAAGGTAAACTGTGAAAGTTAAATGAGATGGTAAATACAAACTCAGGCAGGTGTTTAATGGAGAAACACTATTAAACCAACCCAGAAGTTGTAAAATGAATGTATTGTTTATGCACATTCTTATGGTATTCAGTTTGTTTCAGTGTTTGAAGACAGTGACTTTAAAACCAATATTCTATGTCATTCATTTGTAATTACCTGTATGAGCTCATAACTTAAGTCAAGAAGCATACTGCACTTAGTGAAGAAAGTTTGTTGCAAAAGAAGTTTTTGGCCCTTAAACAGTTTTGATTTAAAATGTAAAAGTGGTTGGTGATGCTTTACACTAAATAGATGCTTTCTCTTAAACTTGATGGAGTAAATAAGCTTAAACAGAAAATAAGTTAACTTAGAAGGGAAAGCATGAATTAGCAGATTTCATTGAATTTAGGGCTATTTGTCGCTAAAATGTCCTACAAGATTTCTTCTGGGTGCTGAATAACACTGAATTTCTAGTATGACTTCTGCAATTATTGATTTGTTTCTTGTCTGTTCTCTAGGAAAGTAAGATGAAGATCAGCATGACAGTATTTATAGGTTGCATCTCATCTGTGGGATGTAATCTGTCTTCGTTAAGTTCAGTAAAAGTGATAGATGGCATTTGGCAGTGTAATGATGTGATCACTCTACCAGTGCCTTTTTAAATCATAAGCTGTTGCTTTCTGTTGTGTAGATATTTAATCAGTTATACACCCCATTACTGATTTAATTCAGAACATCAGTGGCAGGTGAATAATGTGTATATTTGTATATTAATATCATATTGTATTAATGCTCCCTTCATTTAAGTGTGCTATTCACTTGAAAATCATAAACTGTTGCTTCATGGGTAGAATAAATTTAATCAAGATGTTAGGCATCTAATACCTTCAGAGTTTTAATTCAGTGTGTCAGTAAAAAAGTGTGTTCCTTTATATCCTTGTTCAGGCTTTCTTGACTCAATGGATTATTTGATAACATCAGTACTTGCTATGAGTGGTTAAAAAACAAATTCTATTAATTTATACCCAATGTAAATGCACTTTCATTTTAAGAATACAGTAGAGGAGCAGAGCTTTGAGAAAATAATGCCAGAGCAA
Organism: Mesoplodon bidens; assembly: GCF_964165515.1. Lineage (NCBI taxonomy): Eukaryota > Metazoa > Chordata > Mammalia > Artiodactyla > Ziphiidae > Mesoplodon > Mesoplodon bidens. Next base: position 55,777,697 of record NC_138165.1, read on the forward strand.
CAAGTTTTAATATAGAAAGTAGAAAACCCAGCAACTGTTTAATGGTGATACACTATTAAAACCACCCCAGAAATTCATCAACATTCCTAGTTTTTTCATTAGATTTTACGTTAATTTTAGAGTGCAGGATGATTTTCATATGTAAGAAATCTGGTTCAAAATATTCTAAATGATTTTAGGGGATGAATCATTTGAATAACTACTATTTATATTTCACATTTCTGCTCTCAAATACATGATTCATACCTTACAACATGGAATATTTATAATTAAAACATTCTTCTTTTTTAGGAAATCTTCGTGGCATCACTATCTTTTGAAGACCTTTATACTAACTTTATAGAATCGCATGTTGATTCTGACACTTAGAAACTTAGAATAAACATCCATAGAAAAACTTGAACACATTTTCCAATGAAGTTTTAATGATTCCACATAATTAAGTGTAGAAAAAAATGTTTTTAATTTACAAGCAGACTAATGCATATTCTGTCAGCGTTACTTTGTTCTAGACATTTAATCAAAGGGGATAGTTGTAACATTTTTCTAAAGAAATCACCAAGCCTTCTGGGAGCTTCCTCTAGGAAGTATGTAGTACAATTAAGCAGTTGTGCAGAAATGACATTGACTGATAGCCTAAACAGATTCCGACTTAATCTCATTGAACCTTACAGCTTTCATTCCCCTGTCCTTCTCTCTTTAACAACTTGACAGCTGTCATTTTTGATGCCACAATGTTCAGGTTGGCTTGGCGTGGACAAACAGCCTTGCACTAAACATGACGGGCTACCTTCCTAACTTCATCAAGGTTCATTATCTTCTCAAAATGCTGACTCTTAACCCTTAGAGTGAATATGATTTACTGTGATGACTCAGATTTCAAAAATCAAAGTGGAAGAATGGGCAAAAGACAAAGAAGGAAAAGAAGAAGAAAGAAAAATATGTAAACTTCTGACTGCAGCATCCTGATAGATTTTAAACATCTAGGATAAATTTATAATGTTAAAAATGCCTACTTTGAAGGCATGGAGTAGTTATTGAACCAATCCATCAATATATCATATTTGCTTATTTGGCACTTTTTTTGTCATAAGCAGCTTTCTCATTTTTATTTCAAAGATTTAAATACCTTCTTCATTTTCTCTGTGAAGCTTTTATAATCCTTAAAGTGATAGAAAGATGGAGTGCTGTTTTACTTATAATGTATTGAAAGCCTCTGCATTGCCATAATAATGCCAACATTTATTTCTGTAATACTTCTAACAAACTGTAAACTTTACACAGAAATAATCACATTTATCTTCCTAACATACCTAGGACCGTTAAGGAACTGTTGGTTATTAACTCCATTTTATAAATGAGAAACAATGCAATACGGGAATTCCCTCCTGGTCTGTCAGTCAGCAACACCCAATGAATTAAAAATTAGTTTTCAGTCTTTGCTCAGGAACTCGACAGCCCTGAGGTTCACGTTTTTCAGTGTTACAGACCTTTAGCTATGCATTCCTTTTTATATCCATCTTTGCCATTTCTGTGATTCATCATTTATTTCCTGCAAAAAAAAATATTATATAGGCTTGTGTATACGTGTGTACGTTACCGACCCTCTTGAGCTGGTCCTTCTGTCTGGCGTAACTTGCGTCAGTAAAATGAGACCGAGTTTGGTTCAGAAGCAAAGGAAAGCTTTACTCGTGGATCAGAGAATGGAGAGGTACGAGCTCCTGCTCTAGAGTCCAGGCTCTTCCCCAAAAGGCCGTGGGTGGAGCCGCTTTTTAGCGTTCTCCTCAGCGGTGAGAAGGCAGAGTTTTCTCAAGGCCTGGCTCAGGCTCCAGATCGTCCGCAGCGTGGAGTGCAGGGTTTCTGCGCAAGCCCCGCCGCCATCTTGAATTGCGGTGTCGCGAGAGGTGTTGTGAGGGCTCTTCTGCGCACGCCCTGAGCTGAGGTGTTCGTGAAGCCGTTCCACACAAGGAGCTCTGGTCTGAGGGGTCAGGTGTGAGCCTTCTGCAAGCGGCCCCCTATGAGCAAGTGAAACTAGACACGGCGCGAAGGAAAGAAAAAAAAAAAAGGTTAGACTTTTTTTTTTTTTTTTTTTTTTGCGGTACGCGGGCCTCTCACTGTTGTGGCCTCTCCCGTTGCGGAGCACAGGCTCCGGACGCACAGGCTCAGCGGCCATGGCTCACGGGCCCAGCTGCTCCTCGGCATGTGGGATTTTCCCGGACCGGGGCACAAACCCGTGTCCCCTGCATCGGCAGGCGGACTCTCAACCACTGCGCCACCAGGGAAGCCCAAGGTTAGACTTTATTGTATTACCCAGATTCTATTTTTATTTCCTGGGAATTGTTAATGGGCCTTGCCGGTGGTGACATGTATGTGTATATTTACACACACATACGTACTCTCAGATTCTGAATCCTTATCAATAAATGCGTTTCAAATTACATAAATAATCCATGTTCAATTATAGTAAAATGTTCAATTTTTAGATACTTGAGGTGAGAAATGATTTATGGGGTGTACAGGAATCAGAGGTCACATAGGTGCAACTGATCTTATATGCCCATTTCCATCAGGAGAGCTGTTTACATGTCTTTGGATAATCTTTTTATAAATAGAAAATGAGTATTTCCCCGCCCACATTGCCGTATCTTTTTAGATTTTCTTTTTGTTACAATCTTAAAGCGCCAGCCCCCCAACTCTAACTTAAAATTATATGACGGCTGTTTCAGCCCTGTTGGAGAGGACTATTTTCCAACCAGCTTCCCAGTTCCCTACCCTTTCCCCAGCACACCTGACCTCAAGCTCATCAGCAAGGAAAAAAGCTTTTACAAATATGTTTTGAAAATCATCTGCTTTGCCAGTGATACTTAAGTTATATGTCTGAAATTATTCTGTCCTGAATATTAGCAAGATTTCTGTTCTTATTCTTTCTCTTTTGTTTTTCTACCTTGTTCTGGCATGAGACCAAAAAATGCTTTTTTTCCTCTGTTTTCTATAAGGCATATCTTTATTTCTTACTTATTTTCTCAACTCTTACTGTCTGATGGAATGGTGAAGGATTATTGAATTTTTCAGTTGAATCTTTTCCCTGTCACATAATTATTTTTTTAACTTTCTCTCGAGAGCTTTGAAGTTTTCCATATTAATTGCATCTTCCATGTATGCAAAGAAAACAAAACAGTAAGAAGGTGTTCATTTTTACATTATGCCATCTTTTTTCTTTGAGAGATTTGATGTTTGTGACTCTTATTCCCAAACCTTTCTATGGAACCCTCATTGCTATGGAACTCACTTAAAAAACAAGCAAACTCATTTTCTCTATCTTAACCTGTTCACTTATCCTTTAAAACAAAATATCTTTCTTTCTTAAACCCCTTTTCCCCAGTAATATATGCATACATGCAATAAACTTTTGAACATAAATATTTTTATATCTTTCTCCCACTTATCGTTGAATAGTAAATAATGATGATGTTGATAAATAAATATTAAAACTAGTGTATACTTTCAGAAAGAAAACTCAAATAAGAAAAAAAACTAACACTGAGAATATTTTTAAAAGGTTAAAAGACAGCAACTAGATTTTAGCTCACAGGATTTCCTAGGCTTGTAGTGTACTTTTATTCTACTCTGCACTTATGTATATTTGTGTTTTTTTCTCCTACTTTAAGAATAAAAAGAGAGTTCTCAATGAGTTTAAAAATCTTCCTTCTTAGGTAAGATTCTGGAGGATTAGCTGGTTAGTTAAAGGAAACAATGAATATCTGAGTAATGGTAGATTTTTTTCAAGGGAGAACTTACATTTTAATTTTTTATGAAAAATAATCATAATTATTTTCTTGACAGTATGAATGTTAACTATTATCACTTTAATCTGAGTAGAAAGCCCTTTACTTGTTTTTAAACTATGTTTGCTATGGCTGTGTACTGCTGATTATCTGAATATACAGCCTTATCTGAAATTTTACTTTTACTTGGGTCCCCTGAAGTGCAAAGAAAAACATGGTGTCAGAAAAGAGAAAAGAAGATCAGAAAAAAGAGTCCCCAGGGTCAAAGTCACATCTTACCTTTCTGCTGTGAAAAACAATTAGTCTTTAAAAGGATATATTGACCTGTCTGGATCACACTGACACATTGCGTTTTGTTTCCATAATCTATTTATAACTAGATCGGTGGTTAACATACCTTATTTCTAACTTAGTATAACTTTTCCCTAGGTTTCTATTCTGTTTAATCACCTTTTACTTGAAATGCAGATTTCTGTGTGGTATTCTTCAAAGTAATATACCACTTAAGATGCTCACATTCTGCCTTTGTGTTGTTCTGGGAGTTTGATGTAAGAAAGAGAAAATACTTGGGCAGTCAGACCGAAAGGACAGAGCTGTCACCAGTCAGATACTTGGGTCCTTAGGTTAAATAATGTAAACTCTCAAAGTGGCAAGCACATAGTAAGTGTTTAGTAAATGCTAGCTATTAATTAGATATTTTATAATTTTTGTGACTTATGAGTCTCAAAATTGCTAACCTGTGAGATAGGTTAGTTAGCATGCGTATTCTCAATATACACTTCATAAATTTGAACTATTATTGTTATTCGAATGAAATAGATGGAAGGTAGTGTTGCTACTTCCTTCAGTTTTCACAGAGTAATTTAACAGGACGGATGGCATTCAGGGCTTGTAATCACTGAATAATGAAAGAAATCAAAGTTCAGGACATAGTGTACGTGAACTGATAGTATAAACAAAGGATAAAATTATTGGATGTGTTTCATAAACTATTAAGGATAAAATTTTGGTTTCTAAAAAGTTTAATGTAGCTTGTTAAAATAATTTTCCGCCAGCAAATTGTTAAAATAGTAGTTAGTTAACAAATACATTTTGGCAGCAATGTTATTCCTTAATAACTTATACCTGAATCATTTATAAATGAAATGTCTTCAGAAAATTAGCATGCAAATTTTGACACCACATCAGATCATTCTTTAAATGGATTGTAACGGTAAATTCTTAAGTTTCAGTTTGTGTAGTCCCAGATATTGATTCCTTGACTGAATTTACAATTTAGAAATGGAATTTTGGCATTAAAGAATGATTTTTAAAGAATGAACACTGTCAGACTAACAACTGTAGACTGAACAAAGAGATTATTTAAACTGACAGTATTGAAGCATGAAAGTCTTTCATGATAGCATTTAATATTAGGTAAGGAAACAATTTTCTTAATGTCTCTTTCAGTAGCACATTCTTTTTTTTCAGCAGGGGGGCAGAGTTTAACATATTTATTTCTGGTTTATGCAAACTGACGGGAGTTGGAGGACTCCACAAGGCAGCCCTCCTTCATGAAGTTACTCAGCCATGTAGACTGCTTCCAATTCTCTCTACCATGTCAAGTGGCTTCCAAGATCATGACAGGGCAAGAAAAATTGTAGAGAACTTATCCTGCTCTCTCTGCTTTAACTTAAAAATGATACATATCTTTCCCATTCATCACCAGAAGTTATGTGCCAGAATTAATCATATCAATACAGCTAAATTACAAGCAGTGGGGAAATAGAGGGGCCATGAGGATGTTCTGTGAGCAATCAGTGGCCACATTCATATTTGAAAGAAGAAAGTAGAATCAGGGGAGAGAAACGTTAGACATGAGAACAAAGACAATATAGTATGAGTAACAAATTCCTAAGTAATTCTGTCCCAAACCACAGTTTTATGTTGTTTTCTCCAAAAAAGTTTTGTTTTAAATAGATCAGTGTGTCTGAACATGAGAGCCTATTATTGACTTATGATACTATGTAAAGAAAATATTGTCAAGGGAATGGCATTATTAATACATTTATTTTAATTTTGTGATGAGTGATTTTTAAATAATAATTTGGTTATTTTTAGTGAATGTCTTAGTAAAGAAGAATTTAAAAATTAGATTAGCTCCCACACACTGCACTGCTCTATGCTTAATTTAAAAATTAATTTTTGAGCATTTTATTTGGGAATTCAACAAACATGAGACACACTTATTACCTACCATCACTAGGTTCTGGAGAACCTAAAGCCTATTTCTGTATTTTAAGTGGTCAATCCCAGAAAAGACAGTGCTTATTCAGATAAATAAGTCATCACTAAGGTGCTTGCAACATGGTTAGAGAAATAGATCTTAACATTATTATGATACAGCTTAATAAGTATGAAAATAGAAGTATAGGCAAAGTAATAGTTTAAAGTGAGAAGAGATGAGAGAAGAGCCTAATATGAGGAAGGCATCTTGAGAAGACAGTTTTCTGAGGACATTTTTTCAAGATAAATGGAATTGGTGATTGGAGGACTAGGAAAAGGACGTTATGACACACATTTTATTTTACTTTGATTGCTTAGAGAAAAGTTTCATTCAAAAGTGCATATATGGTGTCCTTTTTTAAAAAAAATATGTATCTAATTGTAGAAGAACATAATCTAAACCTATAACCATAACCCAGACATGCTGGAATTTCCAAGCACAGCTTTAAGCTCTTGCCCTGAATCCTCCTTGAGTCCATATCCCTACTAAGGTTTCCAGTGAACAGGCCTAAATAAGAAGTGGATATTTTATTGGGGATTTCATGGAAAATGCAAACTAGGGATTTCATTGAACACCACACAGGAAATTCCCAGTAAGATCTTAGTGTTTCCTTCCCCAAATTTCTCTCTTTAGCTATCACCTCATAACATTTTCATCTCTTCTATCACATAGCACTGAGAAATCTACTTTATTTTCCTAAGCAATTCAACTCTCTCTGGTCTTATCAACAAACAAAAACAAAAAACCTGATATTCAGACAATCTATTTTAACCTCAAATATGCTACTCAAGACAGCTCTTCAACACTTCTTATAAGTGGTTTATCTAATTATTTAACTATAATAAAGAGGTTTCTTTTAAGGGGCAAATAATACTATTAGGAAGAAAAAGATTACTCCGTAGAGTTAAGAAGCACTCTAAATCTCCTAAGTTTTCTTCTGAAAATGGAGTTAGAGAGAAGTATGTAGAATTCGCAATAGAAATTTGGGGAGCAAAGATAAACAAAGCCGGACACTAGTTAAAGTGGTAAGGACAGATTTTAATTAGTAATATACTATTGCAGTAAGGAGGAGGGTCCAGCATGAACTGAACTCAACTATGATTTGTACAGAGGTGATTGAATGATTTAAAGGGAGAATGACAGAGTAAGGAGTGGGGTAAACAGGGAAGGGAAGAAAAAAATTACAAAGGATGGGTCAGTGTGAATTTGATTAGGCCCCCTGTGGCTGCTAACTGGCAGTTATCAAAGTTAGGATTCTGTTCTCCCATGGAGACTGGGAGACAGAGCTCCTATCTGCCTGATGATTACATTTCAAAGGAAGAGCTTTCAGATCCTTGAGAAAGACACTCTTGAATTATAGGAGATATGTGTATAATAAAAGGGACAGAGGAAAGATCCACAATTGTAAGCTCTTTTTAGTAAATGCTCTGAGGAAAGGTGGGCAGGGACCTATCAGCAAGTGTTGGCTGGAAAGAACAGTAGATTCTTTTAGCAGCTTTGAGTTTTCTTATGCAGGTACTTTAAGGAGGTCTAGGGTCATCCTAGGGATGTTGCCTTGAGCTGTTAGAAAATAGGTTAGTGTTTGTTTAATTTTCTAATGTGGGGGGCAGGGTGTAGATGAACTCATTTGTGCTGAGAGTTTGTCATTTCTATAGGCCCAGATTGAGGCTTAGTCCAGAGAAGGGCTCAGAGGAACATGGCTAGGAGACAATCTTTGTCAGGGGTCATCCTGTAGGTGCTTCTATTACTAAGCTGTCTTATATTCACTAAGAGCCTTGGGGAACACTCATAATGGGGATTAGGAGGCGGGGAGTAGGAATAGATAGGGAGAGAGACAAGAATGTATATAATCATGAAAGTCAAGCAAGGAGAGAATTATGGGAAGAAAAAAGAGAATGAGACACTGTGAAGAGTGGCATATAAATCACCAAGGCAACACTGAAATGTGTCAGGAAGAACAAAGGCTAAGCTAAAGTTGTATCAGATGAATTAGGCCTGTGATTCTGTCCCTTTCTCTAACAATCTTCCATTTCTGAAAGAGAAGTACAGCGTTGGAGGAATTATGATGAGAGGTCCAGGAAGGCATAAAAGCTGACGCCAGTAGTAACGACATCATTAAAGTGGTTGACCCTGTTGTCTAGTTTTTGGTAGGGCAGATATCACAATCTGAGTACAGTAATTAATTGTATGATGAAAGGCAGATTTTGTGCTTAAACTTGGAGGTGCCAACAATTATTAACTTCAGTTTTCATGAAAATGCTGACAAATAAGAAGGTAACAGGTGGAAGAAAATGAGAACCAAGTTGAAACCCAGGGCTGGTGTTGATGTAGAGAAAGTTATAGCAGTTGAGAAATGGTGAGGATAAGTAAACCAAAGTTCTGATAAATAATTTTAGGTGACTAAAAATGATAAGGATGGAGATAAAGGGAGGAAATAGAGAGGTTTAATACTTTGCTCAGAGGTGAATGTAGACACTAATGCTGGTGAGAAATAGAAATTTTAAAAACAGGTTGCATACTGACAAAGGATTAATCTCCAAAATTTACAAGCTGCTCCTGCAGCTCAATGGCAAAAAAAACAAACAACCCAATCCAAAAATGGGCAGAAGACCTAAATAGACATTTCTCCAAAGAAGATATACAGATTACCAATGAACACGTGAAAGGATGCTCAATATCACTAATCATTAGAGAAATGCAAATCAAAACTACAATGAGGTATCACCTCACACCAATCAGAATGGCCATCATCAAAAAATCTAGAAACAGTAAATGTTGGAGAGGGTGTGGAGAAAAGGTAACCCTCTTGCACTGTTGGTGGGAATGTAAATTGAAACAGCCACTATGGAGAACAGTATGGAGGTTCCTTAAAAAACTAAAAATAGAACTACTATAGGACTGAGCAATCCCACTACTGGGCATATACCCTGAGAAAACCATAATTCAAAAAGAGTCATATACCATAATGTTCATTGCAGCTCTATTTACAATCGCCAGGACGTGGAAGCAACGTAAGTGTCTATTGACAGATGAATGGATAAAGAAGATGTGGCACATATATACAATAGAATATTACTCAACCATAAAAATAAATGAAATTGAGTTATTTGTAGTGAGGTGGATGGACCTAGAGTCTGTCATACAGAGTGAAGTCAGAAAGAGAAAAACAAATACTGTATGCTAACACATATATATGGAATCTTAAAAAAAAAAAAAGGTTCTGAAGAACCTAGGGGCAGGACAGGAATAAAGATGCAGATGTAGAGAATGGACTTGAGGACACAGTGATGGGGAAGGGTAAGCTGGGATGAAGTGAGAGAGTGGCATGGACATATATACACTACCAAATGTAAAACAGCTAGTGGGAAGCAGCCGCATAGCACAGGGAGATCAGCTCAGTGCTTTGTGACCACCTGGACAGGTGGGATAGGGAGGGTCGGAGGAAGACGCAAGAGGGAGGAGTTATGGAGATATATGTATATGTATAGCTGATTCACTTTGTTATACAGCAGAAAGTAACACACCATTGTAAAGCAATTATGCTCCAATAAAGATATTTAAAAAAATAGTTTGCATAGACTCAAATGATTAGCTTTAGGGAGTAGGTGAAAACTGAAGATATTTTAACATGAATGCCTGTGTAACTGAAGTGAATGTGGTAAATGTGGTGATGTAAGCTTATTCGAAAAAGCGCATGTAACTCCCTGAATTTTTATACTTAAAAATCTATACCACATAATTTAGCACTTAATTAATCACATGTTAGTGATAAAAAAGGGTATTTTCTTCTAGTAGATTCTAGGGTCCCCCTTTTTGTGTATTCCTTCTTTACAGGGCTGAGCACACAGTAAGTACTCAATAAATAATTCCCTTTATTATAATTATTTGCTATTGGGGTATTTGCAGGGAATTTAACATTTTTTATTTTGCTTTAAATATTAGTTAAGTGTGTTTATGATTATATACCTTCCAATCCATTTAAACATTTTTTATTTTAATTTAATTTAAATTTTTTAATTAAACCACTTTTCAGTGGGAATACCTTATAAAGTGAGACTTTATTTTTCTTATTGATATTTTTAGTTGGCAGGCAAAGTGTTTTTTTCTTACAGTATTTTAATATTGTGTGCACATATAATATACAGTGTTTTTATGTAATGAATTTATTATACGTGTGGAACAAACATAAAACTCTAATATAGCATGTGTTTTAAAAGATCAGAGAATAATCTTCATTTATTTAAATAAATTTCTAATACCTTGTCATATTGAGTTGAATGTCAAAACACTCTTATTTCCTGGAGATCAAATGTTTCTATCCATCTCTTAAGTTCCTTTCTAGCTCTAGTACTAATTTCCATCCTTTTTCTTTGCAAAACCTGGCCATAAAGAATTGAGCCTTTCTCTCTCTCCCTCTCTCTCTCTCTCTCTGGTCCTCGTCATCTGAAATGGCCTTTCTTTGTTTTCCTGCTTCATTAACTGCCCATTTGAAAAAAAAAAATCACCTCTATTTATGTCTTTACTTTCTTCCTTACAGATCTCTGTCCTTGTCTCTTTCACACTGTTATCAAAATTTAATATTTTCTAGTATTTAAATTTTCTGATAGTCCCATCACTTTTCCACCTATGAGGTTATCAAATATTTACATTATCATCCTACCAGTAATAATAAGAGTCAAAGATACAGTAAGTGGTTTGGATAGCTAAGCTTATTCCAAGGGATGAGGAATAAATAAACTAGAGCTAAACTTCTTTAATAAAGAGAGACATATATACAAATGCAGGTTGTAGCCTCTTAGAGTTCAAAACCCACTCCTATAATAGCTAATATTTCTAGTATTACACTTGTGGAAAAATGGGGATGATAATTTATCCAACAAAGCATCAGCATTGTTAAGCATAATTGGCTATAGCCTTGTGTAGAGCAATGCAATAATAATAATAATGCCAACATATATTAAGCCCTTTGTGCTAGACACTGTTTTAAACACTTTACCCATGTTAACTCATATGATCATCCCAATGTCTTATTAATTTAATACTATTATTATTCTCATATTACAGAGAAGGAAATGAAAATACAGAAAAGATAAATGAATTGTCCATGGTCAGGGCGTATAGCCTGTAAAGTGATAGTGCAAAGCCATTATCTGAACCCAGAGTTTGTGCTCTTAATTATTATCCTATATGATTCTCCAATATTCTGGGTCTTACAAAATAAGTTAATAATTAGGCATATAAAAATTAAAGCATAAATATACAGACACTGCCTTCAGTGTATTAATGTAGCAGAAATTCATGTATTTATTCCACAAATAATTTCAGTTGCTTGTTCTGTGCATTATAGTGGGGTGACAGACAGAAAGAATACAAATAACAAACAACATTCTAGTAGATTATGAAATAAACAAAGGGCAAAGCAAAAGAAATATATAAGCATGTAGATGGTATTTAATTCCATGGGAATAAATGAGATAACAGAGAGTAGAAAAGAAAGAGAAGAGGACCTTAGATAATACCTACATTTAGATGTTGGTCAGAGGGGTTGCTAGCAAAGATACTGGAAAGGAGATACCAGTGAGATATGAGAAAACAGGAGAGAGCATACCAAAAAACACAAACAAAACAGCTTTTGAAAAGGTTTCAAGAGGAAGGAAGACTGAAAATCTGCTAAGTAACTTGGTAAGATGAAGAAAATGTGCATTGGATTTAACAGTAGAGAAATTGTGGGTTATCTTGAAAAGAGTAGTTTCAGGGTAGTTGTTATAATAAAAATCAGATGATTCAATAAAACGGAGGCCTTTATGTTGTAGGAAAGAGCAGAGAAAACAAAATGACCAACATCCTTGAGATGGAGAGAGAGAAGACAGCATAATCCAGAGCACAAGTAGTGGATTTCCTCTCTATAGGGAGACAGACACTTCTCAACAGGAGGGAACGAGATACAACTGAGATAGATTTGTAGGTTTGGTGGGAAGCTAAAGGATATGTTTCTGAATGAATGCTAATATTAAAACAACTGCTCTGGAAATATTGCAAATAATTTAATTGATTCCACAGTTTTATTTTTTCCTCTAACTTTGTGTTTTTATCAAAGAATAAATAGTATATTTAAAATATTAAAAATGGAATGACCCATAAGTAATATATATATGAAACAAGAGGATTATTATGACATTGATCCCTTAAATTTATCCACTTGATACTATAAGTTATACTCTTAAATAGTTAATGTCTTCATGCAATGTACAGTTTATAATGCTTAAACATTTTTGAAAGATTAGTCTCTTAATTAATCTGTTAATCTCATTACTTTTTCTTGGATTCCTGATAACAATAGCTCTAAAATCTAAAGTCAAATTACTATGCAGATTTATATTATTCTGTGAAGAATTTCATCCTCTAATTAATATTGAAAAGATATTCCCTCAAATACACATGTTGCTTTATATCTTTGCTTAGTTGTTCTATACTCCAAAAAAATGACTTCAGCTTTTCTGAAAGAGGCAAGCTGTTATATACAAAATCCTTTTAAAAGGACAAGAGCCTTGATATCTAAAAATCAAGATAATTTACTATTGTTTTTGATTATCTAAAGCTATTAAAAACAAAACTAGTTTGTTACGCTTATTTGTTCTAAGCATTGTAGTGATTTAGAAAAAAATTACTCGATTTTAATTATTTGTATATAGCTTAAATACATTGATATTAGATCATTATTTATATATGATTGTAAAGGAACAAATTTGACAACAGAATATGAAATGTTAGCTTGTACTGAGTCTCATAAGTTTAAGACCAATCAGCTGATACAGTAGCTTCAAAATGCCAAGAACTGGCTGAGGAACAAAGGGATGCCTGGAATAATATTTTCTCCACTCCATAGAAATCCATCAATTAGAGGGAGAGATAAAGCTAATGCAGGTAATTATGCTGTGAATCAGAATGACATAGAAAGGGTGACATGTATTCAAGTCAGAGTGATATTAAGGTCTGAAATCCACAAATTAAAGGGTTATTATAATAGATGTGTTTGTGTGTGTGTGTGTGTTAGGTAGAAGGCAGAATCAGGCAAGAGATAATGGTTGTAGGACATGGGAGAATACTGAAGGAGCAAGTGAAACTGTGAATCAGAACCAAACACACACAATGGGATGTAGGGGAAAAAAAAGGCTATCAGAAATGCTAGACCAGATATCTGAAGAAGGAAGGGGAAATTAAAAGAAGGAAAGAAAAAGAGGAGAAGGAGAGGAAGAAAGGAGGAGGAAAGGGGGAAGGAAGAAGGGGAAGAGAAGAAGGAGGAAATGCATACATTAATGGCTGGATAAAACGTTACATTTCTGGTGCAGAAGTCAACAACATTGTAACTGCTCTTGACTGAATTCAGTTTACAGGGCTGTTGTCCATTCTGGAATGGGAATCATAAAATCATCAAAAGCAACGTGTGTGTGTGTGTGTGTGTGTGTGTGTTCTGTCCAATTAATTGTATGCACCGTACTTACATAAACACGTGCAATCAACAAATGTACACAAATACTTTTCCTTGAAATTACTAATTTATCACCAAAGAATAGCTGGTAAACCAGGTATAGTACTGCATTTCTGTTAAGAATCCTCCTATACAGGTGGCCGTCAAACAACATGGGGGTTGTGGTACCAACCCTCTGAGCAGTCAAAAATATGCATATAACTTTACACTCTCTCCTTTGTATAGGTGGTTCATACACAGATTCAACCAACCACAGGTTGTGTAGTACTGTAATAAATAGTGAAGAAAATCTGGGTGTAAATGGACTTGTGCAGTTCAAACCCCTGTTGTTCAAAGGTCAACTGTACTTGTACTATTTCTAGATTACCAAAGCCCTCATTTCTATGCCTCTTTCCAGACTGTACTTTTGAAGTTGTTTATCATCTTTTCTTCTACATAAGGAAGTCTACATTTTATGACCCATTAAAAATACTAAAATATAATAATACATTTTAAAGCATTAATCATTACTAAGGAAGTTATCCTCTGAAGCGTATTTAAAGCAAGAACACCTGGAAGAGGCTTTAAACCAAGGGAACACATATCTAATAATGGACTTAGAAAAACTTGAAAGTTTACCAGGGTCTTAGTTTGGATAAGAAGAGTTTCCTAATTTCTCTCATATTATTTGAAGAAATTATTGTCTATGCTAAATGTTTATAAGTGAATTGTTTATAAGTTGAGATTGTTTTACAGAGTATGAATTCATTGAGGGAAATGATGGATCTTATCCAGACCCCTGAGGATGGGCAGATACACCTCTTTCTCAAGAATGTTCTGGTTTATGATTTTGGCCTGATGACTTACCTCACTTTCTCACAAAGGAAATGAGGATGAGTTCCAAGTCACCTTGCAATTGTATTTCTCAAACAAAGTCTGTACATATCAGATCCCCTCACCTTGCCCTGGAGGATGAAGTATGATATAACTGAGGATTTTAGAAACCATAGGGTCTTTGCCCTTCCCTGGGAGCCCTTGGCATACCAATGTTGGCTTCATTTAGGTTGAGTCAGTGCTTATCTCCAATTACTCCTGAAAAATTTGTTACTGAACTGGTTGCCTGAACCCTTGCCAGGGTCCTAGCTGAGGCCGAGTCCATTTGTCTCTGTTGGAGAGATTCTTTTTCCACTGGGATTTGCACAGCCAATCACAAAACCGATGCTGAGACTGGAACAGCATAATTTTTATTCAGTGGTAGAGAATGGAGAATTGAGAACTTAGTTTGCAAATCAACTTCTCAATTCAGTTTGGGCTGAGACACCATATACATAGGAGGGTCGAGGTAAAAGAGAGGGATTTGGAAAGAGAGGGAGGAATATTCATGACTTATCTGAGAACAGGGGTGTGGTTTGTACAGTAACAGAGGCAACACTCCTTTTCAGTCCTTGTTTGAGCTTTTCCTGTTGTCATGGCAGCTGGCAACTGGCACGATGCTGGTGGGTGTGTCATTTAGCATGCTAATGTATTACAGTGACCATATAATGAGGCTCAAGGTCTACTGGAAATGAAATCTTCCACCATTTGGGGCTTAGCTGGTTATAATCAGTTCTTGTTTTTCTCTTTGCAGCTTCCCCCTGGAACTTAGATAAGAGCAATTGGTTTCCATTTGAGGAATGATTCTGGGGCAATAGCCTTGGTGACAAAATGACACAACTATAATTACCCATATGCTCAATTTTTTCACCTTTTATATGTCTTGGCTTACATTAGTGATGACACAAGATAGAGGCATTTGTTGAGACCTGTCTGAGTCAATATAATTTTCAGCTGAGTCAGGAGTTCAGGTTGATATTCAGACTTTGAATGTTTCTAAATCTGGAAAAAAAAAACCAAAACACAAAGAGTAAGATTTAGGAAAAAAAAAATACACTGTTACTTAACAGCTTCAAGTCTTTTCAGTTTGCTTCCATACTCCCTTAGGGCAAATTGTTCCTTTGTTCTGGTAATGGGAAGTAAATAGGCCTCTTTTGTTGTGCAGTGTAAAACTAAGACTCTCTTTTAGCATGGAAATATTTGAGATACTCTGGTTCTAGGGAATTAACCTTTGGGATGATAGTAAAAGCCTGTCTTTGTTAGAGATAGATTGCAAAAACAAAAAGTCTTCCAGAGAGGTTGGGTTTTCTCTTGTTAGAGGGCTGAGGGCCTTAAGTTAACGGATCCGCATTCATGAAATGTAGCTTTATTGCAATACTTTGGGCACAAGAAGAGTCGAATTCAGATGGTCAGGGGTGATGCAGTTTTATAGGTATGTTTGTTGCAGGAAGGGGACCCCTTCCAGGGCCCGAGAGTGGGCTCTTTTTTAACACTTGGAAATGAATTGTCCAAGGAGACACACACATGCTGACAAAGCAAAATACTTTATTGGGAAGGAGCACCGTGGCGGAGAGCAGCAGGGTAAGGGAACCCAGGAGAACTGCTCTGCCACATGGCTCACAGTCTCAGGTTTTATGGTAATGAGGTTAGTTTCCAGATTGTCTCTAGCCAATCATCTTGCTTATACCCATATTTGGTCTGATTCAGTCCTTTCTGGTGGCCCTCACATCTCTCAGCCAAGGTGGATTCCAGTGTGAAGAGGTTGGCAGGACATATTATGGCTGGTGTCTCCTCCTTCCTTTTGGTCCCTCCCAAATTCTTCTGGCTAGTGGTAGCTTGTTATTTCCGAGTTCCTTATCAGGACTTCCTGTTGTGAGGTGACTCATGCAAGCAATTATTATTGTGTCTGGCCAGGGCAGGTAGTTTCGGTCCATGGTTCCCTAACATGTTCGTTCACTGGAACCCACATCATTAGTGGCTACTTGGATTGACATCTTCTTTCCATTATATATCTAGCTAGTTACTTTGTACATAATAGAACTATGGATTTTGGTTTATTTATTGCCTGCCATCTTACTGAACTCCGAATAATTCTCAGCAGATTCTCTATTGTTTGGGTGGTTAATTACCAAAAAAAACCCCGTTTTTTTCCAGTAAAACTGTTTGTTGTTTAAATTTTTAGACTGTAATGTAGATATTTAATTTGTTTAGTTTTTAGTAAATTAGAGTATAAAAAAATGTTGTGCTTTTTAACAGTTAAAGGATTTAAGAACATAAAAATTTAGGTCAAAGTCTACAGGTAAAAGCTATTTCTGTAATTAGGGTTGATCAGGGCTGACACTCCACATATTTGGCAGTCTGTACTGGGCCAATCTGAATGGATGTCATTTGTTCAGGTCAGACATTGGCCAGTACCCTTTACTGGTACATGTCAGTTTTGGTGTGTGATTTGTTAATGGCCTTAAATAATCTGAGGAGATTTTTAAAAAGCCTATATCTAAAAGATCTTTTAGGTAATCATTTTATTGTATTAATAATTAATACAATTTAATTAATACAAATAAATGTGGGTAAAAAAACCCTGAAAATGACTAAAGTCTCCAGACAAAGGGGTGGCAAGTCTAATTTATAGTAGGCAATTTGCATAGAAATCTATTGCAATCCATTCACCAGTTCAATAGTTAGAAAAGTAAAAATAACCCATCTAGTTAATCACTTGTATTAATCAGTTGATTGACATTTGGGCTGTTTCTGCCTTTGGCTATTATGAACAAAGCTGCAGTGAATATTTGTGTGCATGTGGATATATGTTTTCATTTTTCTTGGATAGACGTAACAGTGGAATTGCTAGATCATGTAATAACTATATGTTTAAAATTTTGAAAACTGCCAGACTGCTTTCCAAAGCAGCTGTACTATATTACATTCCCACCAGCAATGTATAAGGGTTCCAATTTCTGCACTTCTTTGTCAAAACTTATCTTTTTTGATTACAGTCATCATAGTGGATCTGAAGTATGATTTTGATTTGTATTTCTTTGATGGCTTATAATGTTGAGCATTTTTCATGTCCTTATTAGTCATTTGTATACCTTCATTGGAGAAATATCTATTCAAATTATTTGCTCATTTTTTCCATTGTGTTGTTAATTTATTATTGAATTGTGAGAATTCTTTATATATTCTGGACACAAGACCATTATCACATAAATAATTTGCAAATATTTTCTCCCATTCTGGAGGTTGGCTTTTTACTTTCTTGGTGGTGTCTTTTGAAGTACACAAGTTTTTAGTTTTGATGAAGTCCAGCTTATCTATATTTCTTTTGTCATTTATGCACTTGGTGTCATGTCTGAGAAGGCTTTGCCTAACCCACGTTTATGAAGATGTATTCCTCTATTTTATTCTAAGAGTTTTGTAGCTTACCTTCTACATTTAGGTCTAAGATACATTTTGAATGGATGTGTGTGTATGGTATGAGGACATTATTTTTTTGAATGTGCATATATAGTCATTGTAAACCATTTGTTGAAGAGATTATTTTTTCACCATTGAATTTTTCTGGTACCTTTTTCAAAAATCAATTTACCATAAAAATAAGGCTTTATTTCTGGACTATTGATTCTGTTTCATTGATCTATATGTCTATCCTTATGGTAGTACCACACTATCTTGACTACTGTACCTTTGTAGTAACTTTAAAATCAGAAAGTTTGACTCCTTTAACTTTGTTTTTCTTTTTAAAGATTGTTTGGGCTATTTTAAGTCCCTTGGATTTTCATATGCATTTTAGGATCAGTTTGTTGATTTCTGGGAAAAAGCCATCTGGGATTTTGATAGAAATTACATTGAATCTGTAGATCTATTTGGAAACTATTGCCATCTTAATAACATTGTCTTCCAGTCATTAATATAAGTTACTTTTCCATTTTTTGTCTTTAGTTTCTTTCAATGATGTTTTGTAGTTTTTCATGTAGAAGTTTTAAGATTATAGTTCTTTTGCTAAAGTTATTTCTAATTTTATTTGCCTGTCATATTTTCTACTCTTTTAAATGCTGTTATAAATGGAATTGTCTTCTGAATTTCATTTTTTGATTGTTCATTGCTACTATATAAAAAATACAACTGTATTTTATATGTTGCTTTGTACCCTGCAACCTGGTTGACTGTTTTTATAATTTGAATAGTCTTCTACTGAATTACTTAAGATTTTGTATATCTAAGGGTATATCATCTACAAAAAGAGATGGTTTTACTTGTTCCAATCTGGATGATATTCCTGCCTTTATTTCTATCTTTTTTTTTAATTAAAAAATTTTTCCCAATTACCCAGAGTGAATTTCCAATACAATGCTGAATAGAGGGGCAAGAGTAGACTGTCTTGTCTTGTTCCTAGTCTTAGGGAGAAAACTGTCACTTTTTTCATGGCTAAGTAAGGTATAAGCCTTGTTTTGTTTTTTGTTTGTTTGTTTTTTTAATAGGTTGGTTTTATCAATTTGAGGAAATTCACTTCTATTCCTAGTCTGTTGAGTATTTTTATGATGAAAGTCTTTTCGGTTTTGTCAAGTAAACCTGTAGAGTAGCCATATCAAATAATTGGCTCATTGTAATGAGGGAAACTGTACACCAGAAGAGCTGTAGGTTATCTCACCCCTATCCCAAAAGAGAAGGAAAAGTAATTATAAGAGGATTTTTAGAAATAGGTGAGTTTAGGCAAAATAAGTAATATTTTGTTAGGCTTAAAGTAAAACAAGGCTATGTGTACTCTCTAGAGTTCAACATCAGGTCTGGAGTGTGAACTGGACCCAGAATCTTGTTTTTCTGGAAACTATATAGTAAGATATATGTGGAATGTCGTGTCCAGAAACTTTTTATTTTTTATTTTTTTTATTTATTTATTTTTTTTGCAGTACACGGGCCTCTCACTGTTGTGGCCTCTCCCGTTGCGGAGCACAGGCTCTGGACGAGCATGCTCAGTGGCCATGGCTCACGGGCCCAGCTGCGCCGCAGCATGTGGGATCTTCCCAGACCAGGGCACGAACCCGTGTCCCCTGCATCGGCAGGCGGACTCTCAATCACTGCGCCACCAGGGAAGCCCCAGAAACATTTTATTTTAAGCTCTGTACCTGGGTTGTAAATTGAGCCTGCTTCTCTGTGTCTTGAGATCCTCCAGACAAGATTGAGATGCTTCATACTACTGACATAATTTCCAGCAACAAACTTTCTGATATTCTTTGGCTTTAGAAAATAAGCCAGTGAATAAGAGAATATATTATACTTTCAACAGGGAGGCCATTACAGTTGTAGCATGTCCTTGGGATAAATATTATTTCCTGTTAACTTTGTGAGAGGATTTATCTGAGACAGTTATTCCAGCCAGATGACTGGCAATGTTTTGTACATGTGGCTCCCTCCCAAGAATACTTCACTGGCTTTCCCATTTTGTAGACTCTTATCCTGCCTTTACAACACTGCACAGGCAGGAAGGAGCTGTTTTCTCTTCTTCAGTGGTGATGAGATGAAGGTGTTTACTCTATGAAGTCCTTGGCTACCTGCCAAAATAGCACCGTAATAGTTATTTTCTGAATTATGCCTATTTTACATCCTTGAGTTCCAACACTGTATTCTACATCCTTGAGTTAACTCTGTATTAATTTACTCTGTTCAATATTTCAGGACTGGTTGATGGAATAAATAGGCATTTTACTTTAGTTTTCAGACTACGTAATTATCTGCCAGGACCAGTGACTCAAAGTACTTATTTTACCTGTTCAACTGATTCAGGTACTTTAGTGTTCATGCACACGCACACACAAACACACACACGTATCACATGCTGCCTGTTATAATGTTAATTTCTTAGTATGCCTGCCAAAGTTATATATATATATTCTCTCTTAAATTAAATATGCTAAGAGTACTGACTCAGAGAAAAACAGATAATATGAAGGAATGTCTATCATAAAATAGACATTAATGTCTTTATGTTAACTAAAATATTCTCATGATTTTAAAATTTAATATTTTCATGATTTTAAAATATATATGTATATAGTCCTTTTCAGATTTTCTTCCCTTATACGTTATTACAAAATATTGAGTATAGTTCCCTGTACTATACAGTAGGTCTTTGTGATTATCTATTTTATATACAGTGGTGTGTGGTTTATGTTTTAATTGGCCATTTGCTAATGACAAACACAATTTTTATAGGGAGTTAAATACCTTTTTTAAAATTAATTAGTTTACTTATATTTATTTTTGGCTGTGTTGGGTTTTTATTGCTGCATGCGGGCTTTCTCTAGTTGCAGCGAACAGGGGCTACTCTTCGTTGCAGTGCGCGGGCTTCTCATTGCGGTGGCTTCTCTTGTTGCAGAGCATGGGCCCTAGGCACGCGGGCTTCAGTAGTTGCAGCACACAGGCTCAGTAGCTGTGGCTCGCAGGCTCTAGATCGCAGGCTCAGTAGTTGTGGCACACAGGCTTAGTTGCTCCGTGGCATGTGGGATCTTCCCGGACTAGGGATCGAACCCATGTCTCCTGCATTGGCTAGCGGATTCTTAACCACTGTGCCACCAGGGAAGTCCCCTAAATATCTTTTTAAGAGATAAATATTTTAAAATGTAGCACCAGATTATGATTAAGTGTACTGTCAGGTTGTCATCTATTACAAAAAATAAAACAAAAGAGATTATACCTGGACAGTGAGATGTATTATGTACTCTAGTAACCTTGGAACTATGTCAGCCATGGAAAAGAAGCATCTGCTTCATCTCAATGGTAATACCAAGTGGTTTCTTCCTGATTTGGCAGGAAAAAGTGGACATGAAGAAGATCTGTCAAAGTCAGTGGAAGGGGAAGATACAAAATGAGGATGGATTAATAATTTTGATTTGCTTGGATTTTTTCAGAGCTGTGCCATTTCTCATTCTATTTGTGGATGATGAAAGAGTGGAATGCTGCTTATAATACAAATAGAGTTGGCTTCATTTCTGAAATGATATGAAAGTGCTGAAAATACAGTGGAATAGATGATTTATTAATTAATAATTGAAATACTTTTGACCATTATCAACCTCCCACCTACTCACCTCAAATAGGACTACCATATGATTCATATAAGCAAAGCTTAATGGATTTTATTATGATTGTGTTTTATAATGTTTTCTTCCATCATCTCTGGCCTAGGTTTCCATACTAATCACCTACATTAATTTCTTATAAGTAGTTTTGTTGACTGTGTGAGAGGTTATTCATGGTAAATTACTAGTGATACAATTCACCCAGAGTCAGACAAGTTGAATCTAATGAATCATTTGTTTGGTTCCAGCTTGATGTACATTGAGAATAAGCAATAGCTGCTATTAATCCATCTCTAAATAATGGTGCTGAAGATTATAGGCTTACGGAAGCACATGGACCTGTGTTAAAAATCTTGCTTCAATACTATTAGTTCTGTGACCATAGGTTTCAGTTTTCTTCTTAGGAAAGAGGAACAATAAAACTAACTTCACAGAGTAGATTTACACATAAAGTGATGTATGCAAACCAATTACACAATTCCTAGCAGAAAGACAGTGTCCAATAAATGGCAGATATTAATTTTATTATTAGTGGATTTTCCTGTTGCATGTAGAAAAAGAACAAAAGGACAAAATTTTAATAACGTTCAAGAAATGTAGTTCAAAAGGTTTTAATATTGTTTTGCTCTCCCACTAAATCCTACTGACCACCAAAGTAAACATTTACCCATCTCAAACCTGAAAACAGCTCTTTTCATCTACCTGTTTTCAGAAGAGCTTAATAATTCTTTTGAGATTCCTTAAGAGAAAAGCAATAGAAGGACTCTGCCTGTTATAATGTTAATTTCTCAGGATGACTGCCAAAGTTATATATATATATTCTTTCTTAAATTAAATATGCTAAGAGTACTAACTCTGAGAAAAACAGATAATATGAAGGAAAAACTATAATAATTTGGTTATACGTAAAGATGTGCTCAGAGCACCTCTATGAAAAATAAACCAGCCACTTATGTTATCCTAGTGATTGGAAACACAATTTTAAGAAATAATTACTTTTGTTTTTCATATTGTCACTTTTATGTATTAGACTATGGGTACTACCATTTATCTTTTTCTGTCAACATTAAAGCATGCCTTAGCTCACAATTAATTTTATTTTCTTTTGTTTTTTGTATCACATTAGTCAAATAGAATAAAAAAAATTCATTGCATTAACTTATTAAAACATTCTCTACCATGGTTTGATAGTTGCAAGTGTAGAGTTGTATTTTGGCTTTTTGATACTTTGTTGTAGTTTTTGATGTGTTTGGTTTTCCTTGATGTCTCTAGATATAGTATCAAGGTAAAACTCATTATGATTGTACTTAAATGGTATCTCTGACATATGATTTTCAAAAGCATCGCTAAATTGTTGCACACTGGATACTTTTTGAAAATTAATTACTAAAATATGAAAATAAAAGAGAGCCACCATTTTCCTAAATAAAAGGCAATTACTTAATTAAGGTTTTTTTGGATAAGAATATTCAGTCTTTAATGCATGTTTTTGTATAAATTCTCCATGAGCAGTTCACAGCTCAGTTTTACAGTATGTAATCAGCTGTCATTGTACGCATTATGTAGCATTATATAGGCATCATAATTATTATATTTTTGCTTTTTCTGTTCAGAAGCCAAGTCTTCTGTAGATAAAAGTATAATTTTTTTCTTTTCTTTCCCCCATCAGATGTGGGTTCTGTTGAAGGACTTGCCTATCACAGAGCCTGGGATACACTGTACTGGACCAGCTCCACTACCTCATCCATCACCAGGCACACAGTGGACCAGACTCGGCCTGGAGCATTTGATAGGGAAGCCGTCATTGCCATGTCAGAGGATGACCATCCTCATGTGCTAGCCCTAGATGAATGCCAAAAGTAAGAAGTTTGTATTTCTTCATTATAATTATAAGTCAAAGACTATCAAAGTTATATTAATTTTAAAGAGAATTAGCATTAAAAATACAGATTTCCTTTGAAGTTCTCTTTTCACAATTCATAAAACTGTTTTTTATAAGACTGTTTTTTATTATAAATGTGGATAATTGAAATCTGAACTCTTTAAATGCCAGGCATCACCTCCATGAGAGATAGAGTAAAAGGAAAATTAAAGGATGAAAGGGAAAATAGAGACAATACTGTGATTGAATAGACATTTTTCATATATGTAAAAGACATTAATGCATCACTGATTGAAGTGATAAATTTGAAACAAAAATAAAACTTAACAAGTATTGAAACCTGAAAAGTGTTTCTGTAATTCAATTAAGTAATTTTAACAATTGGAGATCTGTCCAATTGAAATACAGAGGAAATAAATAGCAGCAATAGATCTTTGTGTGCAGCTATAATTTCAACATTAGATACTTGACAATAGTCTACATGGTCCACATCGGTTTGATGATATATTGTGCAGGTATTTATAATAATACTTATGAAGAATTCATGGCAAGAAAAAATGCTCAGGCTATAGTATAAAATGTATAAAAAATAAAACAAATTAGAAAAAAGTTATGTTTCGGGGGATGCTATAAAGAAAGCAATTATATGAAAACTGAAGAATGAAGCTCAGGTTAAGTAGAAAACAAATATGTCTATGGAGTTTCACTCTTATACAATATGGTAGGAATATTTGTTAACTACTAGAAAGTGCTTTTACTCTTAAGCGAAACAAGGACACAGAAATTAGACCAATCTGGTTTCGCTGAGCAGAAAAAGAAGAACTTATTTTAGGTGTGTTGAAGAAAAATAGAAGAATAAAAAACAATGACTGATAAACACTAACCCTGATCACTTGAGAGAAGAAAGGAGCACAGGAATTACTCAGTGTGAGAATAACTCAATCTGGATACTCTTATAGAACCAGAGATGAGAATTGACTTACTTTATTTAATTAAACATATTGAACTTATAAATTAAGACTCTAAAGTTTGAGAGATGCAGGTGAAGAGAAGGTTGACTCCTCACACAGATTTGGTTAGTTCAGGTGGACACAGGCCTTTAGATGCCTGGGCAGAGCTAGTTCTGCTCACACCACTGCCCTATCACTAGGGCTTGTTGTTGAGTCAGCTACACTGATCCACCAGGAGAATCTTAGGACAATAATAAATATCCTAAAGTTGATCAGAGGAATTTATAAGACAGTTTTCAGGTAAACATGAGGGAGATCACTGATGATATTATACATGATTAATTTTAATTGATAAGTGCTTTATCCTATAATTATCAGTTACATAGGCTAAAATTACACTTTCATCTTATATATGGTGAACTGTAAATTAGAACACACTAAAGTATTTTAATTGGAAAATTATATGTAATTAAAGTTTAAAGTATAAAAATATTTTTATCATTAAACATATTAATGACACCTTCAAATCACTTTCATATGTTAGTTGATTAACAGAAATTTTAAAATCAAATCAATTTCTAGATGAAAGACTACTTGAGTTCAAAACTTGGCTCTGTAACTATAACTAATATTCAAGCTCTCTGGCCTCTGTTTTCTTATATGTGAAAGGGTGAAATTAAAGAAGTACTAATACCTTGGAAATTCTGTAATTCTAAAGCCCACAATCTAGAAAAATATTGCAAATAAATTGTGTATTTAATACCTCATATTATTTGGATAACTTTTTAAACTAAATTTTTCATTTTAAAAGTTACAAGATGTGGTTAAAACTACTGCATGATTTAAGAAAGTGGAATGCCATTTTTTTTCAAATTTACTGATCCATAGGACAAACTGTTTTCACACTTTCTCACTTAGAACACTTTTATGTTCCACAGAATAGATTAAAATGCTATGAAGTATTTTAATAAAGAGCATAGATGACCTAGCTTTCCCTAATTGGTGGGGGTTATTTTTTTAAATTTGCAAGTAGAAAGGTTTTTTTGTGTGTGTGTGAAGTTGAGTATTGTCTAGTAATAGGTTTTTACATAATACTCAAAAACCATATATTGAATAATTATGTTGGCTATAATCCTACATTGTCTTTACATGTCTTTACATAGGAATGATCTATGGAATCTTGCTGTAAATATGAAATATTATTCCAATTAGTTTTTCTTTGTATTTATTAAACATATTTTTTCAAAATGTAAAGCAGCCTGCCTGTCAGTCTCCCTCCTTCCCTTCTTCCTTTCTTTCTTCCCTTTCTCCCTTCCTCCCTTTTTCCTTCCTTCTCCCCTTCCTCCCTCCCTCCCTCCCTCCATTCTTTTCTTCTTTCCTTCAGTTCAAAAACTGATCTTCAAATAAACTCTTAGGGATACTCCTAAATATAAAGGGGGAGAAAGAAGAGCTGTTTCAGTAAAAGCAGGCCTTGGAGACTGGAACCCTATAGCCTCTCCACTCTTCCAGTGACCTTTAAAGGCTTCCATAGACTCCTAGGCCTTCTTCAAAGAATATTTTGACAAACACTGATTTAAAATATTCTAGAAAATCTGTAAGTAATGGATACTATGTTTAAGGATTTGAGAGTGACCCCTGGAATTCTAGAAACAGCACTGTAATTTATAGAAAAATCACACTGATAAACAGAGGAGGGAAAAAAGACATTAAAGAAATATAGGAGTTTAGTAATTTCTCTAAAACATATACAGAGAAAAATGCAGAATTTAAAAAGCAAACCTAGAAGGAGAGAAAGATTTTGATTTTCACCAACTGAAGGAGGGAAATATTGTTAGGTTAAGCACGATGTCCAAAATGATAACAACACAGAATCTGCTGAAGCATTATAATAATAAGTTAGAGTATATTTGCAGTGCATAGAAAATTTAAAATAACTATTTTTGTCCCTGATTAAAATAAATCTTTACTATACATCAAACTGATTCGATTTAATTAAATTACTATTTGAGAGAGAATTGTTTTTCAGAAATATTTTCCAGGTCATTTAAGAAACTGAGAAAAATATATATGCAACTATAATATACATATTTCCCCTTATTACTAAAACTTCCTCAAGGGTTATAGAATATGAGATAATAATTTTGCTTCTTTTTAAATAATTTGACATTGCCATGTTTCTACTAATGTTGTTACTGTTAATGAAAATTTTAATCTATTATCACAATTTTCATTTTAATTAGTTTAATGTTTTGGACCAACTGGAATGAGCAGCATCCAAGTATCATGAGATCTACTCTGATTGGAAAAAATGCTCAAGTGGTGGTCAGTACAGACATACTCACTCCAAATGGACTCACCATTGACCACCGTGCAGAGAAGCTGTATTTCTCAGATGGCAGCCTAGGAAAAATTGAAAGGTGTGAATATGATGGATCCCAGAGACATGTAAGTTAACTGAGAATTTCTTGATTATAGATTTGAAAAATGATACATTTGGAAAATACATGCTTTATATGCCTAAAATATGCATATTAAGGGATTTCAAAATAGCTAATTGTTCGAACCAATACAACTGAATAATCTGTTCAGTGAAAAACAAAACAGCAGATAAAATTTTGAAAACTTTCTTTAAGTGCATTTGCTACCATGGAGACAGTCCAACTCTTATGGAGAAACAATAACTGATTTTCTCCTAGTTATGAATTGAATTGGTATTGTTAGAGTGATTTATGTAAACTTCATTGTTATTTATAATTTCTTAAAATGTGAAATGAAATTGGTTAGTTGCCCTAGGATCAAAGAACATTAGAAAGTAATGAAATGATCCTCTGTCTGTGTTTGGGTCCTCAAAGCAACCTCAGAAGCTTTGAGGAGAGAAGAGTGGAATTCCTTTCACAGTCAGGCTCGTTCTCTGTCTTTTTTCTCTGAATTCCAAATAAAATGTTAATGGGAGTGTCTTTATGCTGCCCCTGGAGAACATTTACAGGAGATATTTAGGGCCTGTAGAATGGTGAACGTCCAGTGCCTCACCTTATCTTATGAGGACGGTAGCCCTTGGCATCTGGGAAAACTCAGGGTTCTGAAGGGTAAGATCCGGGTTGTTACAGCACTGGAGGAATCTACCCTAGCCCCTCTTCACCAGTGCATGCTTGAATGACAAAATAATCCTGAGGCTCTTAGCTCTTCCACTGAGTTTCTGGAAGGACCATCTTCATGGGCCATATTTCCTCTATCACAACTACAGTGCCTTATGGTATTAAAGCAACATAGAGAATACGTATGAATAGCTGTGGCAGTATTTCAGTAAAACTTTATTTACAGAAACAGGCAACCAAACAGCAGGCCATATTTGCTAACACCTGATTTATACCATTAAGCACACTGTTTAATTCAATTGAGTATATACCTGTACGTATATATCTACATATTATATCTAATATAGATACATATATCTATACGTACATATATAATATTAAATATGTATATATACACACATTATATTATATAGAGAAACGTAGATATTTATCTTAGGGCAACTAACTAAATGTATATATACATATATGTGCATATTGCATATATATATATTGCCTATATGTATATATGTGTGTATATATAGATATGTGTGTGTGTGTGCATGTATGTGTGTGTGAGTTTCTTGAAGAAGGAACAAGTGCATTGATTTACATTCTAGTACAGGCACCTCATCTAATTGTAGAGTGGATACTTCAAGTAGCAGTGATATAGTACAGTTGAGCGCTTAAGGAAAATTGAAATAATCAGCTAAGATCTGATGAGTTCAGTTTGTGCTAAAGGAAATAACTCTGATGAAAGAATTCTATGCCTAATTCTTGGTCTATCTTTTCAATTAAAGGCCATGTGACCTAAGGCAAATTACTTAGTCTTTATGAATTTTAGTTTTCCGACATGCAAATTTTCTACCTAAATTTCAGGGTTATTATGAGGATATAGTGTGAAAATATATGCCTCAGAATACAGCAAAGAAACCCTAAATGAACTTAATGGGTAATGCTTTTGAAAAATAGGTAAATCATTATCCTGGATATGGGATTATTTTGTGTTATGGCCTAATACAGAAAATGCTTCTGTAACTCCTCCTAACAACATTTTGTCCACTTTAACTTATTTTTTATATACATGGTTTTCTTTTCCCTCCTCAGTCTACTGTTATGTATGATACTTATAGCTACTCAAGGTGATCCAGTAATCAGATAGCTCTAATCTAAATAATTCAAAGGCTTTCTTTTGACATTAAAAAAATATGCACAGTTATGATTCCAACTCTCCATTTCCCATCCTTGTCTAAACCAGGATAATTTCTGGCTGGTTGTAGTTAACAATGCTATATTGTACATTTGAAGTTGCTAAGAGAGTATATTTTTATAGTTTTTACCGCCAAAAAAAAAATTGTAACTGTGAAGTGATGGATATATTAACTAAACTTATTGTGGTAATTGTTTTGTAGTATATACATATATCAAATCATTATGTTCTATACTTCAAACTTACATAATGCTATATGTAAACTATATGCCAGTAAAGCTGGACAGAAAGATTTCTGTCCTGTAGAGATGAAAATGTTGAGTAGAGAACATTACTTTAAAGGATATGGGTGTATTCCCCCATACAACATTGATCCATTTTGTCTCAAAGTTAGAACTACATAATCCTTTTCCTCTTCTCCAGTAAATCAGCTTTACCATCAAAATTTCTGGTTGGGCCTAAAAATTGGGAAAATATTTCAATGTTTATTCCATTCTTACATGAATCTCACTATTTTGCTGGTTTTCCAGATTCTATTGCCAGTGTTGATCATGGGTACCTTGAATTTACCACCAACTTATATACTCTTTGTGATATCCACTGTTTCCTATATTTTAGTCATGATTTTACAACTAGAACTTGTTATCTGTTCCTGAATTCCATTTTTTAATTGACGTGAATTTCTGAATACTTATTACACTTTAAATTGCCTGTTTTCGTGAATAATCAGCTGTTTATATAATCTATTACTATTATAAGCTTAGAATTCTGAGGCTGAGAGTATAACTGAGGAGCTAGGTCATCCATTATCTTTAGAAAAGGTTAAATATGCAATCTGGCTTATGTTTCAAGATTTTAAAAAAGGATATTTCCTGAGGAAGAAAGAAATACTACTTATTCAGAAAAAAATATTCTGGGGATATGGCATAATATTATAGAAGTCTCAGAAACTCTAAAAACTCTTCTATTATCTGATAACTGTTGAAAAAGTGGACCAATTTGTCTAATACCCTATCCATTCACTCCCCAGTTTTATATTTTTAATTACATGTACAAAAGTGTGAACAATATCAATTATTAACTTGATTTGTGCCTATCCACTTGAGTTGAAGTCTTGGAAATCAAAGGATACCTTTTGGAGCAGATTTCTTTTTAAATCCTCACAGAACCTAAGAGCTCCTTATCTGAAAAACTTGCATGTAACCAGTTCATTCATTCTAATCTTCATTCGATCTCTCTGTACCAGGCCCTTTTGTTTATGTGTGTGTGTTTCCTACTATGTCTGTTCCTCATTCCTATATGGTTCCCCTTGGGCAAAAATACTAATGTAATTGATATATATCCATCCAATTACATATATATATATACACATACACACATATATACATATAATACACATGCATGTATACATATATATTTTAAATAGATCAAGTAACCAACATAATGAATTTCATTTTTACATTTTTGGAATGCACTGTACAAGGCACTGCAGAAATGTGTGATGGGGTATAATCATGGAGTTAAAAAGAATGATATTTAGGAAGTAAAAATATAGAAGGTTAAAATAGTCTATGAAAGACTTAAAATGCCAAGAAATGTAAGAAGAGATGTAAAACATTGTTTAATTTATAAAGTCAAAAAGAACTGAGACAATGCAATATAAATGAGTGTCCAGAGAGATAATAATTTCATTATTATAATAATAATTTCCTTTGCATAGATGTATATTTTCTAGCTTTGGATGACACAGATGATCATAGAGCAGTTGCAGAAACAGAGAGATCAGATAGCCCCAGGGGAGGTGACAGATTGGAAAGAAACTAGACATTAAAATCTGAAATATTTGAGAGAGCATCTTCTTTAATGAAAAGAAAGCAAGCTATTTATTAAGTTAATTGATAAAGTTTGGAGAGATTCTTGTAAATCTAGGCATTTTGAGCCTACAAAGTCAGTACAGTGCTATTCCTCTCCCAAAGTGTGTTTGAAGAGCCCTTCTCCTCTTGAATATCCATAGGAATTAAACTGTGGTCAAGCACTGTTTTTAAACTCTGGTTTAAACAGTCTGATAGGCTTAGTTCCTGCATTACATCTTAAAGCCTTTAAATGCTCATGTACATTATAAATCTTTAGAATGGAACACAGTTATGTAGCTTTGTTCTTATCAGGAAATCATTTTTTTTTAACATGGTATGCCATGGGCTTAAGCGTTTGAGGGATTTGAAAAATACTGATATACTATTTACAAGTCACTTAGTTTATTAGAGGAATATTATAGAACCCATTACTAATCAGTAGATTAGGGAAAGAGATCCTTTCAAACATCAAAAGAGAAATCAGAAAAGTGTTTTTTAAAATACATTTTACCTTTTCTATTATAGTTATGTGATAATATTTAGCTAAACAAATTCATTCATAGGTTTAATTTCTTTTGTCAAATTCAGAGTTAGATTTTATTTTTCTGTTTCATCTTATAGTGAGGTCATAATAAAATACAAGTACACACAGTTTAAATCTGACCTGTATTGATAAAAATATACAATAATTGGCTTTTTTAAAAAAAATTTTAAGTACACATTAACTTGTATGGTAGTCCTACCTATAAATTTTATTGAGGAAAGCATTCTCTGTTTAATAATATACAATTGAATGCTTTTGTGTGATCTAGTTATTAGGGAAAAAAACAGATAATAATTTCATTCTGTTTTATTTTTATTTCTGTTCTATATCTGTTGTTCCAGTAGATGAAACAATAACTAATGTTGACAGGGGCTAAGACAGCATGATTATAGCCTTTCTCCCTGGTGTTACCCTGTAAGTGTTAATCATTTCTTGGAAGGCATCTGCTACCTGAGTGACACAAACCCTTCCAGAAGAGATGTTTTTTATATTCCTGGAAATTGCAATTGCTGATGTTTCTTACTTTTGACGTTCTTTTAGAAACTTTGTCCAGAGTTCTTTTTTTTTTTTTTTTTTTTGGTTTGGTTTGGTTTTTTTTCAGAGTGTATTCCCCGGCAGAAAAAATAAGTCCTAAGACCTATCTTTAGAATGAGAAGGATACAGGATAATCTGTCTTCTAGATAAACACATTCTGATGACATGAACTCTTTTGACTGACAACAGGAAAAATAGTATTTCTTTAAATTAGTCAATTAAAAGTAAGATGAACCACAACAATATTTGATGTCCTATTTTTTATGGCACCGAATATTTTCTTTCTCCTTATAGAATCAGTTATTTCATTACATAAATGAATCAAGAAATAGATCTATCATCTCTCTCTCTCTCTCTCTCTCTCTCTATTATATATCTATCTATCCATCCATCTATATCTTCTACCTAATCTGTAAATGTCTATGCTATCTACTCTTTTTGATAATATAGTTTTATTTATGCTATGAAACCTAGAGGGCCTGAACTCTGAAACTTATAGAATAAGTTTTGATGCCCAGAAAAGTGAATTTTCTGACATGTTAAGTTTGAATTAGTCAGTTCAAAACCATATCCTGTCATCAAAGAAAAGGCATTGTGGTTTCAACTTTTTAAAAAATGTAAAATATTTTAATTTAACAATTTAAATGTTTTATTTAAAAATCAAGGTCAGCATAAGTAGTCACTAAACAGTTAAGTGAACTGGAAATTTTTCTACCATTAACTGGAATAATCCAGTATTATTTCACAAATTAGGAAACTCAGGCCCCAAAAGGCTACATTAATTTCTAATGTTCCTATGTCCGATATCTAATGCCAGTTATAATTCCCAACTCTTTATTAGAGCCAGTATTATTGTTATTATTTATTTTGTTTATTATTATTTTTTTTAATTTTAATTTTTTGGCCGAGCTGTGCAGCAGGTGGGAATCTTAGTTCCCCAACCAGGAATCAAACCCGCACTCCCTGCAGTAGTAGTGTGGAGTATTAAACACTGGACCACCAGGGAAGTCCCCCAATGTCCCTTTTTTTAATTTAAAAAATGTTCTATAACATTCCCATTCCTATCGAAAATGAAGTTTTGTATTATATCTATATATAGGTAGATAACTTTTCAAAACTCAAATTAATATCTAAGTATAAATAAATAAATATAAAGTAATTTATAATAAAATAGGACATATTCCAATATGTAAATGTGCAAAAATAAGAAAGAAAACATGAGGAAATGATCAAGATCTTTTCACTTTTGCATAGAATCATCATGAATGTGACAGCTGTGAAGGCAGACTCATATCAGGTGTGTTGTACTGGATACTCAAGTACTGAGAGCAGTGCTGCCTTGGGTGATGTATTTTCAAAATTGGTAATGAGTTCTTGATAAAATTCTAAACAAAATGAAGTGAAGCCATCCCTCAATTTACATGGAATGTGACTACCTCCATTGTACATAAGTAAGATGGAAAATTGTTTTAAATGAAACATGAAGAAAAGTCTCCTGACAGCAAGTGATCTTTCTACTCTATCTCTAATGCCTCAAACACATGGAATGTTGGGCCTATCAACAGCTAGATGGACCATAGCCAAGAAGGAAGAGTGTCTGTTAGTGGAAGCATTCTGTGAACTTGAATTCTAATAGATGAGCCAGTGGAATATAAGGAACTGACTGTATCCATTGTCTGCTGTATAACAGGCGTGCAGTCAGGTATATTACAAATGAGTCCATTGACTACCAAATCCTGTAGGGCTGCTGAAAACTCAGGTGTTTTATTGCCTTTGATGTACCTTTGAATTCAAGAGGCACCATTCAATATTCAGATTATTATATCCAGTATTATCTTTGATACATTTCAAGTGTCCTTGGATATTAATAGTTATTCAAATTACAATCTCAACTTAACAACTTTCTAATATTTAAATAATCTTAATAACTTTCTAATGTTTAAGGATAATAAATGAATAAATAGAAATGTTAAAAAAGGAAAGAATAAGATAATTGTATGAATCCATTAAAAATGATGACATGAAATATACCTATTTCATGGGAGATTCAGTATCTATGAAGTGAAAAACATAGACTGAACAAATTAACACACTGTCACCTAGTGAACCTGGACATTGTTGTTTTACTGTATAAAGTTCTGAATCTTATTGAAGCCTTTTGTCTTAACTGGCTTTCTCTGGCAGAGGAAAGTAAGAACTCTTGCCTTGTTATTGTCAGGTGGAGGAGGAAGCCTAGGTCCCTCACCTAGCCTCTGTTGACACCTGAGGCAGAATTGGGACTTCTCTACTTCTGGATGGGGATGTGATTTCCAGCTCCCCACTGGGTGTCCACTGTCACCACTGTGGAGGTGACCTCATTACCACTGGATGACATGGAAATCCAGATTCTCCTCTGTGCTTCTTCTGACACCACTCCAGTGGGGAGGGGGTGGGTATGGCATTACTGCCAGGTGTGGGTGGAAGTCCAGTCTCCCCTCTTGGCCTTTGCTGGTTTGGGTGTGGATGGGTCACAGTTTTTTTTGTTTTTTTTTAAATGTGGTATTTGCCTAGAGTAGAGCAGTTACCGTCTAAAATTTTCTACCTCACTAGTTAGAATCTTGCCTGGTCTTTTGGCTTCAGATAGAAGGCTTCTGTTCTCTTCTGTGCATTTAGGATTTTGGCATTTCTGGGTTGCCAGCTTATTCAGTTCCAAGTCTGGGATACATGAGGCAGAAATAAAACCCACAGAACTCACCACCGTGTTGTTCCTTAGTCCCAAGGTCCATAGCTGGGCTGCTTTCTCCTCTCCACCTTTCAGTCTTCTTATATTTGTTTTATATATAATTTCCAGGTTTTTTAGCTGTACTTAGTGAGAGGAATCCAGAAAATATGTCTACTCCATCTTGCCAGAAGCGGAAGTCAGTGTGCTTATAGATTTTTAGAAATTCAGAATAGAAAAAAGGATATGCCTCATATTAATTGTTTTATAAAATATTTTTAAAGATATAAGCTATGTTCTACAAGTCTCTAAAACAGCAAAATGTTTGTCTGTGTATTGACAGTAGATTTAATTGAGGTAAGATTTATTAAATCACACATGATGTGACATGATTTACTAGAATCCAAAGACATTGAAACACTGGTCCTCCATGTGAGAGAAACAAAGCTTGTGGAAATAAAGATGATGAATTGTGTGTCTAAATTTTATCATCTTTAACTCTATGATGTGTACACATTATCACCAAGTGAATACAATAAAGGACATATGGTGATTATGACATTGCCAAATACAGGTGCCTGAGTGAGAATAAGAAGGGAGGGGGAAAAATGTGAAATTGGTGTTAGATTAAATTGTTTTAATTCCTGGCTCTGGTTATAAAGAGATATGTGATCTTCTACATATTGAGCTAGGTTCAAAATTTTCTTCCAAATTTAACCTTTTATGACTCTACCATTGGTTATGTGGAACTCAACTAGATCAGTCTGTGGATATATCTTTTCACACATTAATATGCATAATAAATGATGCCACATATTGTTTATTTTAACAAACAGTTAAATTTTAACAGTTTTAATAACAAAAGAGAACATACTCCCTTTCAAGAAGCAGTATGATGTGGCAGAAATTAACAAGGTTAGATTGTAGAAATAGACATGTATTTGAAACTTGCATCCTTGATGTATTGTTTGATAAACGTGGGGCATTTTCTTAACCTTTTTGTGCCTTAGTTTCTTCTGTAAAATAGGACTAATAGTTTATGCCTCACAGGGGATATTTTGAAGAATTAGCTTTGATTATATGCAACCTGTTACCTGACAATAGTCAACAAATATTAAATCTTATAAAACTCCCCTTGAATAATGAAAATTAAAAAATAAACTAAATTAAAAATTGTATAACGATATTCACTACACACATAAATTTATATGAGCATGAATTATATCAATTAGACTAAATCATAAGTTACCTCATTGCCTCCTCTATAGGATTACTAGCATCTGAAGAATAGAATTTGTTTTTCATCTTTGTCTCTCCAGAAGCAAGTAGCCCAAAGTCTGGTACATTGCTGTATTCGACAAATATTTGCTGAAACAATGAGTAAATGGATGAATAAACTGAAAGAAAAATTATAAAAATGTTTCCTTGAATAAAATGAAAAAGTAAACTACTTAAAAAAATAGACCAAAATCAAAACTTACCTATTTCAAAGGCCTCAGCCATCCAGAGTAATTTTCTGAAAGCTGTACAACTGATATTCCTATTTCGTAAGGTAAGAATGTATTGCAGTAGGGTTAATGGTGTTTATTTTTAACACAATCCCTTTGATTTAAATCCACATACATTTCAGTGATGGTTCAGCTTGGTTAGTCATGCAAATTAAAGTGTTACTGAAGCTGGACTCTCTCCGTAGAGGTGTGTTCCTGGAGGAGAATAATGGTCAGTATCCAGGGCAACTAGTGTATTCACCCAGAAAATAACAGGTGTTCCCTCAGCATGTGATGCTGATACTGATGGATTGATTTAATATTTCTTGGAAGATTTCAATTTGTTAGGCATTAGACAGAATTTTCAAAAGTAGCCACCTGTCCCACCTGCCTCATTGTAGAAATTTAAACACAAAGATGAAAAGAACAGATAGCTAAGGAAAGCCATCCTGCACGCACACATGTGTGTGTATCCATATCTATTTCTATCTATTCTATATCTATATGTATAAATGAGCATAATGCTTTCAGATTATTTTTCTTTGCAAATTGAATGGAAGGATAAGCAAATAAAAAAGTTTAAAACATATTTTCTTTGGTGAAATAAATTAGTAGATATGGGAAGAGTAAGAGATTAAAATTTTTTATATTTAAATTCAGGAAATTCTGAATTAACTTACATGAATTTTTCTCTTCTCTGAGTTCCTGATTAAACTTTTGAATTGTTCTTTAGTTGATTTTAATGTGTTTCTTATTAGTTTTACGTGCATGTAAGTCAACATGAATTTATTTAAGCTTGAGACAATATCTTGAATTTTCTTTCTGTGTTTGGCTCTTGAAAACATTTAGAATGCCAGCAAACTGATTAAAACCAATTAACTTATTTCAACTATTTAAAAAATGACTTAAAGTAGTTTACAATAAAAACTCAGGTATAATATGACTGTAAATAAATAACAAAAGGGTAAATTTATTCCTGAGCTTCCCAGCAGCCAAGGCATTAGGGCAACCTATTAAGTTATACAGTACTTTGATTTAGTGTAAGGGGACAAAATTGTTTAGCCAGAAAAATAGATGTTTTCTGTGGCCCTAAGATTTAAAAGATTATTGTAGTGAGATCTTTTATTTACATGAGAACCTTTGAGAATATATAAAAGCTAATGAAAATTAAAATGCTAAATAATTTCTACTGGCAGATATGAACAAATCATCAAAAGAAATATGGCTGGCCATCAACATGTAAAATACATTTAATAATTTTCAATTAAGTTGTTCAGTTACTAAAAAGACAAGCTAATATTTAAAACTAAATGAAGTTAGTAAGATACAGGAGCTGAGTTATTGTGTAATTAAATATCAAGAAATAATAAAGAAAAATGGAGGGGAAATGTAAATAATGTTAACTAAAGGTATATATTGGAAGTAAGACTAAATAATTATTCATACGAAAGGGGGAACTGTTAATAACAAGCAATACTGCAGATTCTTAGGCTAGTATTTTCACCAAGATTCAAGCAGAATCCTATGACCACTAATGTAGCAGCTGCAAATTTGTAGAGTCAATAGTTTATCCTGCTAAGATGGTAATTCCAGACACTGAGGGCCAAGTATCCAGGTGTTTTTCTCCAGAATTAGGCACTGGAGCTGAGCACAAGTGAGGAAGGAAGGGCAAATCATTTCATGTGGTTCTACTGGCCATTTTGAAAAACTGAGACTATTCAGCTGACCTGGCCTTCTGCCTCTGGGGCTGCTGAATGGAAGGAACATTACAGGGCTTGTTAGTTGAATAAAAAATAAACACCCCAGAATAACACTGCCTTGGGCAAGAGAAAAGAGCATACATTTCTTAATTTGTCAATGATATGCTAGAAAAAGTAGAACAATTTCTTAATACCAAATGTACAATAGAATCTCCTGGGGAGCTTTTGTGTAATACAGTAGCTGAGCCCTCCCCCATGCTCCACCCCAGGACAATTAAATCAGAATTCCTGGAAGAGGCATGGGTTTTAATTGTAGTTTCCAGTTGATTTTCTTGTGTAGTCAAAATTGGGATTTACCATAATAAGCTATTAGAAACATAAAGGAGAGTTTACTCAATTTGTAATTGAATATGTGCTAAATGAGAATATCTGTATCTGTATGTCTGTATCTATATATTTTAAATCCTAGTTTGGATCTCGCTTTCCTGATTCTGAATTTCTAGGAGAGTTGGCATAGGAATTATCCCAATTTTGGTCTTCACAGTGCCTAGCACATTTTCCCCCAAATATGGAACTCTTATCATTGTTATTGGGTGATACACAGAAACATCATCAATTTAAAGTTAATGACATAGTGTGAAAAAACATTCTATTCTTAGTGTTTTTGCAATCCTCTGACTTTGGAAGAAAAATTAAGTGTGTTGCTATATATATTTAACACCCCTGTGATGCTGTTACTGAGAGAGAGAGGGAGAGAGAGGGAGAGACAGAAAGGGCAGGGGAGAGAACTCAGACTAAAATTTGGTGCGTAATGGTATGTAATTGTAATTTGATAGCATTGTTTCCATTTCTTTGTAGATATTTTGAGATTTACATTCTATTTCTTTTAACCAATACTGAATTTCCCTTTATATAATGAGTCAATTTAATGAACAATTCAAGATAAATGATAGTAGAAGTTGTATTCAGATACGGGGAAAAAAATGTGAAAACATTTTTCTCCATTCAGATTTGTAAAAAAACAGAGCCTGAAGCAATAGTTTATATTTTGATTCCTTATTAGACATGCAATCCCAGGAAGTAGTAGTGAGGGAAGAAAAGAATGGGCTGAGAAGGAGGAAGAACATTTATGAAGAGGTGTGCTACAGAGCTGTCTACTTCTTAGTATCAAGTGCAATGGATTTCTTCATCTCCTGAGACCATCGTCAGAGAGACCATATAATCTATTGCACTTTAGTATAGTCCATTGGCAAGTAGTGTCAAGGAAAGGAGATAAATATATCTGCTGGCCCTTTTCTCTTGGTCAGAGATTTGACCCATGGGTTATTAATTTCCCACCATCATGGGGAGTGGTCAGAGCCTCTAGGCACAGGCATGAAGTGAGAGCACTGTGCCCATATGAAGTTGTTTATCACATTAACTGTAACCAAAAAAAGAAAGAAAGGAAGAAACAAAAAGTGGTCATGAATTCTTGAGCCATCTGTGGCTGAGAGTATCCCGATGTGTTAAGTAAGGCATGTTTAATACAACAGCATTCAAGTGACTAAAGACTGGGAAACATTGTCCTAACAAGGGGTGCTCATTCAGGACAAGGGACAGTGTCACACAGGCTTTATTCTGACCCTTGAAAATTTTAAATTTGTATAAACAGTACTCTTGTGTGTTTCAGTTGTTTCATAAAGGGTTTTTAATAATAGCTACCATTTAGTGGATGCCTAATTGTTTGTCTTCATTTGACATAATTATCACCAAAGCAGCTATTATTATTTCAGTTTTGCCAGTGAAGTAGTTGAAGCCCTGAAAAGTTAGCCAATTTGAGGTCAGAAATTAAACCACATTCATAAGACACAGGGGTCCAAGTTCTTTCATCTGCAATGTATCATCTTACAAGTCCATGATTGTTCCAATAATGAATGTCCTTGCATATTTGCTACCTTTTTTCTGAACAGTTTTGTCATTAGGAAAGCATTAGCATTTTTTAGTGTGTTTTAAATGCACTGATCCTGTTCTTAGACTAGAAGATATACAAACCTAAGATTGAGGGAATGTGTTACTTAACAAATAAATGCTTCTCAAACCTTAATATGAATTCAGATCAACTGATAATCTTGTTAAAATGCAGATTCTGATTTAGTAGGTCTGGTTTGGAGCCAGAGATTATATATTCCTTAGAAGTTTCCATGCTTTTAGTAGCAAAGGTGTAAATGTTATTATCTACAAATTTTTTTTTTTTTTGCGGTACATGGGCCTCTTACTGTTGTGACCTCTCCCGTTGCGGTGCACAGGCTCCGGATGCGCAGGCTCAGTGGCCATGGCTCACGGGCCTAGCCGCTCCATGGCATGTGGGATCTTCCTGGACCGGGGCACGACCCCGTGTCCCCTGCATCGACAGGCGGACTCTCAACCACTGTGCCGCCAGGGAAGCCCTCTACAAAATTTTTTATTGAACTACAGATATCTGTAATATACAGTACAAGTAGGCAATGCTCAAACATTATGTGGCAGAGTTACTCTAAATATATTAAAAAATTTTAAATCCTGAAATTTCTAGAAGGGGAAATAGCAGCATCGGTATGGGACAAGAGGCAGGTAAGGGTGACCATGGAGAAATGGTGTTACTGAACAAAGTTTGTGTGCTTGGTGCACAGTGAAGCCAAACAAACCAAAAGTTCAGAGTTTGGAGCAGAGAATGGTTTATTGCAGGGCCAAGCAAGGAGAACGAGTGGCTCATACTCAAAAACCCCAAACTCTGATGGTTTTGGGGGAAAAGTTATTATAGGCAAAATTTGGGGTGGGGGCTGCAGGGTATGTGACTTTCTTCTGATTGGTTGGTGGTGAGGTAGCAGGGCAGTGCTCCAGGAGTCTTGTGCTCAGCCTAAAGTTGCCATCGTCCGCTTGGGTGGGGTCTTAGTTCTGCAGAAAAAGTCAAAGATATTGTTCTGTATATTCCTTGAGGAGGAACCAGGACCCTGCCCCAAAGCTGCACTATTGTTTCTTGACTGCTCCTCCCTTGTTTCTGCATTCTGTCCGTTCCCTGATTAGCAGCTGTTTGAACCTGCCCTTTGGAACTCAGGGAAGGTCATGGAGGCTGAATGAAGCCCATTTCCTACAAGCAAGAAACGGGGGACATGGAAAGGCTTTGTATCCAGGAGCCCCACAGGGTCCTGCGTGGTTTCAGTGCAGAACAGAATTTGACTACAAATGCCCCTGTGTTGTCAAACAGGCCCAGCTTTATGATGAGACAGATTTAATGAATGAAGTAATTTTTATCTAGCTCAATAAATGTTCATTGAATGAAAGGAAGACAGACTTAATTATCAATAATTACCATAGAAAAACAAGTCATAGGAAAAGTAGTAATGTTACCTTGATTTATCCGTCTAAAGCCATTTAGAAAATTAAGTGAAAGAAGCTTTCAATTCTGACTTCAGGTCCTCCTACTCTGTCTTCTTATATCAGACTTAAATAGAGAAAGTAAATAAAAGCAACAATGCAAGGTTCATGTCTGTAACTCAGCTCCTAGAAGCCTCACCCTGCTGATATACTGCTGTAATAAATTACACAACTGGTGTGTTTCTTTTGATTTATTACTGCAATAGATCATGAGTGTGATGACTGACATAAACATGTGTTCTGTAGACAGCTGGGCTTCATGATATTTTATTTCTTTTTCCTCATTTTCAAGTGCTTAGTTTGGAAAGTAAGAAAGAAAACAAATTGACAAATGCAGGAGGATGTTTCTGAAGCAGCCTTCCCTATAGACTCTTGAAGTAATAACTTTTAAATTGAGAAATCCCAGTGCTCTTCTTGCTTCCAGTCCCTCTCAAAGGACTGTTTTAAAAAGATTAAAAAAAAATACAAACTCACATGAATTAGTTTTGTGAAATCAAGCTGTAGGACTCTTTTTTTCTTTTTTTTGACTGTGTAAATACATGACAGACTTCAGCTGCATTTCCTTATTTGAGCCATTATGAGCTATCATGGAAATTGGAATTACAGACATTTAAAATCAAAGTAATTACTTAATAGGCTGTTATACCCCTACTTTGAAAAGGAAAGTATTTATTCTCTCATGAGTCCAATCATTTTCTTAAACTTAGAATTTTTGCTGAGGTGTAAATTATCTCTTTTTCTTTCACGGTTGAAACCGTGCTTTATCATGGATCCCGAGAGCATTTCTGCAGTTGGACACACTAGGCCTTGTAATAATGTATGTGTCATCTAGTCTCTCTGCAATTTGTATCTATCTGGAGAGCTGTGTGAAATGCATGTATTATTATTATTATTTTTTTTAATGTTTTTTTTTGGTTTTTAGACCTAATGGGTAGGGTAGTTGATTTCCGGGTTTTTATTTTATTTTATTTTTTCCGGTACGCGGGCCTCTCACTGTTGTGGTCTCTCCCGCTGCGAAGCACAGGCTCTGGACGCGCAGGCTCAGCGGCCATGGCTCAGGGGCCCAGCCGCTCTGCGGCATGTGGGATCCTCCCGGAC
This sequence comes from Mesoplodon bidens, assembly GCF_964165515.1. NCBI lineage: Eukaryota > Metazoa > Chordata > Mammalia > Artiodactyla > Ziphiidae > Mesoplodon > Mesoplodon bidens. The sequence goes on from NC_138165.1 coordinate 55,819,588, forward strand.
CGGGGCACGAACCGGTATCCCCTGCATCGGCAGGCGGACTCTCAACCACTGCGCCACCAGGGAGGCCCAGCATGTATTATTTGATCAGAAGAATTTCTTTGTCCCTCTTCAACATTTAATATTACCATTCTTTGTTTTGTCACGAACTGTGAAGGTTCTGAGATGTTACCTCACTTGCAGAATTATGTACTTATACATATGAATTTTGTAGAAACACAAGACATTGAGTCAAGGAAAATAGTTCTTTATTGATACTTATAACCAGATCAATAGCCAGAGTAAAAATAAAGAATTGGTCCTTAATGTCTAGACTAGCAGCAAAACAATGAGAGCTGATAAAAATCTTTCAAAGTGGGTGGCAAGTTACATCCCATAAACGAAGAATGGAGAGCAATGCATTTTGTTCATTTATAAATAGCACAGAGAGAGCCATCTCCTTTCCCTCCCAACAAGAGTGAGGGGAAAAACAAAAATTTTACTCCTTTGAGACTGAATGGAAATGTTCCTGGTATCTCACCCTAACCTTTTGAAGTGTAAATACATATTTTCAAGTGCCTAAGAGTCTCCAACTTTTAAAGCCCAGAAATGTGGCAAAATGTTGGGATTTGTCCCTTTTGGCATTTAGGGATAGTGGTCAAGTCTTTCTTGTACCTTGTGGCTTAATGCAGGGCCTTGGTTGGGCTGCCATTTGGCCCTCTTGGAGAAATAAATTGTATTACCCTTTCAGATCACATAAATTAGCTAGAAAAACAGCTACTAATTTAATTTTCATGGAACGTGAAAAGTACAATGTTCCTAGGGAAAGTGAAAGCAAACATTCTCTGTGTTTATATTGTATACATTTCTGTGTCTCAGGAGGCTTTTTGCAGGAGCACGGAGAAATCCAAGGAAGTTTTATTTTCCCTCAAAGTCATATTATGCAGTTTTCTTATCCACTTTTAAGAGTTTGAGCTCTCCTTTGCCTTTCCTCCCTCTCCCCCTCCTTCTTTTCTTTGTGTCTTTGGCCCTATCAAACTCAACACACCCACCCCCCAGTCCGTTCTCTTGTCAAAGTAGAGCAGTGAACAAAACAGACAAAATTCTCTGCCCTTATAAGAGATTATATTCTAGTGGGAAGGCAGACATTAAGCAAGGTAATTACATAAATGTATGGTAAATTAGGCAGTGATAAATACTTGAAAAATATCATCTTGTGAAAAAGACGTTGATTATTCGAGAGAGTGATTGGGGAAGATTTCACTGAGAATAAAAAGAGCTAGCTAGCCAAGGGGTATTTGGTGGAAACTCATTCTGGGCAGAGAGGACTATAAATGCAAAGACCTTGAGGAGGTATTATAGCTGGTGAGTAAGAGGAGGCCTGGGTAACTGGAGGAAGAGTGAAAGAGGAGAGCAATAAAGTAATGTATTTTCCTATTCAATATTCATTTCTCTTGTCAATCTCACATAGTACTTTGCATGATACCATGTTGAATGACTAGCATCAACACATTAGTTGTATTAGAACTGATTAAACTCATCCACCCTCACCTGAAGAATTGTGGCTTTGTAGATGAGAATGAAAGTGAAGAACTGTGAGGATCTTGGCTGTGATAGAATAGACGTCTTTGGAGAGAGAAAAATTTAAACCACATAATTACACTCGGTCAACTTGTGTTTTCCTCCATAACAATACAGTCTCTAAAACTTGTTCATTTTTTTGTTTTAATCACCAAAATTATTGTTCACTGGTAATTTTCAAAGATCAAGTTAAGTGGTTAGAAATATTCATCATGAACATTTGAGCTGGCATGACTCTCCAATTTTTATTATAAAGTTTAAAGTCATTATTTTTCTTATTGATGAAGAAATTTTTTTATGATTAAATTTTTAAACATTTTGAGTAAGATTATAGAAGGTTAAAATCATCCTTATAAAATAGTTAATCATGTTTATTTATCTATTAACATTTTATGTATTTAAGATTTTTAAAATGGATATAATTATGTTCAACCACATAGTTTTTTTCTGCTAATACAAATGACTAAAAATTTGAAGGATAAGAAATCATTTGGATTAAAATCTTGAAAATAAGGAATAAAATAAATCAAGTAAATGTGGACTTAGCAAATCCTAAAGTCTATATTGGACAAGGTTATGCAACACGAATAAAAGGTGTCATCACAGGAATGTTACAAAAACATGACATTACAAGGCTCATTACCTTGAGAGACAGCACTGGAAATTTAAACTAGTTCAAATATTTGAGCAAATGGGTCAATGCCAAGAGTATCTGATTTCTTACAGCAGTGTACTCTGCTCAGTTTTCAAAATTGCTATCTCAAGAAACCTCTATTTTTTTCAGCAGCAAATCTCTGTTAATCACAGGCTGAGTAGGATGGAACATGGAACTACACTTGTGTGGCAATGTGTGTGACATCTTTTGTCCATTCAATACTAATTGCAAAGACATATTATTCAAAACAGAAAACTTTTACATTGAAGAAGAGAAATGCAATAAGTTTAATTAAAAGAAATAAAATATCCTGAGTTAATAAATTGGGGAGACTATGTAGTCTAGAAAAAGCAAACAAACTAATAGACTCCTGTAAGAAAGGAAAGAGAGGCTTCAATGTACTTATTTTGGGAAGCAAAAGAATAAGGTGAGTAAATAGTATAACTGAGGTTCAACTATTGAAGGAAGTATCAGTCTAAAACTGAACTGGGCTAAACCACAGTCATTCCCTTCAGGTATAGACCACGTTTAGGGTGATGATATTGTCTAGGAGGAAGAAATTCTCTTCTACCCTTCTACATTCTTCTGGCTGGTCTAAGAATTAAATTGACCTGAGACAGATTTATAGGAGAAAATCAAACAAACGTTTAATGACATGTATACACTTGAGAGACCCAGGAAAATTAACTTGCTAAAATGGCTGAAACCCTCATCTTAAATATCATTTTCAGCTAAAGACAAAAAAAGGATGTTGGGGGGTAGTGCTTTGAGAATTTAAAGGAGTGGAAGGCAATTGACCTGGAGATGGAAAAGCAAATGTTTGGTAAACAAATGTTTGCTGAGCCATGCAGAGACAATAAGAAACAGAGGAATTTTAACAGAATTTGCTAGGTCCTTCCCTGTCTACACATCTGGTTCATACTATCATTATCTATGGTGATAGCTCCCTTCCTGGAACAGGTCTTCTGTCTGCCTTCTTTAGACAGTTAAGGGGAAGATCAAAGAATTTTCCTGAGTCTTTTGGACGTTGAGTGTTTTCAGCTCAAAATAATTCACATGCCAAAGAGGCATTTTGGGGTGACAAATTTTGCTCCCCTACAATATTATAATGAAAAAAGTCACAAACCATTGAACTAAACAATAACCAGGGATAGTGTGATATGAGTGTTAACTAATTCTTCCCTGGGGAATTTTGGGGCAGGAAGTAGAAAGAGTATTTATTAGCAAATGGATGCTCTTAGAAGTTCATCTTAGAATATAAATGGTGATAAAATTGTTTTGAAAATGTGACCTCAAGAATGATTGGATTCTGAGAGTCTTGTATTTTTTTTTTTTTAAATGTTGGGGGTAGGAGTTTATTAATTTATTTATTTATTTTTGCTGTGTTGCGTCTTCGTTTCTATGCGAGGGCTTTCTCTAGTTGTGGCAAGCGGGGGCCACTCTTCATCGCGGTGTACTGGCCTCTCACTATCGTGGCCTCTGTTGTTGCGGAGCAGAGGCTCCAGACACGCAGGCTCAGTAGTTGTGGCTCATAGGCCTAGCTGCTCCACGGCATGTGGGATCCTCCCAGACCAGGGCTCGAACCCGTGTCCCCTGCATTAGCAGGCAGATTCTCAACCACTGCACCACCAGGGAAGCCCAGTCTTGTATGTTTTGATGGCATGGTTACATTTTGTGAATTTGTACTCATAAAAGTATGAGTAACCACCATCTGGAAATAGAATACTTCCTTCTTATAACATTTTTGGGTTGGTTTGCATTACTAGCAGTTGTGTTAGTTGGCTTCCTTGTGTCCTTTCTCTGACTCATATTTTCACAAAGCAAGCAAAAAAGTAGGAAAGAAAGCTTGGGAGTCAATGTATTCTCTGCAAAACTTACAGTGAAATTGTTTTGGGGAACAAAGTATAGAGTTAGAAGTTGTGCCCCAAGCATCTCAGCTACAGCAATTAGCACAAACGCTCAAGTAAACACAGACATGGGCCCAGAAGCTTTTAAGTCCTGGAAGCATTTCCCTGGGACACCTGCAGCATCAAAAATATGGGGACTTAAAACAGAAGTTTTCACTTACTGTTGGTTTAGCAGAGAGACATCATTTCAAAGGATCAAGAGTACCATGATCAAGAGCCTTGTTCATCTTGTGATGCTTCCCTTAAAGTCCCCTTCCTATGCCAAACAGACTCTTCGATTCTTTTTAACCTTTTCCTTGGGCTAAAATCCTTTTCCTTTACTCTTTCCCTTGCTTTCTTAATGAAATGCACACAGAATATTGAAAGTAATCAATTATGAAATACTTGGAACTAAAAGTAAGTTGTACTTAAATATGAGATATCATAGCATGGTTAACATAAATGCAGCTAATCTTTTGGAAAACAAACTTTACGTGAATCAATAATACAACATACACAACATGTTAATTTACTTAAATTAATCATGTCTATATGGACTGCTCATGTCTGAGAAATCAGGAAGACATCATAAGGCTCTATGTCTGTCTAAAAAGAGTTAGAATTTAGTTTGGATAATATAGCTGCTAGAGCTAGAAGATCTCTTAGATATTTTCCAAACAAGTCCTCTCATGTCAGAGATTCAAAATTTGCTCATAGCTGTAGAGCTAATTCATACCTATACTCCTCAGAATCTATATAGTTTAGAACTTTCCTTTACTTCATTACAGAATAAGCAATGTTCTATGTTATAAAAGTATCCCAGGGCCAAATATAGGACTTGTCCATCCATAGCTAAGCATCAGGGCTAAAGTGAAAAGCTGAAGGTTAAGTTAGAAAGTGTCAACATGATAATTTGCCAGATTTAGAGAAAGTTCTATTTTATTTATATATAAGCTACCATCTAAATTTTTGTAAGAGTACTGAATGTTTCCTTTTTATTATGTCCACATCTAATGCCTCAAAATGTATCCATTGAGAAATATTGCTTATTTAATGACTTTTTCCAATGACTTATGATTGGTATTAACATTTGGGTGATACTAAAGCCACCAGTTAGTTATCCAAATTCAGTTAAAGGGAGAAAGTTTTATTACCTAACACGAATGAATGCCAAGAGGTGATTTATATACTGAACAGTTCAGAGCATGTCCTTGAACAATTGTAAATGCTTATTTTTTGTCATCTTTCTGTGCTGCCAAATTGTAATGCTTAATGATTCAACTTAAATTAACTAAAATGAATCCTTGTGGAAAAACATAATACCTTCCTGGTACAAGGGAGCTGATTACATTGCCTTCATTTACACAGAACTTATTCATAACTCATTGACACCCTCTCATACTAGGTTATGGGGGTCTTTTTGTTTTGGTTTTTTTGGAGCAAATGGAGAAACTATAACTTTGTGCAGGTGTTCATACCATTTATACCATATTGAGTACAGTGGTCAAAATGCTGCTACTAGCTTATAGAAATTACCAAATAAGGTTTCAATAACTAACCAAAGTGCAAAAGCATGTTGAGGATATATGAGGGCTGCCTTTACAACGGTGTCTCCAAACATTTATCTTTAATATGAGTCTATTGAATAGCTTAAGCATGGGAAATGACACGAAAATAAACAAACAATGACTTGAGCAATAATGTTGAATGAGAACAGAGCATGGCATTTCATAGAATATTTAAATGTTATATATATTTTTAAATCCTTAATTAAATCAGTTACAGGGAAGTAGATGCAGAGTGTCAGAGTTTGAAAAGTAGATAAATACATAGTAACATGTAGAGAGAGTAAAGCATTGAATTTTAAATTAACTACAAAAAATGGAAATCATTCCCTTCATCCCCACATTTTTCTTCTTTTCTATTATAAAAGATCTCATTTATAGGCCATAAGAGGCATTAGTAGTAAAGCTATTTAAAATGTGCATCTTAAGTAATTATTTTCACTCTAATCTGTCCTTAGGCAAAATACTTCCAAGTGTGAGAATTTGTTAGCCCAAAAGCCTCTGGGTTGAAATGCCTGCTTGAAAAATCACAGGAGTGAGAACTAGTCAATTGGGTAATCATTTTAATAGCAGTAACTGGTTATTCCGAAAGCCTTTCAACAATGCACTGACTTGGAAGCTGTTGATTTAGTGGCTTCATGTAGATTCTGTTGTCTTTTGTTTTCTAAAAGACAACTTTCCAGGACTGGGAGATTGGCCTCTTATTCTCTACCCTTTCTTCTATGGAGTGACCTTCATTAAATCTAAAAGTATCCTATCTGGAACAGAACCAGAATCTAGCAGTTTTTATAATTTTTATTTAGAAGTTTGTCAAACCTTCATTTTCAGGTATTTTACTATCACATGGCTTAAATTATGCTGTGGGTCATATATAGTTATTAAAAATTTCAATTAAAAATGATACATATAAAACAATTAAATTTGTATATAAAAGATAATTGAATATGCATATACACAACAAAGAATTAGAAGGAAATGGAGTATGTTTGCCATATTTTTCTGGCTACTTTTATGTCACTTAGAATCTGGCGTGAAAAAAAAAAACTGTTCTCTTCTTGGTGCCTTAGTTGTTCCTCTGAAAATTAAAACACACTAATCATAGAGTAATACTATCATTTTATATTGCATCAGATTACACCAATGTTTCTTGAAATATGCACTTTTAAAAATATATGACTAGGTCTTTCAGGATAGCAGTTTCTGAAACATTTACTATTACTAGTTTTAAGTTAGATCAAACTTCGATATTTCCTACATTGCAGTCCAGCTTCCATTTGAGATATTCCTTCTGATCTTGTATGACAAAGAAGACTCTCAGAATCTATGTTTTGGCTTATGGTTACCAGGGGGGGAAAGGGGGGGGATAAATTGGGAGATTGGGATTGACATATACATACTACTATATATAAAACAGATAACTAATAAGGACCTGCTGTATAGCACAGGGAACTCTTCTCAATACTCTGTAATGACCTATATGGAAAAAGAATCTAAAAAAGAGTGGATATATGTATATGTATAGCTAATTCACTTTGCTGTAAGCAGAAACTAACACAACATTTTAAATCAACTATATTCCAATAAAAATTAAATAAAAAATTAAAAGAATGTGATAAGAATCTATGTTTTGGTCTGCTTTCTATTTTTAATTAAAGTATATGTATGGGAAGAAATACCTGTGATTCTGCATTATTTTTTATTTCCATCATCAAAAATTTTACTGTTTGAAGAAGAGCCATTGATGACTAGAATAAAAATATCTTAATTTTTATGCTGTAGGAGTTAGGTATTTTGTAGGTCAGCAAGATCACTTACATTTTTATTTATTTTATTTTACTTTTTAAAATAACAATTCTCAAAAGGCTACAAGAAGTAGAGGTGATAGTATAGTGTATTCCACAGATCAGTCACCTAGCTTCAATAATTCTTGATGTATGAAAGTTTTATTTCTTAAATACCCCACCCCCTCACTTCTAGTCTATGGATGATTTTGAACCAAATCTTAGCCATTAAAATATTCTATCTGTATTTTAGTATGTAACCCTAAATGATAGGAAATTATATTTTGTTTTTTAGTTTTTATAAACAAAATAACCTTATTGTATCTTAAGAATAATACTTCTTTAATTCATCAAATTACCCAGTCAAAATGTTTGCAGTTTTTTTGGAGAATCAATAGAATCTAATTGAGTTTTAATTTACATAAGATAAAGTCACTAAATATAAGTATACAGTTTGATAACTTTTGAAAAATGTATAGGATCATATAATTACCATCACAATCAAGATATATAGCACGACAAAAAAAAAAAAAGATATATAGCACATTTCTATTACTCCACAATTTTTCCTCATGCATTTTTACTGTCTGGGGCATCTGATAGGTACATGTTTAATTTTTAAGAAATAGTTAGAGTTTTCCAAAGTGATTGTATCATCTTACTGTACTGCAAGCATTATATGAGAGTTCTAGTCTCACCAATATTAGAGTGAATATTAGTGTCTCTTTGTGGTTTTAATTTGCATTTTCCTGTACTAATAAAGTTGAGCCTCTTTTCATGTGGTTACTAGACACATGTCTATTTTCTTTGTGAAATAGTTGTAAATAGTAAAATCATCTTTTACTGATTTTTATGTATTTGGATATTTTGCCATCTTATGAAGCCCTGGGTTTAAAAATTTACTTTGGATTCAAGCACTTTGCCTGATAAATTCAATGTGTATATTTTCTCCTAGTCTGTGGTTTGCCTTTTTCTTTTTTTAGTCATGTATTTGAAGGGAAAAATGTTTTAATTATGAATAATTTGAATTTATCAATTATTTCTTTTATGGTTCACGCTTTTGCATTTATCTAAGAAATGCTTGCCCATCTCAAGATCAAAATGATTTTGCTCTGTTTTCTTCTAGAAGTTTTATAATTTAAGGGGAAGCAATTCAGATTTTCACCACTAAGTATTAAGATGCCTTGTAAGTTGTTCGTTGATATCCTTAATCAGTTTGAGGAAATTACCTTCTATTTCTAATTTGCTAATTGTTTTATCATGAATGGGTGTTGATTTTTGTCAAATTACATATTAATTACTTTTTGAATATGAAAGCAACCTGGCATTTGTGAGAAGAACCATACTTGATCATCATGTATAGTTGTTTTAACATGAAGTTACATTTGAGTTACTACTTTTTTTCTGTTTAAAATATTTTCATTGGTCTCCATAAGAAATATTGATCTGTAATTTTTTTTTCTTCTTGTGTTGTTTTTGTTAGATTTAGGTGTAGGGTTATTCTAGTCTCATGAAATGAGCTGAAAAGTGTTTCTTCCTCCTTTATTTTCTGAGGAAGTTTGTATAGGTGTTTTTTCTTTCATGACTCTGTGAGAGAATTCACCATTGGAATGATCTGGGCCTGGAGGTCTTCCTCCCTCCCTCTCTCCCTCCTTCCTTCTTTCTTTCCTTTTTGTACATACACACTCACATACATGTATATATCCATTATGCCAACTTGCTTTCTTAAAAAGGCCACACTTTCCTCATGGAATTAGCTTTGTATTTTTGTCAAAAATGATGTAAATATAATGAATAGGCTATTTTGGGTTCCTTTCATTTCCATATAAATTTTAGAATCAGTTTGAGATTTTTCAACCAATGCCCTTGCTGGGATTTTGATTGGGATTTCACTGTACTTATAGATAAATTATGGGAGAATTGATATCTTAATAGTAATGAATCTTGTGATTGATATGTATGGTACATTTTGACTTATTTAGGTCTTCTTTAATTCTCTCATTAATGTTTGTCAGTTTTCAGTGTACAGGTCTTGTACATATTTTGTTAAATATATTTCAAGTATTTCATATTATTATGTAATTATTTTAACTTTTTATTTTTGAAATAATTTCAGACTTACACAAAATTAAAAAATAATATAGAGTTCCCTTACACGCTTCACCAATAATAAAATTATTACCATAACACAATTATGATTGATATAAAACTATTAATTGATATACAGGTCTTTTGCACATTTCTTCAGATGTAGTACTAAAGTCTATTTTCTAAACCAGGTTCCAATCCTGGAATACACATTGCAATTGGTTGTTATGTTTCCTTATTTGCCTTTAATCTGAGACATTGCCCTAGTTTTAGTTTGGCTTTTTAAGAAAATACTTTTGATGGGTACTATTCTGTTTTCCTTAGAATGTCCCTCAATTTTTATTTATCTGATATTTCTTTGTGGCTAAATTCTGGTTAAAATTTTTGGGAGAGAAACAGTAATGGTGATATTGTCCCCTTTCTATAGTATTATATCAAGATGAACATCATATTGATATGTCTTATTAATGGTGATGTTTTCTTTATCATCACTTGGTTTGATCACTTGGTTAAAGTGACAGACATCTAATTTCACTTTAAAGTTACTTTTTTTTCCCTTATGAAGTTAATAAGTAGCTGGTGGAAATAAATAGTCTTTGAATTTTAACATTTGCTTATGTATCCCTTAGCCATCAATCTATGATCCCCATCCTCCCATTCCTAGGCAACCATGAATCCACTTACTGTCTCTATAGATTTGTCTATTCTGGATATCTACTATATATAGAATACAATATGTGGTCCTTTGTGATTAGCTCCTTTTACTTAGCATAACATTTTCAAGGTTCATTAATGTTATAGCATGCATCAGTACTTCATTTCTTTTCATTGCTGAAGAATATTCCATTGTATGGATGTACCACATTTTATTTATCCATTAATCATTCATCTGTTGCTGGACGTTTGGGTTATTTCTACTTTTTGGCTGTTATGAATAGTGTTGCAGTGAATATTTATGAATATTCATGTGCACATTTTCATTTCTCTATACCAATAGTGGACTTGATGTATCACATAGCAACTATGTTTAACAATTTATGGTATTGTTAGACTGTGTTTTGTAAAACTATGTTTAACAATTTATAGTATTGTTAGACTGCTTTCTAAAGTGGTTGCACCATTTTATATTATCAAAACTAGTGTATGAGGGTTCATTTCTCTACATCCTTGCCAAGAATTGTTATTATTTGTCTTTTGTATATAAAAATCTGAATAGGTTTGAGGTAATATCTCACTGTGGTTTTGATTTGCATTTCCCTGAAGGCCAACCAATTCATTCTTTCATTCAACAGATATCATTGAGTGTCTAGTATGTGCCAGATGCTGATCTAAGTGCTTAACATTCATCAGTGAACAAAACAGGTAAAGATACCCACTGTCAGGAAGCTTATGTTACAGCAGGAGAAAACAGATAATAAGCAGTAAACCTAATAAGTACAAAGTAGAGTAGCATAAAGGAATTGAATGTGACATAGTAGAGGAATACAGGTTGTAGTTGGAAAGTCAAGATAAACCTCCCTCATTGAAAAAGTGTTGTTTGAGCTAATTCTTGAAGGGATGAGCTAGGTGGCCATATGGATATTTTGGAGGCAGAGTCTCTCAGGCATAGAGAACAGCCAATGTGAAGACTTTGTGTGCTTGGTATATGTGAGACATAATCAGGAGGCCATTGTGGCCAGAATAGAGAGAAAAAGAGATTAGTAGCTGATAATTCCAGAGAGGTAACTGGGCACCAGGTCATATAAGGCACTATATACCATTTCAACGACTTTGGAGGATCTTGAAAAAGATTAACAGACACACTGACCTCCAGATGTAAGAAGGTTGTTACATTTACTCTGTTTTTACATTTGTATTATTTTTAAATTTTGGTTTTGAATTTCTGCTTCATCTAATAGCCTCCTATTGAATAAAATGAATTTTATTGGGACACATTTTTAAAGCATATTTCTCAATTTGAGGGATTATAGGAATTCAGATTTAACAACTGTGCAAGACTTTTTGCAATTCTAAAAATAAACAGCATTAGAAAAAATATCACTCAAGAAACTGATGTTTGCTTCTAAGGAAAAAGATGTGAGGTTGGAAGTTGGAGGTGGGAAGGAGTATGTGCATAATTATTGTGATTGTTAAAAATAAGTTGAATTCACTTTGTATGTAAATTATACTCTAGTGAATTTGATTGAAATAGAAAACAATATGCATAATTAAGGAAGGTGTGTATATGAAAGTATACAAAGTCATGCAGCTAGATCCTACAGTAGTTTTTACTGAGTTTTAGTTTTTTTCTTAAAGTATGTCTTTTAATTTGATTAATCAAGAAGAACTTAAGGATGATATTGCCACATATTTATGAAAATTCAAATGCATTTTAATAACTCACCTTCCCATCATTATATATACATTTATAAATATGTCCATATTTATTAAAGTGACCCTGGAGTAGCCTGTGGCTATGTGTGTAGCATTTAAAAGGTACAGCATATGTGTGACAAAGCGAAAGAGAGGCATGGACATATATACAGTACCAAACGTAAGGTAGATAGATAGTGGGAAGCAGCCGCATAGCACAGGGAGATCAGCTCGGTGCTTTGTGACCGCCTGGAGGGGTGGGATAGGGAGGGTGGGAGGGAGGGAGACGCAAGAGGGAAGGGACGTGGGAAAAGATGTATATGTATGACTGATTCACTTTGTTATAAAGCAGAAACTAATAAAAAAAGTACAGCATATGAATAATATAATAATATTTTATATTATATTATGATTTTATATATTTTTATATTTTTATATTATACAATTTTTATATTATATAAATATATATTTTTTATATTATATAAATTTTTATATATACAATTTTTAATTATTTTTATATTATATAAATAAAAATAAATAAAAAATAAAAAAATAAATATAAATAAAATGGTTAAGTAAACATTTTGGGTATAACCTTCCATCACAAATCTTTTGTCACTTGTCAGAGCGATATTTAACAAATCAAATGAAGTTTGGTTTTTTGTTTTATTTGTTTTGACTAGTAATCATAAGAATGTTCAGAACAGCATGAACATCCCTCTCCCTACATACACAGCAAACAAAAATCTTTTATTTCCAGAATTGTAAATCTTGCACCTGCTCAGTGTAACTCCATCACTTGCAGTTCTAATACTGAAGGTGATAGGAGTTTCAAGATGGCCAGTGTCCCTGTCATATGACTGACTTAATTAAAATCACTGCTTTTCAATTTTACCTCAAAATTAATAGGTAGGCATAATAATATTTGTAACCCTTAGTAGAACTTTCCAGATGACATGGGAGAAAAAAATGAAACAGAACTCAAGAATTTTGCCAAAGCAGACATTAATTTTACCTCTAAGCATAGGTTTAATGACATGGTAATCTCAGAAGTTGCAAAAGTATTAAATTTACAAATGGAAATCTATTCTAAAAGTTTATTTTAGAATAGTTTGCAACATTTAAAAAAATAAGAATAAAACTCAAAGTGTATTTAAGATTCTAAACCCACTTTACAAACCTATTTAAATCCTATTGCATTCATGCAAAAATAATTATAGCTAACATTTATGAAAATCTTACTATGTAATCATGCTAAGTATTTTCTGAACATCATTTAACATTTTCTGAAATTCTATGATAAATATTAATTCTGCTTTTGTCATTTTAAAGATGAGGAAGGAGAGACCCGGAGAAGTGAAATAATAAGCCCAGGTCACACAATAAGAGGACGTGCTAGACATGATTGCAAATATTCTAACTCCAGAGTCCAGGCTCATAGTCCTAGGCTAACTTTTCTTTTTAAATGTAGTAAAAGTTAAGTTAATCTGTTTCTGGCCTTTCCCTTGACAGTTGTATTCACATAATCACATACACTGAAAAAACAAATATTCATGCATACAAACAGTCATCCTTTCATGCAGGACAATTTTTTAACTTCTTACAATATAGCATTTAAAGTAATATTTAATTTTTGTTTGATATTCAGTAAATCCTAATTTAAAAAATTAAGACTGGTAATTCAGTATGGCTTGGACAAAGGAGGTTTTGACTTAATATATTACTTTGACTAGCTCTTCACTTTTTCTACTAAAATATTAAAAAGGAGGGTTGTATTTAGACAATGACCTAGAGAGTAACAGTATTGAAATATTTATTAAAGGCATGAATGTGATCCTGAGATTATGTTTACCATTCTTCAGTAAAACATAAATGTTGGTAATACAATTTTATAAAGAAAAAAGTTTATTTTTCTGTACATAAGCAAATAAAGTACAAAGTTGAGTTCTAAGTTCATATAAATGTACATTAAAAAAAAGAAGGGGAAGAAATAACCACAAACACAGGGCAAGAAATAAACACAAACACAGGGGGAAATGGTTTTTTAATCGCTCATTTATTTATTGATTTGATCAATAAATAATCATTGAAGCCTTCCCTGGTGGCGCAGTGGTTGGGAGTCCCTGCCAATGCAGGGGACACGGGTTTGTGCCCTGGTTCGGGAGGATCCCACATGCTGCGGAGCAACTAAGCCCATGCACCACAGCTACTGATCCTGCACTCTGGAGGCCGTGGGCCACAACTACTGAGCCCGTGTGCCACAACTGTTGAAGCCCGCGTGCCTAGAGCCCGTACTCCACAACGGGAGAGGCCGCCACAGTGGGAGGCCTGTGCACCTCAGCAAGGAGTGGCCCCTGCTCCCGCAGCTGGAGAGAGACCATGTGCAGCAATGAAGACCCAACACAGCCAAAAATAAATAAATAAAATAAATAAATGTTAAAAAAAATCATTGAATGTTAAATATGTTCTGTTGTATTTGTCTATGGATAAAAATCTATTTATCTATGGAAAAACAAGCTCTTATGATATCCTCTGATGAGTGTTATAATGAATGTGTATAGAAACTGTCTGGATATGCAGAAGAAGAAGACATTTTGCTTTGGGCAGCTGGGAAGGGGTTCCCAAAGGAAGTCACCCTTGAATTGGGTCTCACAATGAATGGTTTTGGAAGGAATTCAAAGCAGAAGGAACTAACTGAAAAATATATTTAGTTTTTTTTTTAACGTTTACTCTTTATTGATACAAATCAGCTTATGAATCTCAAACTGTCTAAATATATCTAAATCAGAATTTTGGATAAGCTATAACTTTAATAACTATAATCAGATGTGAAGCCAAGACAATCATAATGTTAGAAACTTGCTCAAATTCCATTCAGGAGTGGCTATAACACTTCAGGAATATCAGTTTTTCTTCTCATTAGTTTTCTGTGTGACCTAAGGGAATATATTATCCATCCTCTTTCTTTGGGAAAGGAGCTGAGTCATTACCTTTTACTATCCTATTTTACAGATTAAGAGTTTGAGTCCCAAGAAGCCAAAAAGCTATCCACGGAAAAATAATGAGTCTCAGAATAGGGTTCTTTCTACTACTTCTCTAATGCATATCTACAGATATTTTCTCCATCCTCCTCCATGTTCTCTTCCCCCTGAAGGTTTACCTGTGTGGTCAAATGGCTTCCTTGTCCTCTGGCCTTTGGTTGAGTGTGATCAACAGAGAGATCAGAAAGAGAGAGTGTGAAATCAAAGTAATTCATTCTCTAATCTCTCTCAGAAGGTTCTGCCTCTCTAACAAAGGCTGGTAACTCCTCTCACACAATAGGCAGTCTTTTAGATGATTGCTGTGAATGTTGTTCTTTTCAAATTTGGCTGGACACTAATGACATTTAGATATTTTATATTTGTTCTGCAAACTCACTCAGGCAAGTTAAATATAGCCATCTATTCTTAAATTAAATATTTCTCAGTTTTAAGTTGCTGATTTACCACATCACCATTCTCTCCCAGGCTAAAGCAACTGCAATTGTTTCTCTGCAATCTGTAACACTTTGTCATGCCTGGCCATGGCAGGGGCCAAGTTGTCATTTCTCATAATGATCATTTATGATCTTGTCAGTGAGGCAATCAGCTGGGGTGTTTGGGAAGCTTCCTGTTTACTTGGCTTTTAAATTGTTTGGTTTAACATTTAGCATCTGGGTGTTGGAAATATGGTCTGGCTTATAAAACTGAATGTTTTTATTCCTTGATTAGTTGCCACGCTTCTACCAATAAAGCGCCAGGTGAAGTTTCAAGATAGGAAAGGCATATGTTTAGTGACTAAATTCCCTGACACATAACTTCAAGTCAATTGAAGTTGAAGTTGTGGATTACCAATTTAATTGTCCATCTATGAGGACACATGTGAGATTACGTGACTTTGTCAAGAAATGCATTCTCTGAATGAACATGACTATTTTGAACCATGAGCCTATTTATAGGTTCAAGGTTAAAGTGCCTAAAAATTATGCCATAATGGTATATTATTACCACATAACATGGTAGAGTGTAATTTATGAGAACAAAGCTTTTGCATTGTAAATAAAGATGCTGATTAGGCTTGCAAGGTACAGTATTTATGAAATTATGATAAAAATGTTTAATACGGAGATGAGAAAGTGTAATTTAGTGGATTTCACTTCTCTTTTCCACACTGAACTCTAACCAGTGAAATGTCTAAAGTCAGCTCAATTCTTTTTTTTTTTTTTTTTTTTTTGCTGTACGCGGGCCTCTCATTGTTGTGTCCTCTCCCGTTGCGGAGCACAGGCTCCGGACGCGCAGGCTCAGCGGCCATGGCTCACGGGCCTAGCCACTCCGCGGCATGTGGGATCTTCCCGGACCGGGGCATGAACCCGTGTCCCCTGCATCGGCAGGTGGAGTCTCAACCACTGTGCCACCAGGGAAGCCCCTTCAGCTCAATTCTTAGTGGAACCTATTGTACCTTATGAAAGTAACATGCATAATTATAGACTGAGTTTAATGTTGCTTTTTTCCCTTTTCTGTGTGTCAGCAGAAGAAGTAAACTACTAAGTTCAATCAGTATTAAAATTTATAAAAGTTGCTATATACCAAATGACTTTTGGTAACAACATAGAAAAACTTTCATTGTCATAAGAATAACTATTCCTTATCCATAAAAAACAACTATTTTTATTTATGTTTAACTAACAATTTATTTTTCATTCTTAGTGATTTAGCAAAGTTTACTGAATGTCTATTTTGTTCACATAAAATATACTGAATAGAAAAGGGGATCAAAGGGATTACTACTATTCCTAACTTGAAGGAGCATAGATTTAATAATAAGGACAGCACATACACATCTGCTAATATCAAAGAGTTTCTCCTGTCTCTTTAACCAAGGCGAATTTTATATATAAAATTTAATTCAGATCTTAGTTGCTTTGGGTCTGAAATAGCCTCAAATCATTGAGTAAATCTGTGACCTAGGGCTGATTACATAAGCTTGATAAGCTTCAATCCTCATCAATAAAAGTTGGATTGGAATAGTATCTACCATATAGGGTAGAGTGAGATTAAATTTGGTATGATACATACGCATCCTGTACGTTGTAAGCATTCATGAAGTGTTAGCTCTTATTGTTTACTAAAACAATGGTAAAATGAAGATTGATTGAATGAATGAGTGACGAAAACCCTTGTGGGTTCTGGTAGAAGGGGAAATAGAGAGTCCTTAGTATGTAAATACTCCCCTAATATTTGTATTCTTCACCTTTCTTGCTCAAAATATCATAAGTGTTATCCTTTGTCTGGAAAAAATGCAGTTGATCTTACCTGGTGTCCCTGAAACTCTGTTTTTCTTATCTGATCTAATCTCTACACCAGAGGCAAAATAATCTTTACGAACGAATAATGACCTTAAAGTGCTTAAAAATTTTTTTTTAAATTTACCATTACTTTCAGAACAGAACTCAGACTCACAACCTTGGCCTATAGGAAGGAAGGTCCTACATATTTGCCCTTCTGGCCTTTCTCACCAGACTCATCATGGGATCCTCTCCCCAGATGTCTGAGTGTTAATAATACTGACTTAACCTTTGCTCCTTTTCCCAGCATTTCATGTTCCCCCTTCCTCTTACCTTTTGCACCATGTATTCCCTCTGCCAAAAGCTTTTCCTTCTCTTTCCCATACTATCGCCTATTCATCCTTCCTTTTCTCAGGAAAATCTTCCCAGAAAGCACAGTATAGAAGTTATTTTCTTAACAAGCAATCTTTATTATGTTGATTCAAAAGAATAGTTACTGAAATTTAAAGCAGATATAAATCTTAAAGCCTGGCTCTTCTAAAAGGAAAAAGTAAAACTGTCTGAATCAGCTCCGACTTCTCTAACGAAATACCATAAACTGGGTGGTTTAAACAATAGACATTTATTTCTCAGAGTTCCAGGCTGAGAAATCTGAGATCAGCATGCCAGCATGTTTGGGCTCAAGTGACCTCTTTCTGGCTTGCAGCAGCTCCTTTCTTGCTGCGTATCCTCACATGAAGGAGAACAAGAGAGATCTATTCCTCTTCATATAAAGACACTAATCCCATCACAGGGACCTCACCGTCATGACCTCATCTAAACTTAATTAGCTCCCAAATGTTCCACCTACAAGTATCACATGATGGGTTAAGATTTCAACATATGAATTTTGGGGAGACACAAACATTCAGTCCATAACATTGTTACAGGTGATCTTTTATACTCATGAAATATTGACTAGGGAATAACTTATTATTTCCAAAGAAATACAAATGAGGAATATTAAACTCGTACACTTACTAAATATCAGCCATCTTTTCAGATTTCCAATAGGGCAAAAAAGTGCATTTTAGCATTAGTTTTCCCCATGCTCCAGTGTGTGTGTGTGTGTGTGTGTGTGTGTGTGTGTGTGTGTGTGTTTGGAAGGGTGGAGGTTAGGTGAAAAACACTATTATACAGCAACATGACCTGCACTTAGATTAGTAAAATTGTTCTAAGCACAGGAGAACATATGGAAGAATGATCTTGTCCCTCTGTAATATAAGATGTTCTAATGTATTACAGATCAAGAAAGACATCTTTTCCCCTCTTTAAAGAGGTTGAAGATGGACATTAAAACTTGAGAAATATTGCTCTATAGAACAGAAATTACTTATATATTCAGAATAAAAATGAAGTAATTGTTTTTATAAGAGGGTAATTACCAGTTAATTCAGAATGAATGAGGAAAAATTTGGGAAATCAGGAAGATGACATTGCTAATTACCTCATAATAATTTAGAATTTGATATAGGATGGAGTAAAGAGAGGGGACTTTTTTTTTTAACTACCATATTCCCAAGATTATCTGTTTTCTCCAAACCACATCAGTTTTAGTAGTCAGTAAATTATTTAATCCTGGAATGTATTAATTCCTAAGAAGGCAACATGTGGCACCAGGAAGGGTATTTTCCAAATATTTGTTTCTTCGTGACCATTCTCATGCAGTCATCATTCCTGTGAAAATTCCTTTTTTATTTATTTTTTCTGATTACAGGGAAAAGTAATCTAGCTAGGTCTCTGCTTGGCATATTTAATATTCCAAGGCAAATAATCAAATTGATTTATTTCTATAAAAATATTACTATTGAGGTTTCTAAATTTGATTTTTATACAAAAATAATTATTTTATAACAGATCTGGAGGCCAAAATCACAAAAGTTAATATCAAACTTATCTCTGACAGCTAAATTAAATAAATACAAACATATGTATATATACATATGGATATATATAAATATAAGATATTCAAAATATTTCTATATATAGCCTTATAACAGCCCTGTGAAGTTGTTGAAGCAGGTTTTAATCAGCCCCATCTTAAAGATGAGCAAACTAAAATAAAAAAAAAAAGTGAAACATGCTTCCCCAAATCTACTCTGCTCAAGAATGACCATGCTGCCATTTGAATGTAGGCCTTCTGAGCCCTTCCCATTATACCACAATGGTTTCTAAAATGGAGATAACTGAGTAAATTCTATAGTTCTGAATTGGATGTTGATTATCAAGCCTTCCTGATTAGGATGTTGATAAGGCAAAAAGCCCATTTCTTTATTCTAGGTATGCCATGACGTCTCTATTCATGTAATTTGTCTACAGTAGGGAGGCAAAGCTTTCTTTTAAATGAAACCAAACAAAATAAACTACATCAATGCCTTTAAAGCTGTTCGTTGAAGTTTTTGCTGCCTTAGAGGCAAATTCCTGTAGATTTCTTCGCTTCTCTAAGGCTTAAGGTCCTTTTTCTCCTCTCTTCTTTTGTATGTTTACTGTTAGATTCCTAAAATTATGTCTCATCTCTTTGCTACAAGAGAAAACTCATGTTAGTTTCTCTCTTCTAGAAATCTGAGCATTTCATTCAACTAACAAGGGTGTGCTCACATTTAAACCATCCCTCTGTTCATTCACTAATTTGCTAAAGAGTTCAGAGGAACTATTCGGATAGGTCACCTGTGGATTAGATTTAGAAGCAAAAGCAAAGTAAAATGACTAGACAATAAAAACATCTATTTTCTGATGTATCCTGTCCTTCCAAATGTGGTTGCAGTCCCATATATTTACTTAATGTTACTTTTGAAAATATTTTAAAGAAATTTTTGGCCTTTATTAAAAAAATTATTTAGATCTGATTGACATGCACTAAAATGTAAATATTTAAAGTTTAAAAGTCTTCACACACACACACACACACACACACACACACACTCAAACACCCATATTATCTGTGAGTCCACTATCACATCAAGATAATGAGCCTATCAATGACCCCAACACATTTCTTCATTTCCCTTTTTAATCCTTGTTTTTCCACCCTACTGCTTCCCACTCTGCCCAGAGGAAACACTGATTTTTTTGTCACTACAGATTAGTTTGCATTTTTAGAAGTTTATATGAAAGGTATCATATACCTGTACTCCCTTTTGTCTGGCTTCTTTCACTCAGCATAATTATTTTGAAATTTATCCACAGTGTTACATACATCAGTAATTCATCTTTTTTTTTTTTTTTCTCAGTAGTATTACATTGAATGTGTTAAGGAAAAAATATCCATGACTCCTGTTAAAATGATAAAGCAGACTTTATTCAGGACTATCAGGATAGGTATAGAGACAACTGCAGTGGGGTTTTGCAGTAGAGGAGAGGGATTGAGGTCAACTCTAAATACAAGGAAAAGTAGAAATTTATAGCCAGGGAGTGAATGGGCTGTGAGTGGATGGACGATTACTAAGAGGAAATATCAGAGGTAAGGGAGGATTTTAATCAGCACCATCTTTAAGAGGAGCAAACTAAAGTTAAAAAAAAAAGTGAAACATCTTCCCCAAATGCACTAAACTGACCTAACAAGATTCTTGGTGAAGGCAGGCCTAGGTGATCGATCAGACTTTGTCTGACCCCCAATCTGAATGCTTTTTATTTTTGTTTTCTTGCCTAATTATACTGGCTAGAAATTCTAGGACAATGTTGGGTAGAAGTAGTAAGAATGATTATTCCTGTCTCATTCCTAGCTTTATTTCTATTCATATTTTTAGTCTGAGTTTCTATCAGGAATGCATATTAGATCCAACCAATAAATTCTCTCTACTGAGATCTTCATATGAGTTTTCTTACTTTGCGTGTTATACTGATAGGATTTAAAAATATTAAATAACTCTGTATTCCTTGGATAAAACTCACTTCATCATATGTGTTTTCCATTTTATTGATATCAAAGAGCCATCTTTTAGTTTCATTGATTTTCCTCTGATTTTTTCCTGTTTTCTATTTCCTTGCTTTCTCTTCCAATTTTTATTTTGTTTTCCTTTATTTTGGATTTAACCCTTTTCTCTTCTACTTTCTTAAGGTGGAAGCTGAGGTCACTGATTTGCGACTTTTCATCTTTTTTTCCATAGTAGTTTAGTGGTAAAATTTTGCATATTACCATTAAAATTCTTGAGCTTTCTTTTGGGAAACAGTTAAGCTACCTGGAAAGAGTTTGATCCTTTCAGGATTTGCTGTTAAGGTTTGAGAGACTGGAGTAGAACAGAGTTTAGGGTTAATTATTCCCCGCTGCTGAGCCAAGACCCTTCCAAGTACTCTACTCAGAGTCCCATGAATTAGAAAGATTTTAAGTCTGGTTGGCATTAACAAGTGTGATTCTTGGACCCACATAAATTTTGGAAACTCTTCTCTCTAATCCTTTTGCATGACTCTTTCACCAGCTTGCAGTAACTGTCTCACATACATAGGCATGTGCTTAATACTCCAGGAGGACCCTGTGCAGATATCCAGAGTTCTCTCTCTGTTGCCTTCTCCTCTCCAACACTGCCTTGTGAGAGCTAACCATATTACCCTCCCGTAACTCTCAGCTATATCCACTCAGAGAGTTCCCTGGGTTCCCTGGACTCTGTTGGGTTTCTTTGCACTGTTTTGCTACCTGGAATCTGTCTCAGGCTATAAACTGTGGAGGTTATGGGACTCACTTGGTTTATTTCCTGTTACTCAGGAATCACTGTCCTTCCTTACCTGATATCCAATGTATTGAAAAGCCTGCTTTTTTATTTATATATATATATATATATATATACATATATATATATATGTGTGTGTGTGTATATGTATATATATATATTTTTTTTTTTTAGTTGTTTTATTGAGAAGAAAAATCTACACCCTTTTACTTCATCTTGGTCTGAGTGAAACTTTTTGGTCTTTGCTTTTAAACTTTTATTGCCAATACATGTATATCTGGTTAACTTATTCATGTTGTAAGCTTCCTAAAGGAATAACCTGGATCAGTTAAACTTTATATTCTGTATATAGTTCTGAGAGCTTAGTGAGTGTTTACTGTATATCTAAAGATTTCTTAATAATGATAAATAAATGTTTAGTACTAATAGTCTCATATTGTTGTCATGATGATTTTGGTTTATAATGCTAAAACGACACAACTGCTTAAGCAAACTGAATGATTATTAAATAGAAATATACTGCAAAATATTAAGTAAACATTGCAAAAACTAAGGATGGTTAAGACATTTAAAATAAACTATAAACACATTATGATAATACATTTAGTGAAATGTATTTTTATCTGATTATTTCAATAATCAGAAATAATATTAATCTCTCTTTTTTCTTTTGAGCAAAAACAGATGTGGATATTTTCATTTAAAAAAATATGATATTTTACTTTATTCCAGGTGATTGTCAAATCTGGGCCAGGGACTTTTCTCAGTTTGGCTGTGTATGACAATTATATCTTCTGGTCAGACTGGGGAAGAAGAGCTATCCTGCGTTCCAACAAGTACACAGGAGGAGATACAAAAATTCTTCGTTCTGATATTCCACATCAACCAATGGGTATCATAGCTGTTGCCAATGACACCAATAGCTGTAAGTTACAATATTTATTTGTAAGTTACAAATATATTTCTCAATTATATAATCTCTCAAAAAACGTATTTATGTTTTTAAGTAATACTTAGTTGGATTTTGTTTTCTTACTGTTTCTGGGGCTAGTGTTCAGGCTTTGACTATCTAATATATTGAAATTATCTGAAAGTTTTATGGAAAATTTTGTAGTTCTTAATTTATCACCAGAGGAACAATTCATTTTTAATTATTTGCTTCTGGATTTCTATTTCATACTTGCTCACTCCTCATATTTTTGAACATTCAAATCGTTTCCAAGAAAATAATACTTGTTGATAAACAAGCTTTGCATCTGGCCTTAAAATTTTTTTAATCACTGGAATACCTACAAAATTGCAGTCTGCAATATGCATGTGGTTTCTAGAGGTACTAGTGCGTTGAATGACAAATATGTTAGAAAATGTAGAGATTTTTACATATTTTTAATGTTCTTATCTTTTGGAATATTTAGATTTGTTTAAAAATCCCAAATCTTTCTTGTTCATGAGATATTTTTGAGAAATTGAGGCTAACAGTTTACTGTTAATCTATATTAACATAGACTAGGAATTCAATATAAAATGTCACCAGTAAAACCTGTTCATTGCAGGTGAACTTTCTCCATGTGCATTACTGAATGGAGGTTGCCATGACCTGTGCCTTTTAACTCCTAACGGAAGAGTGAACTGTTCCTGCAGGGGGGATCGAATATTGCTGAATGACAACAGATGTGTGAGTAAGTAAAGAGAATTGAAATGTGATATAACTGCTCAAAATGGCACACATGGACCTTGAAATTGTTTGAGTATATTTATGAAGTTGTACTCTCTTCCAGTATTAGAGGCCTGGTTGTCTTATCTCTCCATTCTAAAAAGAACTCAGTTTACCATTCTACCTATAGCACCATGTGATAGGTAATGATAACCCAAACAGTGACAAATGTTGTGTCCCCCTGATTCTGGGCTGGAAGATGTTGGATTAGCTAGAGAAATACCTGCAAGCAATGATCATCTGAAAACTTGTGTTTATGACTTTGAGTATTCAGTCAATAGTGAAATTAATTAAAGCTGAAATAAAGCAGTATATAGGCAGTAGCTTAGTAGCTTTGTAGTAAACCCATTCACAGGCCATCAGACTATGTAAATGAGAAAGGATGGCTCACACAGTTTATTTGTAATCATTTCCAAACTGTTAATTAAAAATCTAACATTGCAGCCTTGCATGATGTTTATATCTCCCAAAGGCATTACAATCTTTAATTAGTACCATTACAGTAAATACTTATTAACAGCTAAGTTTCCAAAATTGTTTCCACTATAAATAAGTGTTCAAGTGTTCCAATACTGCCATGAAAATTAGCCAGCGACATAAAAAGGGTTAATTTCTCTTTAATATTAAGACTATCCATGAGTAAGAAAGATGGGAGAGAAGCATCTTGGAAAATTGGAAATTGCTGAACTCACTCTTAGGATGTGTCAATTTTTGACATTTTTTTTCCTCCTCATCTCATATATTTCATCTTAGAAAATCAATAGAGCTGGATATATCTACATTATAAAAATTAGTATCATAAGCTGTAAGTATTTTTCATCTTTAGTCTTCTTATGGTCTTTATATACCAAGAGGATGTTCTCTTTTGCCTGTTCTTTATTTTAATATGAGCACTTTGTCATCATTTTCTTTACTTTGAAAACTACTGCACCTAATGCAAGAACATATACGTATTTTCTCACTTTGCAAATTGGTACCACAACCCAAAAGGGCATCTCTTAGCAAAAGAAGTAAAAGGCTTTTATTTAAGAATGTGCCAAAGAAAACAAGGGAATGATATAATTGTTCAGAAGATAGCAAATTTCAATAATTCGGGCCACAAATTCCCACATTTCTTCATCACCTAACACTTCCCTGAATTGCTCACGCAATTGCTTAAACTCTCTCTTTCAGTTTGCCTTTGTGTTTCAGCTGTAATGGCCTGGATCTGATGCTATCTGTAAGCCCGGAGTTTTAGCCATGCATTAGAATCGCTCATGTTTCTTTCACAGGTCACTACAGGCCAGTAGTAAACCAATGCCTTTAGTCAGAACAGCAAGGCTTATTTGTATACAGCGGATGCCTGTCATTGCTGAAAAATAGATTGGATACATCTGTCCCTACAAAGCCACCTGCTTCTCACTGTTGATGAGAGGGAATGAATCAGACAGAAAACTATAGTTTTAAACAAGCATAGTTGTATTCACATAGAACTGTAGAGTGATATTGCATTCCTCAGAGCTGACATATCTTTACAGAAGTGTCTTGTATCCACTGTGCATTCATATTGAAACCCTGTGGTCCAGCAGAGAGATTGAAAAGTAACTCTTGGCTTCTTCTTGTCAAGTCCATCTTTAGGAAATGAGGATGTTTCTGGCATGTCTGTGTCGACCTCTGAATTAGTTCACCCAGAGCAGTTTATGAATGTTAATGGCAGCATTACAGGGGTGAAGGACCATTTACTAACACCTACCTGAGGGCAAAGGAGGGAAAAACCATTTGTTGTCATAACTCTTGACAAAAAGATTAGGTAATTCCATTTTACACAACATTGCTAGCCTTATTAAAACCCATAACAGAAATAAGAATAGCAAATATAATTAGATGAAGCAGTTACCTTGTAAGAGAATTGAGGATAGCTGAACCACATTTTTTGTTTCTAGAAAGAGGAAGAAAATACTCAATAGTATTTTTTCAAATGAACATACCTAAGCAAGAATTGTGCTCATACACTGTTTGTTTTTTCATGGTAAACTATATTTATCATGAATAATTTTCATTTTTTAAAGGCACAATGATTATAAAAGCAAAATATGATATTTGCCATCATAACAATTAGCTTTCACTGGAAATGAGAAATTAAACAGGATATGTTTAAAATAGACAAAATAAGTTAGGAATTCTAATGGACTCTCAGTAAATGGATGAATTTTGTTCAGTTCATGATCTAAGGTGATTGTGTGCAGTAATGTCAGCACTCTTCTTAAAGACAATAATTCTTTAAAGTTAATGATATTTTTAGATTCTTAATTCCTTGTTGCTTCCTCTAAAATGGCATTCTACCTTAGCTACTGACCAGTGAAGTTTAGACTGCACCAAGAAAAATAAAATTACCTTTAGAGAGGGGTGCTATCATTTAAAGAGTTAAATTATAAGTCTTTAATAGGTAGATAAGATATTCTAGTAAAATGAGTTAAATTCTAGGATAATAAAGAAATAAAACACTGGAAACTTTAAACAGTATTTGTGGCTGTTTAATTGATTATTCCTGAAATAAATCCTAAAAACTGATTGTAAAATTAAGCTGTGTTACCTGCATTAGTAGAAATAAATGAATTCTAATTAATTACTTCCAATATAATTAATATGACTGACTTTCACTGTACAGTTTTTCAACAAGCAGTGGAATGAGTACATGCAAGCAAATAGCACGTAATACAACCAAAACATTGCATCCCAAAAGTTTGCTAGTAAATCTATTATTTAAGAATAAGAATAAGTCTGTTTTCCCCAAGAGAGGTCTTTCTAAGACAAGGGTAACATACTGGCACTCCAGGGATGAAACCTAACTGTAGAAAAGCTTTTTGTACTCATGGTTGTTGCCCAGTACTCACAAGTTGGGCAAACCACATAAAAACTCAGGCTTTTAATTTCTTATAAAAATCCTGACATTTAGAAGTGGGACAATATGGCAGTGGTCCACTGGAGCCCGTAAGCATCTGGGGCACATGCTTTCCAGTTTATCATTGTCCTCCACCAGCACATCCTACAGATTCCCATGCATTTCAAGGAGTAGGTACTGATCACGTGTGGCAGGAAGAGAGGGTCTGCTCCCTGGTACTTCTCACCATGGATAGAGCAAGAGGCTGATGAAAGTAATTTCAGCAATTCCAGTACTTCTGATTGATAGAAACTGCTCCAGAGATTTCTTCAGCAGGTAGTTAGGGAGGAAGACCAGTTGGAGGTGAGGTTTGAGATGAATAAATGCAAGCATTCAAAGATAAGAACTGTATATACTGGAAAATTTCAATGTATTGAAGAATATATGAGATTTCAATAAGAAAGTACAAAGACACTCTCAGTATGTACAGAGCTTATTTAACTGGCTCTTTTTAAAAATTTATTTTTAACATACACTGTTAAGCAAGATTCATAAATATAGTCCCCCAGATTTAAACCCCTCCTTCTCTCCACACATGTACAGTCACCAAATACTTAACAAAATACACAAGCAGGCATAAAAGAAAAAGTCAGGCAATTCCCAAAAATTTGGAAAGGGAGGTTGAAGACAGCACAATAAAAAGTGTCCCTCTTAATTTTTTTTGTAAAGAAATGCCATAAACCACTGTCCTTTATTAATTTTATATTTAGATAAATTTTAGTTTATTTTTATAATTAAGATTAAGGGAAACAATTGTTATGACATCAAAAATGTTTGTTATTGTATAAAACGTTGGCTTTTTTCCTTTCAGCTAAAAATTCTTCCTGCAATATTTATTCAGAGTTTGAGTGTGGAAATGGAGAATGTATTGATTACCAGCTCACCTGTGATGGCATTCCTCATTGTAAGGATAAATCAGATGAAAAACTGCTCTACTGTGGTGAGTTTCCAATGTATGATTTACTCATTTCAGAATGTAATTCGTTTTATAGCTTTTGGTGTGATTGTCTCCATTTGGTTTATGTGTACGATTTCCTTAATGCCTCTCATTAACATGTAGATCTAAGGCAAATGATTTGGCTTTGTTCTTATTGAAATGGGACACCATATTTCCTACCCAAAACACATGATATTCATTGAAGAATTTCCTCATGGTTTTCCATGCATGAAGTATAAATTTAAATACAGCAAGAGCCTGTCTTTTGAGCTGCTTCATTATTCATCATTAGCAAAACGTTTTAGGCTTACATTCCTAAAAATATGTCAGAAATATCAGTTACTGGGTAGATATTGCAGGTTTACTCTGCAGCAAAAGTCCACCATCAGTCAATAGCATGTTGTTGTGTTGATATCAAAGTCTTATTCGTTCTATTTTTGCCTCCAGGATTGTCCCAGAGCTAGTGTCCTTAGGTACAAAGGCTGATTGCTTTAGCCATGGTCCCCATTAAGTATGGAATTCCACC